>NC_050582.1:3378563-3730164 GCF_011100635.1 Trichosurus vulpecula | reverse complement strand
AGCAAGAGAAGTGAACACCAATCCTTATCCAAATGTTTCCCACATCTCACGGCAATGCAAGCAAGATGGCGGTGGGAGGGCTCTGCTCAACCTCACATGTTTGGAGAGGAATAGTGAGCTGCAGCAGGATTTGCTGAGGGAACACAGCTCACCTGGGGCACTGAGCCAGAATTCAGAGCACCATGGATCCGGGGCGAGGTGCCATACGCACCCATCTGATGCCATGGGGGAACACAGTGATAAGCAGGGACCATGGAAACACAGGGGTCATATCCTTGCAGGGGATGCTGGACATAGGAATCTGGCATAACTGGATAGTAGACGGACCCGGTGGGTGGTGGTGGCTGGTCAGAGTTTGTGTAGATGCCTAAAGGACACACAAATCCCAAAAAAGCCACTCAGAATAAACAGAGACACATCTCACAGCACCCAAAGGGACCCAAATGGTTCATTCGCTTCAGCTGTGCACAGGGCAAAACACATGATGCGGAGTCAGAGGACCTGGCTTCAACCCACACCTCTGCCACTTAGATGTGACCTTGGGGAAGCCATTTAACTCCCCCAAACCTCAGTTTCCCCAGTGGCTGGACTAGCTCAGGGCTTCTTAAACTTTTTCCACTTGTGACCCCTACAGAGCTTCTTAAACTGTGGGTTGAGTCTCGACCCAGTTTAAGCAGCAATGGACTAGCTGACCTCTACAGGCCCATCCAACTATAAATCGATGGAGGAGACCAGGGCAGCTCCAGCAGAAGGGATTTAGGGAAGATGACAGAAGACTTTAAAAGCAAGGAGATCCCAGCAGATTCTTGTGGAGGCAGACTCCGAATTTCCACGTTCTCACCTTTGAATACACCCCTAAGATTGGGCAATTACAAACCCGGGTCTTTGTGTCAGTGGATTCAGAACGCACAATGTTTAAGCCCAGGCTCCACAGGAATAGGCCTGGAAAGGACAGTATCTCAAGATACAGCATTAGTCTGTATGTTGGTGAAACTTTTTTCTCCCTAAGTGATAAGCCATCAAAACAAGCCAAGTGTTGACAGCTTGGCCTTAGCAGCTACAAGTATTAGAAGGAAAAAATGCCTCCACAATGGAGATAGAGGCTTGGTGTAAAACATGAGAGGACTGGGGCTGATTTAAAGGCAACTGAGTCAAAATTGGCACCAAAATAGCCACTCTCTTGTAATCAATTGCATCAAGAGCCAGGGGCCTCCCATCTGCAGGTCTCAGGAAACTCCCAGTGTTGGAGGTCCTGTGGGGCTAACTATGACCAGTGCCCTGGCCCTGAGTTGCCCAGGCTATAGTGTCAGGAGGGTGGCCTTGAACCCAGATCTTCCCCACTCTCAGCCTGATGCGTCATCAGTTCTTCTTTGCCTCCAACAGGGCCCTAGGGATTACTGCCCTACGACCTTGGGGTCTGCTGGGAAGAGAAAAGGGTCAAGGGCTGAGGAATAGTACTAAGGTCCAGAATCATGGCACTCTCTCACTCTGCATCCTTGCCACATCACCTCCCACTCCCAACATGCAGGCATGGCACAGAGTGGCAGCTCCACCTCAGGCCCTACCTGCCACTGCTCGGCCTCTTGCATACTCACTACCAGTCGCTGTTTCAGGAGGAACCTGCTGGTTATCAGCCCTCCCCAGCTCACTGTACACTTGGGACACTGCATGGTCTGCCACTGGCACATGTTCAGGATAAGCGGGGTAAGGTTCGAGAGAAGCCACATGCTGAGAAGGCACCAGGGGTGGCGGCAGCGGTGGAGGCTGGTGTTGCTGCTGCTGTTGCTGATGATGGGGCATACAGACCACGGAGTGCCAGTAATTCTGGTGGTAGCACTTAGAAAGGGGAAGAAAGGAAGAGCTTTTTAATCCTCCAGCGCCCTTCTGTCCCAGCGATGACCACGTGGACAATAACCGCCACTCCCATGAATGGACCATAAGGGCCACGAGGGGAGGAACAACCCCAGGGACAAAGCTCAGCCCCAGACAGAAGATGATGAGAACTAAGGAGGGCCCAAAGCTACAAACACAAGGGAAAAAACCCCGCTTCTCAGATAATCTCATCATTCTTTGGCACAAGTCCTGTCTAGTCTACAATGAAAGGGAGAGAAGGAGCAGCCCCCTCTGACATGAAAAGGACTTGTCTGCTACACACACAGCGGGTAGTGGTGAGCCTCACCGAGGCCGCTGCTTCAGTTAGCCCCCACAGGCTGTTTACAAGGACAGAGACAGAGGAACAAATGGGAAGTTGGTCTCTGTCACCTCCAGATGTGAAAACAGCTCTAGAAAAATGCTGAAAATTCCCCCAAGAGCACAGAGCCATCCCCTCCCCTCTCCTTTCCTAGCTTTGGTCTAGAGAGGCGGCATCTGTTTAGAGTGAGCCCTTCAAAGCTGGGCCATGCCATGAAGCACAGGAGCTTACTCTCTCTCACTACTCAAGAGCCTTCCAAATGGTAATCCATCCTAAAAGATGTCCGTTGCCAGTCAGTCAGATAACTCTGGATTACAAAGCTTTGTGCAGGCAGGAACACCTCTGCTTAAATCTGACCTCAAACACTTACTAGCTGTGTGACCCTGGGTAAGTCACTGTGTGTGCCTCAGTTTCCTCATCTGTAAAATCAGAATAATAGCACCTATCTCTCAGAGCTGTTGTGAGGATCAAGTGAAATAATATTTATGAAGGGCTTAGCGCACAGTAGGTGCCATATAAATACTCGTTTCCTTCGCCACCCCCCCACCCCCGCTCAGATCACTAAGTCTTGGGAGTTTAGAAGGCCTGGGCACAAATAATCCTCTACTACCACATAATAACAGTACCACAGGGTGCTGTTGTAGTGATTGGCCATACCTCAAGAGCTCTGCCACAGAAATGCCAAAAGGTATGGTAGCCAGTGCCGCCAAGGCCAGTCTGATCCCAACTTGGGCACGGGGAAAAGCCACGGTCGCTAAACCACTTCCCTAATGCCCAGGTAAGTAAGAACCAAAGGAGGAAAACCTTCAGCAGGACTCCACGTGTGCCCCCAAAGCTCTTACCTGCAGCCCCAGGTTGAAGTAATACTGCAATACCTTGGTATCTACAACATAAAGAGAACAGGGTCCTGAGGCTGGCATGCCAGCCCCAAACAAACAAGGCCCTTGGTGCTTCTTAAGGAAGCGGTCTTCCGAATCAATAGAGCAAAACTGTGTGTTAATTAGCCCTAGCTTTAGCGAGCTGAGAGTGCAGAGAAGCCAATTAGATGAGCTTAACTCAGAGATCAGAGCTGTTCCTTAGCTGCTCCCCAGGGAGGAGGCTCCAGCTCCGCAACTTTCTTACTTGGGGAAAGTGCTACCAAAAGTACCAAGAATGCCAAGGCTGCCCTGCCAGGAGTGTCAATCATCAGGTCCTAGCAGGCTGTCCCTGGCCAGGCGTCAGGGCCCACAGCATCCCTGAGGGGGCGGATGAGAACACTACCTTGGGACACAAGGGCAGGACAGAAGTGGCATCAGGGCACAGCAGTCAGGGAAGTAGCTTCTCCCACCTCTAGGCCTCTGAGGGCAGTGACCCAATGCTAACTTTCACCGCTACCAAGTTTCAGCAATCTGGGTCAAAAAGTTTACTTAGTTGGCTCAAAGCAATTCTAACTGTGCCTCTTTTTATGCAAATCAATGCAAAACAGAATCAGGGAACGGAAGGGGGGGAAGTGAAGAGGGGGTTCTTAAGCAGACACACAACAGTGAGAGCCCAGAAGGCAGACTCCACTTCTCTGCCAGAGGGCGCCACCCCCAAATGCTACTCAGTTTCCTCAGCACTGCCCATGCTGGCCTAAGCAACTGGGAGAGGCTAGAGCCAAGACCTGCTGGTGGGGTCTGAGTAATGAGGAGACCAACAGAGCCAGGTGGGTTATACACTGGAGTAAGGGGCAGAAGAGCAGCTCTGGGGCCATCGAAAACACCAACCACATTCTGGGCTTTCCTTGGCAGCTCTGTCCCCAGCAAGTGTGTGCCACGAGCCAGTAGGGCCCCGGACTCCGCAGTTCCTGGGTTCTATTTGTTGTTCTGGGGTTGGAAGAGGCCATCGCTGGGCTCATGTTATCAAAGAGGAAACCAAGGCCTAGGCTGGCCCAAAGTCTCACAGGGATGCAGTGGCAGAACGAGCTCCACCAGAGTAAGCCCCCAATGGGAGGTAGCCGCGGTGGCGGTGGCAGCAGCAGCACCTGGCAAGAGCCTGGGCAGTGGAGTCAGATGTAGGCCTGCCCAAGGGCCAGGGGAATTGGAGACTACTCCAAAGTAACGAGAAGTGTCTAGGTAGCAGAGACTCCAACAGTGGAGCAGAAGGATGGGAACCCACAATCACGGGTCCCCCAAGATGGTAGGCTGATGGTTAAGATGCCCCTGTGCTATGCTATCAGAGCACACGGGGCAAAGACCAGAGACCATATACCATTCTGCAGCATGGCACAGCAAAACAGGCCACTGAGCCCCAACGCAGCCCTAGGCCTTGGTCTAGTCTGCCCTCGCATCAAGGCAAAAGCATGCCCTAGTGATATAAAGCTGACGAGAGGGCAGAGTAACATAGTGCCTTCTGCTGGCCTTGGCATCAGAACACCCTGGGATCATGCCCTGCCTCTGACACTGAGCTGGGCAACTGCAGACAAACCCTCTTCTCCAACGCCCTTAAGGTCCTGACTCCTCTTCTAAATGACAGGGCTGGACCCTAATGGGGGAGACAGCGCACACAAAGTGGACTGAGGAGCTGGGCAAGGTCCAAGCAGCTGAAGAGATCGGAAAAGGCCCCTCCAGAAGGCAGAACCACCTAAAGCCAGGATTCCAAGAGCCGGGCAGGCATGGGAGCAGCCAATACAAACCCAAGGAAATGGGAAATGGATCATGCTTTGGAGGACACTATGGCATGGACATGGAGTCTATTATGTCAGCTCCAGGGAAGTGGAGGAAAGACCTGTGGAGATCTCTGCCAACCATTTCAGAAGAACTCATTGGCTTTACTGGTTTTTCTATACCCCAACCCACAAGTCATTGGTTTCCAAGGAAAGTCTCTCAAAAGAATAAGATCTCAGTGAAAGCCCAACTTCCTTACCTCGAGGTAGGTCACTACCATTCGGGTCACACGAATAAGCTGGTGGCATCGGGATGCCTGCAGGTTCTCCCAGCTCATTGGACGGGCCAGTTGCAGCAACAGGAGCAGGATAGTAAGAGAACATTGCTGATGGGATCACTGTGATGAAGCAATGATTCATGGTCAAGATCTGCCCAGCCCAGGGGAATGGGGGGAGAGCAGTCAGTAGGCAGAGTGCCCTCTTCCAGGAAGCTCACCTGCCCAAATTCTCTTGGACGAAAAAAAAGTTCCTGGTGCCTTTTGTCTAGATATCAATCCTTTCTAAACATCACTCCCCTTCCCCAATTCCCACCTTAAAAAAAGAAAATCCATTAAGTGAAATTAAGTGACACGTCTAGCAGAGTATGCAACATGCGGCAACCGTAGGCCCTCACCTCTCTGCTCAGAGGCTCGTGTGATCATAGGCAAAGTCCCAAGGAATCTTGGGATCACCGAGATTAAATGACTTGCCCAAGGTCACTCAAGCAGTAAAGTGGCAGAGGCAAGACTCACACCAGGATGCCTTTCCATTTCACATTATTCCTTCTTCTCTTCTCTGGGACCAAAAGAAGGTTATTGCAACTATTCATGGACTTGGCCCTTGCCCATTACTGAGCTGTTACACAGGAAGAATGTCCCTAAAAACAAATACACCGTATTTGGTTCAACCTAAAACCTTACAGATAAACCAAGCTCATGGCCCAAGAGGAGGGAATCACAAGTTTATCACAAGCAAACGATATATTCTACTGCAGCCAACAAAGCAAGATGCAGTCGTGTCAAGCAAGGGGGTGAGGTGGCGCAGCTGACACAGTACCAGGCCTCGAGACAGGAAGACCCAAGTTCAAATCCAGCCTCAGACATTTACTAGCTGCGTGACCCCGGCCAAGTCACTTTACTCTACCTCAGTTTCCTCATCTGTCAAATGAGCTGGAGAAGGAAATGACAAATCACTCCAGTATCTGCCAAGAAAACCCCAAACAGGGTCACAAAGAATCAGAGCAGCAACAAGGTGGTGAGAGTTCCATGGTACCCTGTCCCGGCCAGAAGACACCTGAAATGCTTAGTTATAGGTCCCCAAATTTTAGGAAGGACACGATGAAACCAGAGGGTGCCCCGAGGAGAGTAGCACAGGAAGAGAGGTGGAAGAATTGGGGGACATCTGCCCTGGAGAAAACTTGGGGAAATGAGAGCCATCTTCCAGCAAGTGAAAGGGAAGGGATCAGCCTCATCCTACTAGGCCCCAGGGGCAGGGATTTCAGAGAGCTAAGATCTTGGCTTCAGGAGAAATTCCCCCAAGAATCAGAACTGCCCCAAAATGCAATGGGCCCCCTTGGACAGCAGCAAAGCACCCACACTGCTGCTTGGCTTTTTCTCCTGCTGGGATCACCGAGACACGTCAAGTGAAGGATTTATAGAGGACATTCCTGTGGTCTAGGAGGGAGACCCTTCCTGCTTGGAACGCTTCAGTTGGGGGGTGGGGCTACACAGCAGGCACCTGCTCAGTGGACTATATCAATGACCTCCTCCCCCACCAAAGCACAGGATTCAGTGGGAGCTCCACAGCACCCCCCAAACTGCTGAGATCCAAGCAATGGGTGAATGGACGCTGAGCTCAGAGCTTCAGGGCCTGACAAGGAATCCTGAGGCTTCCAGGCACCTGATGTGCCAAAAAACACTGGCCTCAATGCTGAAAGAGGCACTGAAAATTTGACAGGTTTTCTTCCCATTCCCTACATGCCTATGGCTTTTTTGGTTTTTGAGGCAGTTAAGTAACTTGCCCAGGGTCACACAGTCTGAGGCGGAATTTGAACTTGGGTCTTCCCGGGCCACTGTCTTTCAAAATGATAAAATGCTTATCCAGGAACATCATACCTGAGGAAACTAAAAACACATCCAAGCCCATTTGCCAGAACTGTGCTGAATTCCCCGAAGTAGCCTCAAGAAAAGGGTGCAGGCTCCACTCTGGCAAAACGGAGCCTATAACTAGTCAAAACTTGGGGGAATCATTGGAGACGGAGAGAATCCTTCAAAATATCAAATCCCATTTCTACCCACTTCGCCGATTTCATGTTAGAGCTGAGGGGAGTGTTGTGTCCCCTCCCTGAAGGTCTATGCGTGGAGTCTGAACAGCAGGCCTCGATTCTTGATTCCACTAACGGACCACATGGCCATTAAGGCTGTGGCCCAGGAATGGTTCTACTCTGACCATTTTCTCCCAATGATTTAAAACAATAGAAAGACCCCTGCCTATCACCAGCCCTTGCACAGAAAAATGAGTGTTGTTTGCTGGAGATAGTGACAGGAGTTCTGGTTTCGACATTTAAAATCCCTGGGAGCACTGGAGGCCTTAGGGATTTGCTTTTTTCCCCCAGAACAGCTTTTCGGACAAAGCCTTGCTCTCGTTTCTTCTCAGGCAGCTCTAGAGTCCCAGCATGTAGGAGCAAAGCTCTTAGAGGCAGGTGTTTAAAGACTGTGACACGTGGATGTGATCTCAATAGGAACAAAGAAGCCATTAGTCACAGGCCAAGCCATAGCCCAGGAGTCTCATGGGCCCGATGGAGTCAAGGGCAGCAAAGAACACGGATGAGTCATTTCATGTGAGCTCACCCCCCACCCCCCAACTGATGAAGTTGTAAAGGAAAAGCTGGCAGCACAATCTCAGGCATGTGGTGGTGGGGGGTAAGGCACAGGCTTCTCTGGGTTCACTCTGGCAGTAAACCAATCTCCAGCATGCCTGCTGGTGGGCTGTTCATACACTATCTAGCTGTGATCCCATGTGAAATCAGGCCTTTAAGACAGGAAGCCCCTAGGAGTTTGGACATGCGGAGATCTCAGAGCAGAAAAGCTGCCAGACTCTGCAGAGGGTACACCTCCAAAGCTTTGAGGGCATCCCAGCAGCCCACTATGCCATTACTGGCCCTTGTGATCAAGGTAACAACAAGCCATAGGAAAAGGTCAAATTGGGATCCCAAAGTGCCCAATGCTCTTCAGGGGATATGGACACAATACATTTGAGAAAGATCTCCTTCCTGCAAGAAAGATTAACTTTAGCATCTGAGTAATTGGCAGTTCTCTAAAAGCTTCACCGAAAACGGCAGATGTGCCAAGGGGTGCCATGATACAGCCCTGTGCCAAGTAGTATATTGTGATGGGCTTAGCCAAAAAGTCCCACCATCGAAAGCCAAAGCAGACAAGCCACTGCCGCTCAGTTGCTGTCACCACTAGCTCACACAGGTTCTTAAAAAGCAGGTGGCCAAGCACGGCGGGGAGGGGAGGAGAAGGTGCAGCAAGTGAAGGAGCTGCCAGCTCTCCATCTTGGAGAACAGCAGATTTGGGAGCTCCAGTGACCAGACCAGCCCCTGCTTGGACGAGAGACCCTGCTCTCACCTAGAAATCAGCACTGGGCAGGAACTTGGGCAAGGCATGCAGACACAGGGGTTACCATCATCTCCACCGAGTCCAGAGAAATCCAGTCCAGCCCCAATGCGGATGAAGACCAGGGAGGTACATGTGGGTCCATGAACACCCCAGTCACAGGGTGGGGCAGGGGGGAGAAACATGCAGACTATGGACCTCCTCCTAGTCAACTCCCCACAGTATAACCACAATCCCCAGCACTCTCCCCATGAATTCTACCACGTCTCACTGAAGCGGCCCATGCAACATCACCATTTGATGCATGGGGGCTCCAAGGGTGGGCTCCAGACAACATGGTCCTGGTAGTCAGGGGTTCCTTGGTCCATTCACTGGGTGTGTACATACGTACGTACACGCACGCGTGCACGCACACACACACATTTCTGAGGGAGGGAAGGAACAAGTCTGAAAAGGTCCAAAACACAATGACCCACCTGGACGGTTCAATGGGGTTGGAGCCATAAGGAGAGACGGCACTGGGGCCTGTGAGGGCACAGGGGCAGCAGTGGCAGCACCAACAACAGCCTGAGGGTTTGGTGGGCAGCTTGATAAGACAGCTGGTGGCATGGAACTGCTACAGGAAGTTGGAGATATCACTGGTGGGCTCATCAGCATCTAAACAGCAGGAAGGAAGAGTTGTGAACACAAGCTTGCACTAGGGTTAGCATGGTGAACACAAGAAACAATCACTGCTTTCTCGTAACGACCCCAGGGAGATGGGCCAAGGTGAGTAGAGGGTAAAGTAAGAGCTGAAAGAGATGCTGGAGACTATCAAGTCCTGACCCCCCCCCCAGCCATTCACAAGGCATAGACAACAGTGACGGTCCCAGCAGCCTCTGCCCAGGTCAGACACCATGTGGCTGCAGAACCAGGTGTTTCTAGGTACCAGATTTCAAGGACATGAGAACGTTGAGGCACACTCATCATGCCATGTGAGCATTTGAAGGGAAGGCGAGAGCCAACTTCCAGGATCTGAAGGACTGCTACACGGAAGACCTTGGTTGTTTACCCCAGAGGGCGAAGCCAAAATCGGGGCATGATCATCACTGCAAGGCAGATTTAGGCCCCTTCTGACTCACTCTCAGGGGCCCAGTCCCTATGGGTAAAGCAAGGGGCTTGGCCTAGCTAAGTTCCAACATTAGAATTCTGCTATGCTAGCAGCCACAGACCTCACGTCCCCCCCCTCAAATAGGGTCTTTTTGAAGAGGTAGACATGGCTCGCCAGAGCCCTTTCAGCAGGTACATCCTAGTCCCACCTGGGGTGATTACCTTTTGAGGGTAGCTGTAGATAGCACCATCCTGAGGGGGCACAGAACATGCTCTTCCATCCTGGAGAGACTTGGAGAAGAAGCAAAGTTACAGCACAAGGGAAACGTGGGACTAAGAACTATGACAGAAAAGGGGGACCAGGGTGCATGTGGGAGAAGGAGGGGCAGAATCTTTCACCGGCTTCTCAGTTGTCTGCCGTTTCTGCTTTGCCAAATATGCCCCAACGTAGGAGGTAAGCCATGAGGAGGCTGTCGACACTAACTCACACCTCTATTTGCCTCAGCATAGCACCTATGTTTTAAAGGGTTTTCATGAAAACCAAATGAGATAAACAAAGTGCTATGAACACCTGCCCTAAAGGGATTTAGAGCCAGAGTTGCAGCTATCGAAGAGGCAGTACAGTAAGAATGGAGTGCCATTCTTGGACTTCAGCAAGATCTGGGTTCAAATCTAGCTTCTGCCATACACTAATAAGTACTTCTTAGATGCCTGCCATGTGCCAAGCGCCTAGAAGGCACCAAGCTGCAGTGCTTGAGAGGGAATTTCCTGGCCAGAAGTCCCCCAGCCTGGTGAGCTGCTCCTGCCCATTAGACCCAGAATGACTCAACATCACCACCTTTTCCTAGTCTGGTTTGTGGCAGCAACATCAAAAGCGTTTCCTTTTTTTTCCCTTTCTCTGCTAACGGAGATAGGAAATGGGAGTGCAGAACGGGTACACGCAGTCACGAATAGCCATGGTGTCGATCTGTTTTACTGAACTTTCTCATTAGAAAAGGATTCTGGCGGGGGGAAGTTACAAAAATGGAGGGGATGGAGAAACAAACTTTTTGAAAGAATCAGTCCATACGTGACCCAGATGTGCTAACACGTAATCCCACCTAACGCCTTGCTTCCTGATGTGTCTAACACTGCCTTTCAGGACCTGAGAATGTAGCCCTGGGGTTGTTATAATTAAAACAAGGTCCCCTTTCAGTAAGATTGCCTAGTAAATGGAGACATGTCAAAATCCCCAGGAGCTCAGCAACCTGGAGGGGGGAATGGTGACACCAAGGCTCCCAGAGCACAGGAAAGCAGATGGTGATGCCTCCCGCCCCCCCCCCCCAGTCCATCAGGGCACCTTCGCTAGCCATGACCTTGAGGGCCACATTCATCCTGCCTACCTTCAGACAGCTGCATTGTGATGAATTCCAGAAGGTGCTCTAAAGCCAAACAACCCCAGACACAGGCCACCAGGCAGCCAGGAAGGATGCCGGCAAGCCCTACAGGCAAGTCTCAGGCCCAGGGCCAGCTCCAGAGCAGTCCGGGGTCAACTGCTACTTAGCCCTCTTTTCCTACCAACGTCAAGGACGAGAAACAGCTCTATACTAAACTGGAGCATGACAGGCCTCAAACTTGGGTGCTTTTGGGTCTCAACAGAGACCAATTCTAAAGGCCTCTGGCATGAAGTATTCAGGGAAGATGGGCAAAAAGCCAACCAGGCTTCGAGTCCAAGCCTTCTGTCCCCTACGTGGATTGCTATAGGATCATTGGGCTTTTTAAATTACAAACCTAACATTACTAATACAAATCTAATGAACTGGCTTTGCAACTAGGTAGGGGTGGCACGGTGCCAGGGGGCATGGAGGGGGCTCCAACCCAGGAAGCCCTGGATTCTGGTCCCATCTCTGACACATCCTGGCTCAATGACCCATAATCACTCTAGGCCAGAGGCATCAAACATGTGGCCCAGGTCCCCAAGTCAGGTTGATATAAAATCAGGAAATATTTCACAACAATAGATAAAAAGACCATATGACACAGAGAATGTGAATCTGTGGTTTTCCAAGTCAATCAGTGGCTTACAGGGCCCCCACACGAATTTGAGTTTGACCCCACTGCTCGAGGCAACTCCTTTAAGACTGTAAGATGAAAAAAGGGCAGCTACTTGCATTGGCAGAGGGCATTCCCCATACCGATGATATTCCAGGGTTAGTTTCCCAAATCTCAACACAAAAGGTCACGGCTTACCAGCTGCTCGCTCTCTCTTTCTCCATCCCCATTAGATTTCTGCCTCTCCATCTCTGCCCATTCACTCTTCGCAGCTCAACGGACAAAGCAGGTGCTCAATCCCCAATTCTGCCCTCTCTACTTTCCCTCCTACCAAAAAGGCTTTCCAGCTCTCTGCCTCCTACATCACCACCTTGCAAGATGATACCCCACATCAATACCCACTTTCTTCAAGCTGCCCCCAATCCGAGGACACATGGGCAGCTCTGGTTTAGTGTGAGTATAAACATGGCTGCTGTGAAAAGCTCTCTGCTGTTATCTTGACTTCTGCCCATGTAATGGAGCACAGGTGAAAGCTCCCAGTTGTAAATTGGTTATCTCTTGGATCATCGGACCAGACTAGGGCTGAGAAGGCCCTCAGAGACTGTCCAGGCCAACCCCTCAATCTGCACCTGAGGAAAACAAAGCCCAAGGCAGTGGAGAACTTGCCCAGGGTCACAAAAGTTGTGAGCAGCAAGGGCAGGATTTGAATCCATAGCCCCTGCCTCCAGAGCTAGGCCTCCTTCCCCTATCCCACACTGTCTCCTTTAGCAAGGCTGAGCAGCTGTTCAAGTAATAACTAATAACCTGTTTCTTTTTTATAAATTATCTGCCCAAACCATCTGAACCCTTATCTCTGGGGCCTTTGCCAAGGATCAATAGTTTCTCCTCTACAGGAGGTGCCAAACTCCAATGTCTGCTTCTGGCCCACTGGACCCCCACCTTTCTAATGAGAGGGGAGGGATGTTCCAGCACCAGGCAGTCCTCTGAGATCCTGACGGCTCCCAGCAGGGATCATAAGTCAGCCAGCTGGGGGCGAGGTAGAAGGTCAAAGCAGAGGTTCTCTTGGCGCTGCCTGCTGACCTCAGCACATGGGGGGCAGCTGCCAGTTCTTAATCTGGTGCTCTTATCCTGACTGTAGGAGACTAATGTTAGGCCAACACGTCTCTCGCCCTGAGCGATCTGGGAGCGTCTCAGCTCATCTTCATCCACCTATCTCTCTCAACTTAGGACCAGCACAAGGGTCAGTTGTGACAGGAAAAGATCTGCCCAAAAGCCAGCACAGGATGCTCATCCCAGTTGGCCCTGCCCGAGAGGCACAGTCCTCTCCTACCAAACCTCCCACCTCCAGAACTGGGAGGCAGAGTCACTTGCAGGTCACAGGATTTCAACTTACCAGGTTAGCAGCTGACTCAGCAGTGCTATAAACTGATGGAGTTTCATAGTCTGGGTCTGCAGGGCAGAGGCAGAGTGAAAGCCCCCAGTGAGTATGCCATCCCATGACATAACGCACCACTTTGTAAGCTAGGAAAAAAAGCTCAAAGGTAACTGACCTGTGGAGTAAATGTAGTCATCGTGATATTCACCTAGAAAAAAAGGAGGAGGAAAGGTTCTTGACCAGGGATCAGTTCACAGATGGCTGCAGAGGCCCCTCAGGGCAATCTGGCTTCAGCCACCCCACTTCCCTGCACCCACAATTGTCTGCTCCTCTGAGAATCCTTCCACCCCGGAGGATCAGGGCAGCCACTTCCCGGTTTCCTTTCCAACCACACTCCAGAATTTCAATTGAGGAAAACCAAAGGGCCAAGCTACATCTTACACATTTGCCAGCTTCGTTCAAGGCACACATTTGTAACCTCAACCTTGGTTTCTGGTGGACGCACAACCACAAAAGCCATTATTACACCGTGGCTATCATTGAGGGTCGGCCCAACTGTTCAGACTCACAATCCAAAATTTAACCGTTTCCCACCTAATTGGGCACAAAACAGGATCCCATTACCCAGATACCAATTCGGATGCCCAGCACACATACACCCAACGCTCCATATAACATCTTCTTCCCAGAAGCTAGTTAGGGGCACCAATTAATCTTTGAAGCCTGTCATCCACGCATGTCCAAGTTTCTTACCAAAAAGTTGCACAGCAGACACTTGGGGCATTCTCACTAGAGAACTCCTCCCAAGCTGGCACTGACCCCTTCAGAACTATTCTTTGAGTCCCATCACTGAACCAGTTCCAAAACCTAATTCAACTGCTGTCTAGCCTACACCTCTGCATTTTGTTCACTGGAAAAACAGGAGACTGACAAATGTTTCACTCAAATCTTGGCAAGCAAGAAACCATATGACACAGTGGGTAGAAGCCAGCCCCAAGAAGAAAAGAGCTAGGTTCAAGACCTACATCTAACAAGACAAGAGCTGGTCATGGGATACGGGGTCCATCCCTCCCTCCCATCACCACAGGCAATTTTCTAAGGCTACAAAGGTGCTGAATAAGAACTGGCCTGTGGTGGAGAGGGGTTTGCTCTCCAGGACTTCCCTATACCACAAGTCTGGGGTTCAGTCCCAGCCCTGCCCCCGCCCCAAAATAACCTGAGGAAAACCATGGGTCTAGCTTTCTCCAGATTTTAGATATTCAACTAATATCTCTGGATAACTAACCCTGTGCAGAAAGGAAATGCGGCCCATGTTGCTAGGACCTATTGCCAACAGTTGTCAGGCTGGCCCTCAGTGGTCGCTGCTCCCTCGCTTATTAACCTTAGGCCCTCCTCCCATTCCAGCAATCACATCAGAGACTGGAAGCTCCTTGGAAGCAGGGGCGGCAGCACAGTGCATGCATCAAGCCGTGCCAAGCCACTACCATTCATTCAACTGCCACCTCTTTTCTTACCCTCTAACCCCCTTTGCTTTCCTAATGAAATGATTGGCTCTGCCCCCTCAAAGCAATAGCTACTTATGCAGCCTCAGGCACAAGGGCAGCCAATCACAGCCAGCCAGGAGACAACAGAAGCCTATCCCTACTGCCCGCCGAAGGCTGCCGGGAGACACTCACCACCGTCACTGGGCTCATCCACCTCTTCTTCCGATGAAGTGACGACGGATTTGCCTGAAGTGATAGGGTTGGGCCCCTGTCTTGCTACCCAGAATCCAGCAGCAGCAGGAGGGACCACTGGCGATGGGGTATTCTGAGGCTGAAACCAGAAAACACCCAAGTATGAGCGTAGAAGGTGCACCTGTATCTGGGGTATAAAAAGTGCAACGCCTACTTCCCTTCTTGATGTGGCTGCCTCTCTACCCCAGGAAAGGCTGCTCTGCAGATGAAGACAATTCCCTCCTCAGGCCTTTGGGTTTAGAAGAGCTCGCCCCAACCTGGGCTTGGTTACAAGGAAGCAGAAGCGGCCTTTACTGGAGGCCATGCACACAAGCGGGAAGTGGAATCCAGACTGAGCTACACACTCAACGTGCCTGAGGAGCAGCCTGCCGGGCCAAGGCCAGAGGGACTCCCTGCCTCACCAGGTGGGGAGCCAGCCAGGATGATACTCTGGGGCACAACTCACTGAAGCATCTACTACAAAAAGGTGGGCCAAGGGTGGCTGCCATTGGCTTTGCTGCAAGGCTCCCTCCCTCTTAACCCTGGGCCTTGAAAGTGCCCTCAGCAGCCACCCAGTCCAGCCTGTCCCCCTCCTACAATGTACTTGACAAAAGCCATTCAGCCTTTGCTCGGGGATTCAATTTGCAGACAGTGCCAATAATTCGAGAGTTCTTCCTGACACCCAAACCACCATGTGCCACCCCCAATCTTCTCTTCTCCAGGCTACACCCTCCTGGCTCCTTCCAGTGCTCCTGTTACGGCACGGACCCAAGACCCTCCATAATCCTGGCTGCCCTCCTTCTGTAGAGCAACTAGTTTGGTTCCGTGGTGCCCCCAACTGTCCTAAACATTCCAGGGACAACCTGACCAGGGCAGAGAACAGAGAGAGTACACTCTCATTTCTGGAAGCCCATACAGCCCAAGATCGCACTGGCTTCCTTGGCTGACGTATTGCACTCTTGAACAGCAGTGAGCTTCCCGTCTGCTTAAAGCCCCCAGTTCTTTTTCAGGCAAACTGCTATCTCAACATGCCTCTCCCATCCCGTCTCAGTAAAGTCGACTGTTTGAAGCCAAGTGTTGGGGTGGACACTTAGCCCTGGTGAATTTAATTATTTCCAGAGCTTCAGCCCATCAGTACCCAGCCAAAGCCTCTAGCTACGTACTCCTGGCCTCGGGTCCCAGGCCTGCCAACTCCCTCCCTTCTGTACATCTCCCTAGGTCTCACTTTCTGTCTTTGAGCCTATGATCCCCAAGGCTGTCACATGGCTGGCCAGTGACCCCTTCAAAGGTCAGGTTAGTGAGGAAGCACCAACTCACCACTATAGCTGGGTAAGCAGTCTCATCGCCTTCTTCAATTTCATAATAAGTGACTGTTTCCTCCAGGCCCCGAGGTGTGGCTCCAGTCTCAGAGGGAAAGCCATACCGGCATTCTTTATTCACACAGTGCATCTGCCGGCGGCTCCGGCTGTAAGAACTTGGGGGGGTGGGGAGGAAAGGGGAGAGGGCTAACAGGGAGAACTCCATTTCCCCTACGAAATTCCATTTCCAGAAACTTAGCAATGTTTCTAATAAGACTCACTGCTCCCCACATTCCGGGTGGCCTTCCTTCCTCCTCTCCCTAGGACATTCACTCACCGGGACCGAAAGGAGAAGTTGTCATAGGTCTGATAGCATCTCTTCCCTGGGCCCGGATAGAAAGTAACTTCAGGAGTGACCACATTGTTTCTATTCATAAATCGAGGTGTTCCTCCCCTATGAGAAAAGGGCAAAGAAATACCGACTGATTCTCACTGCTGACCTTGTGAAGGACATGTCTAAATGGGCACACAGAAGAAAAAATGGGGCTTTGAACATCTTTGCCAAAACCTCAATCTGGGCACTCAGTGGGCCCCCAAAGGTGCCACGAAGTCCCATCCACACAAGGCTTTGTTGCATGACCACAGTCTGCCAACTCAATTCTCCATTCAGCACCTCCTCAACACCTCCCTATTCTGCTGGGTTGCTGCTAGCAAAGCCTCTCTGAAGCAGTCATCTGGCACACAAAGTACCCTCACCCCTCTACTCACCCTGGGCATATATTTCTAAGACAAGTCAAGTGAGAAAGCTAATCAAGATGCCTAGGGAAGCGTGCACAAGACAACCCCCTATGCAGGACACGTGAGGATGTGGGGGCCCATTGGAGATGGATGTCACCCACTCCCCGACAGACAGGCACACAGAGCCAAATATCGGGGGGCATGGCCACCGCCAGGATTCCTCCCGCATGCCAGTGCAGACTCATCAGTATCAAGATTGTGTTGGTCTTTTTTCTCAACTTGAGGGAGTAAGAGCTAGGAAGAAGGGAAGGGACTGTGTTCTTGAAATGCACAGAAGAGAAGGAAGCACAGATAAGCAGGCCAGCTTTGAAAGTGACTTGGTGGATTTCTTCTATACTTAAGAGGCAAGAAAAGCCATTAGACGTAAGAGGGCCCTGCACAAGCCCCCTTGCTCCCTGTTCTACTGTGCTCATTTTAGTTATGGCTGCTAAGTTCAGACTTGTTTAAAGGTGAAAAAAGGAAAGACAACGCGAAGGAGCTCAAGAGGTCCTCAGTGGTCCCACTAGATGACTGTCAGGTCAGGCGGTTCCTGGCTCCAAGGAGCAGAGGGTTGCGAGGCCTTACCTGGCAATGCCATAGCCCCGTCCTTGTCTCGGAGGTGGCAGCTGCTGGGGACGGAACTGCACCATGGAGCCAGCGCTTTGGGGAGGGCACTGGATGGGAGGGGCACGGCCAGCGTGAAGGCTGTGGTGGAACCGGGTGGGGAGCACGGGCTCGCCCCTGCTGCAAGCCATTGCCATCAAAACCTCCTTCCCATGAATCTTCTTCAGCATCTTCTTATGCCCCTTCAAATCCAGGTCTGCCACCAGAGGGGGAGGGGTAACGGAAGTGAGGGTGTCAAAGGTGGGCTTAGAACTGTCCCACAACATGCCCGCCCCCTCCCCCACCCCAAGCAAAAAAGCCCCAGACAGAATTTCAGCAGCTGGCCAAGGCCCAGCTCAGCCAGCCAACCTTTCTCTAGCAAATCCATCCCACTCCCCATCTCCCTCCTCCAGTCTAAGCTTGATGTGGGCAGGGCCCAACACTGTGCCTGGCAGCCAACCCAGACGCCATTCCAGGATTAGGGCTTTTATCAGCAAGTTCTAATTTGAAAGGTCCCCAAGACAGGAATTGGGGCTACTACACTCTTCTAAATCCCTTGCAAAACAATTAGGGAAGGAAAGAAGTAATGCATTAAGGAAACAATCGGGGGCAAGTCTTTCAGATACAAACCCATTTCTGGAATATAGCCACCAGTAATCTTGGGGTACGTTCCTCCTCCTCTCCCACCGCTGCCGCCTCTTCGGTTGGGAAGCACATTCCAGGCAGGGACAGGTGTCACTTGAGTCACTGGCTTTAAGTTAGCCAGCGGGACAACATGTCTAATAGAAAGAAAGAGTACAATGTCGGGGCGGTCCTTTTGCCCATGCACTGGCCTGCATCCCCCCCACACCCACCCCAAAGCCTCCCTTCCCAAACTGCTGCTACCATGTCCCATCTTGGCTGCTTAGGAAAGCCTTGGCGCTCCTCAGAAGAAAGGTTCTGAGCAATACCACATCTTTTCAAAGTAGCAGATGTGTCAAGCGCAGAGCATGGCACTCAGATGCAGGTAAGGGTTAAGTTTCTGTGTGTGGAACTGTTCCTGGAGCACAAATGGACAACTAGAATCCCCTAACAAAATTTTGGAAGACTTCCCCAAAACACGGTCACAAACCCAACTCGTTTGCGTGCGCCATCTGCTTTCACAAGACCAAGCTCGTGCTGAGACGGCTCTAGAGAGGCTCCAGGCCTCACACCATTCAAATTTGGGTCTAAAGCCCTGGGATGGCAGGGGCTGGGACTCACCCAAGACCATCTTGTCCCCAGTACTGAATGCAGGACCTTGCCCATGTAGAATGGAAGCAAGTAGAGGGGCAGAGCCTGTGGGAGGCCACGGTACCTATACCCCACCCCCAGCATCTAGCCTGGGGCTTTGCACATAAGTAGTAGGTACCACATTGGAAAGTAGGAGCCCATCAGCTCACTGGGCACTCCCAACTTTAAAATGCTGTGATTTTGGGTAATCTGGGCAGGGAAGGCCAACTCTGTAGAGATGAGCTCAGAGAATGAGAATGGTTGGTTCAGTGGCTACAATACTGGGCTGAAAGCTGGGGAGGCCTGAGCTCAAACCATGCCTTGGGACTAGCTGGGTGACTCTAAGTAAGTGTCTCAGACCATTCTGTGGCTTAGTTCACCCATCTGTAAAACGGTGTTAATAATATTAATGCCAGCTCCCTCACAGAGTTGTCAGGAGCCTCGAATGAGAAAAGGTCTATTAAGGACTTGACCCAAAGTGAGGTGTTGGATGTTAGTGAGCAGCTGCTGCCCCAGGCTCCTCGCTTACTTCTCTGCCAGCTCCTCAATGAAGACTGTGGCAGAAGCACTGTCATTGCCGACCTCCTGAATGTGCGCATTGTAGTATCTCCCACCAGGCTCCAATCGAACCTGAAGAGGAAAGAAGGGTGGGACCTGTCTCAGGCATTGGTCCCTTTTGCCCCAGCAGGCCCAGCCCAGGGATGCCACTCAGGACCCAGCTGCCCACAAACAGAAGGTAGATATGGAAGGGAAAGTGCCAAAGGAAGTTCATTCATGATGGACCCAAGTTAGGCATAAATAAAATAGGCCAATAAGATGAAGGGGAAAAAGTTATTAGTACTGTTTGCCATCATGGATGTGGCTCTCAAGCATCTGAAAGTGAAAAACTTTGGGCCAAGGGCCCTGCAACTGCTCCCCCAACTCTAGGTGATCTGCCTCACTCCCTGGCCTTGAAATTCAGTGATGAGGGAACCTCTAGTTTGGCCTTAAGGCTTCTACTCCTCTCGGGATGCCCAGTTCAGTCCAGTTGCATCAGTGAGCTCTTAGCGATATGGCCAGATGAAGCTGGTAAACTGGGTGCGTTCTCTGCCCACCCACTGACAGCAGAGTTGGCATGAAGGCGGGCAGGGCCCTTGGCCAGGTGGAAAGCCTGACTGTGCCAGAGTGCCTACTGCCTGTGGAGGATCGTGCTAGCCTACCTGGCACTTGTCTCCCAGAAAATACTGTCTCCCAGCAAACACCATGCAGTCTGATTTCTGAAGTTCTGCACAGCAAATGAAGCAAAGAAAAAGGTCAGACAGAAGCAATGCAGCCATCTCCAGTCAATTAGCCCCCCTCTGGGGTTCTCTCCAGCTGGCTCAGACCCTTCTGTACATGGGGGACTAAGGAGTGGTAATTCTGCATCCCAGGGTCCCCCATGCATAAAACAGGGGTAGGCATCCTTGCAATGCCCCCTGACGGGATGGGGAGGATGCCCAGAGCACCCACCTTTCCTGCTGTCCAGCCAAACATCGAACTCCACATTACGGTAGATATCTGGGTCCAGAGCTTTCATCACTTTGTAGGGGAAAGGCATCTTGGACTGATTATCTGAAAACTGAAACAAGATTCCCAAGCCATCAACTTCCTTTCATCTTGTTTGTCCCAGGTTCTGGGACAAATGTTAGGTGATGTGCACCTTCCCCTTGTTGTTCTTTCCAAAGGCGAGGCGGCCCTCTGTGTACTGACAACCAGGAACCCAAAGAAAGAGGGAGCAAAGGCAACCATGTGAAGTACCTGAAGATGGAGGGTGAAAGCCATGTAGGGGTCTGCCTGGGTCACTGGCTGTGTGCCAAAAAGCAGCAAGTCTTCCCTTCCCATTTGGCCGGCCCAACGTACCCTGGCAAGTCAGCATTTAGATTTGCCACCTCATCGCACGCTGCCACCCATCGAGGCTTTTCTGGGGCTTGCTGCATCATTATCATTAACATCACTTGCTACTTGGGCATGGATACCAAAGATACACAGAGGCGGAGTAGCAGGGCGTTTAGGGACTTTATCCAAAGCCCTGCATTTCTCAGAGAAGGCACAGGGGGCCCCAGACAGGGGCCGAGACTTACTCTTGATTACTGAATATTCAAGGTTCAAGAGACCAAAGAACATTTGGTCTAACCCCTTGTTTTTACCAAAGAAAGAAACTGAGGCCCAGAAAAGAAAGGTGACCATATCACTCAGAGTTCTGCCCTAGAACATTAAGGCTTGAAGGGGTTAGTTTAATGGCCTCCTTTTAGAGAAGAGGAAAAGGGAGCCCAGTCAGGGACAGCACCTTGGCCAAGGTCACTCCTTGAACTCACCTAATCTCCTCATTTAATAAAAGGAAAAACTGAGCCCAAGGAAGGTCAAGTTGGCCAAGGTCACACAGATGGTCAGTAACAGTGGCAAGATTTGACCTCAGACCCAGACTCCCAATCACTATGCTATGATGCCTTGTAGGGAGAAGGCTTGAGAGAGGCCTATCGAATGGAGCTTCAGAGAATTTTCTAGATTAGGATTCTTGAACAACAGAAAGAAAAGCTGTGGAAGAGAAATGGAAAGGCCTGAATTACAAAGGTTCTAATGACAAACTTGGGGCTTAGCTGCATTTATAACAAAGCTTTTCAATTGAATTTTAGAAAGGAGCTTCAGAAATGCTTGGTACAGGGCCAGGGGAACCCCAAGTTTGTTCCCAAGTGGTTTGGAGGCTGAAAGGCCACTAAAGGGTTGGAATCTCAAGCCAAGTGTGATCTCTGAGGAGAAAAAGAACATCAACCAAAGAAGACCAGAGGCTTTGCGGTAACCAACCTTTCCGTCCTCTGTTCCATGCCTGTATCTATCACAGAGGTACTCATGCCCACCGGTGGTGCTCAGGCCCCAATCGTCCATCCTGCTCAATCAGCAAAGATAAAGTCAGTTAGACTTCTCAGCATGGGCAGAAGCCATGGTGTACAGCGCCATCTGGTGGTTCTACAGCACGAAGAGTCAAGTCTTCAACTTCTACCCCACCCCAAGGACTGTGGTGCCACCTAGCGACAAGCCACAGGGAACCTAGGACAGGGTCTGGGGGTGGATAGCACACCACAACTGCAAAGTGAGTCATAGAAGCTAAGCAGTCTGCTCACCTCGTGTGACAGAGAAAGAAACTGAGACCCCACCTGCCCCAAGTCACACAGCCAGAATTTGAACAAAAGCCTATCTGTCCTCCAACTCCTTACTGTGAGAGAGCCCCTGGAACCATCTCGGGACCCCCTAATGTAAAAAGCCAACAAGTCATTCTCCCGGGGGGGGGGCGGGGGGAATCACTCCGCAAAGCCACAGACAGACAAGAAATTCCAGAACAAAGGGTCAGGGCAAAGTGAACTGTAGAGATCCGACCTGTCATCACTCCCCGGGAAGATGCTGTGTCTGTTCTTCCTGGAAGTGCCACGAAATATTTCAAGGGCAGCTTTCAACTCTTCCCCATCCACAACAAACACATCCTTGTAGAGAATCTCATAGAGTACAGCTAAGAGGGGAGAGGAGCAGACCCCTTTCATCACACCTCCCCCCGGCCCGAGCGCCACCACCGCTCGGGCCGGCATCGCTTTGCAGGCACCATCCATTGACTTGCCTCCCCCCCAGCACAAGCACCACCGCCGCTCCTTTCCAGGCACCGTCCATAGGACTTGCCTCCCCCCTTAGGAAACAAAGGGAAAAGGGACCAAGATCACTAAAGCCTTTACATACCCTGGCAAACAGCAGCATCAGCCTGAAATTGCTTGGTGTACACGGAATCATAATGCCCATTACTGGAACAGCAGAGCATGATCTAAAGGGGGGAGGGGGAAGAGTACATATGTGCCACAGCTGCATTGACGCCATGTTACACCCAGGGCCCCAAAGTCCAGGGCAGCTTCTGGGAAGGCTACGCAACGAGAGACCATTTGGTAGAATGATAACAGTACCTTAGGACAGGCTCCCACCAAGTCTTCGGAACAGAAGCTATACATAGTACGTACCCAGTCAGAACCCAACTGGTCTCCCAGGAGCTTAAGATTCCTAGAGATCCCCATCAGCCCAATCCCCAGATATGCCAAGAGAATACTGCATAGCCTGGGTTATAGGAGAGCATTTGATAACATTCCTCATGCTACCCTTGTGGACAAGAAAGAAAGGTAAGAGCTGTGAACTAGAAAGCTGAACAGATGTGGAACTGGCCAAGTGGCCCAAAGAAGACCATTAATGCATGGGGCGATGTCAACCTAGAAGGCTATCTCTAGTAGACTCCTTCAAGCTTCTGTCTGACCTTACACTACGAACATTCTTATCAAAGATTCAGAAAAGTCACAGACAACACAATTAGCCAGTTTACAGATAAGACAAGGTTGGGAAGCAGGCTTAGCATGTTAGATGCAAGTTAAGATCTACAAAGAGCTCACCAGCTTAGAATGACCAAATCTAACAGATGATAAAATTGAGCCTAATATTATGACCAAACCACTTGGGATTTTTTTTAAATCACAAATTGGGGGCAGGAGCACAGACATCAGTATCTCAGTATATCTGAAAAAAGATCGGAGGGTCTCAGTGAACTGCAGACTCACTGAGTCAAGGATGACCTAACAGCCCCCAAAGCTGACAGGATCTTTGGTTGCTTAAGAAAGGAAGGGCATAAGACTAGGGAAGTGAGCACCTACTATTTAGTCTTGGCCCTGATCAGATCCTTTAGGACCCAGACAGACTAGGGCTGAAAACTGAGGAGGCCATTGGCGATAAGACAAGTGTCCACAGAAGGGTCACCAGGACGGTAAAGGGCCTCAAGATCCTGTCCTCTGAAGCCTCGAACGCCCTCGTCTTACAGAAGAGCAAACAGAACCCCAGAGATGTGAAAGGATTCCCCCAAAGCCGGCCAGACTTCTGAACCCATGTTTCCTGCTGCCAAATCCAGCAACTTTTCCATTGGTTGAAGGAAGACCACTAGGGCAGGTGAGACACCAGAGCGGTCACATGGGCCAGCCAAGTCAAACTTGGCCCCAGTGGACAGAACTTTGGACAACGTCTGGGAAAATACAGAATTGAGAACCAGCTTGCTAATGAGTCAAGCTGTTTCAAAGGGGAAAGGGCTGCCTTGGGAAGTACTGGGCTCCCCCTCACCAGAAACCGAAGGACCACTTATCAAGGAGAATGGAAGACAACATCTTCGTTCAGGTATGCGCTGGCCCAGCTGCTCCCGGAGGGCTGCAACACTTGTCATTGTGTGTGCGTTCACTATGTGGAGGTGTCTGTGTGTATCAAGAAGAAGACACTCCACTGGAAAATTTGACCAAAGCTGAGGCTCCCCAACCTCCACTTCCTACTAGGATATATGGGACTTTAAGAAGGCCAGGAGGTGAATCAAATGGGCAAGGAGAGCTAAGATGGGACACTACCCCATACCTACCACATGCTGGCAGCTGGGTGGCTAATCCCCAAGAATCCGAGAGCAGAAGACGCATCATGACTTCCAGTCCTTCACTAACTTAGCAAACCTTTACTCTGGGAGACTTTTAGGAAATTAAAAGGTAACTTTTTTGTAATTGGCTTTCACAACCCCGACTTTCTCAAAATGGCAATTCAAAAGGTCAAGTTGTCTCTGTAGCCCAAACATTCTTCCCTGCCTGCTTGTAACAAATCCAGCTTGAATCAGTTCACCCTTATCGAAACACTGTGCCAAACGTTCGCCTCTGTGTTAAGGACTAGGGTGGGGGCGGCTGGGAAGCGAAGCCACCTTCTAAAGCATTGAACATCGGAAGGGGCAGCGGGAGGACCTCCAGGCTCTCACTCACCTCTTGGTAGACCCACATGCCCTTACTCTCAGCCATCTTCAGACAGTCCAAGTCCCCCAATGTAGCAAACCACCCACATCTGTCCTCCCCCCAGGGCCCTGGACCTCCTCCCCTCTTCCTAATGTTCAATCAAAATTCCCATTCCCTCCCCAAGTCTAGGGCCTTCAGAAGAAAGCAATAGCCTATAATCTTCCATTCCTATTTCGTAGGCTAGGTATAACCATGGGAAGAAACTAAAAGGCTCCCTTCACAAAGGCAAAAAAATCTCATACGCAACTCTCATGATCATGTTTGCCTTGGATTTCTCTTCCCAATGCTACAGAGCCATAACCAGAGCCTCAGGGGTCTTCCCTTCAATCACTTTTAAGGAGCCTTGCTGCTTAGTAAAACATTAAGGATAACGAAAGGGACAGGACCCCCATCTAGGCCAGGGAGTCCCAGAGAAAGAAACTCTCTACTTCAGTCAGGAAATGTAAAGGCACCTACAATATGGCACAGGTGGCTCCAAGTCCAGCTCTGCTCTCAATGCCAACCCAGCTTCCTCTAACGAAATGGAAGGCAGGTTCATTTCAGACACTTATCCAATGGAACATTCTCACTAGCCTTGGTAAACTGGCTCATCTTAAACAAATCCATATGGGAAGAAAAGATGTCAACAGAGCCATCATCACTTGGGTATATAAAGCAGGTTTACCAAATTTCCTTAACCACCTGGTGAACCTACATGATCACATCAATTTCTCCCAGAACAAGAGGGACACCCTCGCTTCCAGTTTTTACCTTGTTATCGTAGCCATTATCTGTGACGTAAGTTGGAGGCTTCCCAGGGTGTCGATAGAGAATGAAGTCTCGACTGGATGGGTAGAGAAATGGAAGGAGGAAGGGGTGAAAGGAGAACCCTTCACGGTGTGCTCTACACAGACACAAATACATGAACAGAAGCGACTTGAGAAAACCCATTTGCTACGTTGTACCTCTCTCCCTTGAGCCAGAAACCATCAAAAAATACCAAAACCCATTTCAAGGGGCAGTTAGTACTAGACAAAACCATGCTCCTAAATGGCCAAGGCATGCCATATCTGAGAGCTGTCCCTGAAGGCCTACAGGGCCTTTCAAGTGTCCTAAATGGGAGGAAATATCTGACGATTCAGGAGTGTGTGTGCACACACACACACCTAACAACCTCCCCAAGAGAAGGCAAAGACACACATACATCGATGCTTGTGTGTGCCCAACACAAGAGTAAGGACACAAGGGCCCCATGAAGTTGTTCCCTCAAATTAGATCCTCCTAAATGTTCCACAGGACCAGGGGGCACAAAGTGTCCAGACAACCCAAGACCCAGGGACAACAGAAGGGGCCCAAGGGCTTCGGTTTGTGTGATTATGCTATTAGTAATTGCTCAAGTAAGCCAAATCTTTGGCTCACAGAATCACAAGGCAACCTCAAGGTCATCTAGGCTAACACCTCCATTTTAAAGGGAAAGCAGCTGAAACTCTCACAGGCCACAGACTTGTTTGAATTCAGACCTGGAAGGGCCCTTCCCCATCTAGTCCAACCACCTTATCCCACAGAGGAGCAAACCAAGGCCCATGGAAGGAAAAGGCCACGTAAGGAGTAAAGACACAGATTCCAAAGGCAGCATAACTCCCACTGCACCATATTGCCCCTACCAACCTTCAACTGTGGCCTCATCTCAAAAGAAACACCCTCCCCCTGCCCCTTGCTAGACTCCTGACAATCTGCTCTCAGACCTGCCCCAAGTTTGGCCCCTCTGACAGTAGGGAGCTCTGTATCCTACTGAGCACCTCCTGGAGACTCCAAGCTTGCCTTGGGGGCTATTCATGAAAGTTATCTCACCTCCCCAAGGTCAAAACTCTCCTAGGCTGAGGGGTTCTCATTTTTGTGAGCTAGACAGGCTTTCATCTAAGGAATGCCAGCCATCCCAGACCCAAGGCAGGTGTAGGGACTCAGGCCAATCACACTGTGTGAACTGGCCCAATCTCTGGCCCAACACACCTACATACAGTTACGGTCTGGCTAAAATGAATGTGACTGTCTAAGGGAAAAGCAGTGATTAAAAAAAGTCCTGCCTCCAGTGTGCCCAGGGGGGCTGAGAGGAGAGAAGCAGGGCTCCATGAAGGAGTCTTTGGGCCTTTTGGAGAAAAATGTTTTCTGTGAAATAAGTCAGATTCTTTTAACACAAGATTTAGAGCTATGAGACCATAGAAATTCTTCAGCCCTCCTCCCCATTTTAATAAAGAAACTGACGCCCACAGAGGCAGAGTGACTTACCCAAGGTCACACAGCTAAGGATGATGGTTGTATCTCTCACCCTCCCCCCAAATAAGATGGGTGAGGTCCTGGAGGGTAGAGGCCTAGCACAGCGAAAGGTCCCCAGTGAGTGCTTCCCAAATACGTGCTGGCTTATATTGGGGAAGTAGCCGAGCCAGGATCTCACTCCCCCTCCCAGGCAGTGCCAGGAACTTGGGAGAAGAAGGGAGGAGCCCAAAGCATGAGCCTGGGCACCAGGCCAGAGGAGGGGGCTGTAACTGGACCCGGGAGGTATGTACTTCTTGACCAATGCATAAGAATTGTAAATCGGGAGACTGGCACAGAATGTCATGCCCTTCAACAAGAGATATCCTACACCCCTCTTGTCCCCAGCCAAAAAAGACCCATGACCCAATAGACTGGAAAATCTATATTCTGTGGTTAAAAAAAAATAAAAACATCAGAGGGATACAAGAACACCAGAGGGTCAGGTGCTAAGATGGCCCTAGAACCTTCCAGCTCCCCCCCAAAAATATATTTTCCTGTCCTGAAGGGTTAACCTAAGAAGTCTATCCCCCACTCCCAAATGGCAACAAGACTCCAGAGGCCAGGCCAAGGTAACGGGGTGTCCTGGGTCCCACTAGTGTGATCACAAAATCCAAAAATCTCCCACATCCCAGGAATCGGGAAGGAGGGGAGGCAGAAACTTACTTGTAAATGACAGAAAGCGCTCTTAACTCCAGTTGGCCAGCACTTTCCTATGGAGAAACAGTACATATAGCCTTTGTTCGGTCATGTTTTTTCAAGTACTTTGTAGCTATAAGCCGCCCCCCCACCCCCGCAACTATTCTGAGCCTCTTGGTGAAGCCCTCCATCCCGACTTTACTCATTGAAAATATATCAGAAGCCCAGTTTAGGGCTCTGAGGTTGGAGGTGGGTCCTAGGATAAGAGATTTGAGGGGGAGAATCCTTAGAAGTGGTCCATCTAGTAATCCAACCTTCTCTTTTCCAGAGACCCGGGAAGGGGAAGCCCTCTGGCCACTAACGTTTTCTAGTTATTATGAAGTTATGACAAAGGGCCCAAACCCCACCCCAGGACATTATTTTCAATTATCAAAGTCAAGTTGGCTCTTTTTTAAAAAAGCTACTCTGAATCCCATACGCTAAGGGATTTAGTGACTTTTACATTAATAAATTCTCAAAACAGTACAATTGAATTAGGTCAGCTGTCAACTTCTTCAAATTTTTCCAAGAAATACATTTGATTCCAACAGCTGTTTGTTTTTTTTTAAGAGCCTCTACATATTTCCTTAAAGGGCCAGAGCTGGAATGCTCAGGCTTGGTCACTCTTCTCCGAAATGCGCCCTACCCCCCATGTCTACCCTCCAACCTTTCAAGGGCCTTGTGAATAGCAAAGCTGGGAGAGTAACATTTGTGCTTACCTTGGGATCTCCCAACCGCTCCAGGTACCTTTCAAAAGACCCTTCCACGAACTGTGAAAATGAAACAAGCTTCAGTGTAAGCGGGTCCATGGCATTCATCACTAGTACTTAATATCAGACTACACGAACCCTAAGCAAGAGTTAATGCTTTATGCATTTGAACTCCTAGAATGCATTCACTTTGCTCAGCCCTAGTCCTGGAGTTAATAAG
Organism: Trichosurus vulpecula; assembly: GCF_011100635.1. NCBI lineage: Eukaryota > Metazoa > Chordata > Mammalia > Diprotodontia > Phalangeridae > Trichosurus > Trichosurus vulpecula. The sequence goes on along the minus strand of NC_050582.1, from coordinate 3,701,809 downwards.
GTGATTACACTTGGCCCAGCATCTCCTGGAATACTTAGAAAAAAGTTAAGGGGCGAGAGATTGGTAGCAACAACTCCTAAGAAGCTTAAGGGCTGGCCAACTCAGTCACTTAGACAAGAGGCAATTCCCAAGTCTTTAGAGGTCTGCCTTTTTATTGGTAGCCTCAGAAACACCAACTTTTCAAGTGATGGACAATGGGCACGTCAGGCAACCTCTGTGTAAGCTAGAAAACCAATGTGATGAGTCGGCGTGTGACACTCGACCTCATTAATGATGTTAGGGGACAACTTTAGGGTCTGAAGTTTCCAACAAGATCAGACAGTACAAGGACAGGGAAGAGTTTTAGTCTGACTTGTGCTGTAGGACCAGGTTTGGGAGAGCTAGAAGGGATCTGGGATCACCTCTCATCCCCCTGCTCTTGTTTTACAGGTGAAGAAACTGGGGCCTACACAGTGACTTGCCCAAGGTCACACAGCTAGTGAGTGGCAGAGCCTGGCTCAAGCTCACCAGTGGATGAGCTGCCCTTTTTACTCAGAAGGTCTGCCATCAGTTGTTTTAAGACTTAACACGCTGCTGGTTCAGGTTTTCATTAGCTTCAGCAACGTTACCTGGTCCAGGCAGGATGGAACTCGGTAAAATGGCCCAGTCAGCTTTACTTTCAAACGAATCTGACTCTGAGAAAGTCCCAAGAGCCTGGCCACTGCCATGTGTGAAAGAACCAGTGAAGAGGGGGAGGAGGAGGGGTGGGCATGCTCATACTGATCCTTAATGGCCAAACCTAAGCAGGTCTTTGCTTTTGGTCCCTGGAAGGTTTTTTGGTTCTGTGTCAGTCAAAGCTAACTAAGGGCTTGGGCTAAGATTTGGCCCTTCCTTGCATTGTTTTTTGGGGGTCCAACTGGCTTCCTAACTATTGTAAAATCTGCAGTGTTCTATTCTATCCCGTGCCCAAAACAGCTGTTTCACTTTTTACCTGTGCCCAAAGAAGGCAGGATGGATAGAAACCCTACTGAATATGCCCAGAAATTTCAATGGCCAGCAAACATCCCCAAGGCCCCTTTGCAAAGGATTTCTCTGTTAAGCTATAGAAGCAATATGGGTGAAAAATGCACATGGTAAAGCAATTTAAAAAGTCTTCTCACTCAGGAAACACCCCTGATTCAGATCAAGGACTCCTAGAGCTATCAATGAATGTCCTTCTATTGGGATACAGATCAGAAGTGGGCTGACCTGGGACCTAGTTTGTTCTATTCTCGTCAACACATTAGGGGAATGGGACCAGTCACCAAGGTTTATTATATACGAGGCCAGACCTTCAGAACTATTTGTGTGTCCTTACAAGCAAATATTGGCCTATCTTTATGCAGATGTTCTTCGAAATTAGGAAAACTTCAGGTTAGCTCAAGTAAGTGGGCCCTGAGAAGTGTGTCACCACTGGCCAGCTAGCATGGTGCTTCCCCATTTCTTTATTTCACAGCCATTTCTCGCCATGGGTACCTCAAGCCCAAACCTTGCCATCAATCTGGATGGAGAGCAGGAGATGTGTGGCTAACCCAGGCCATCGAAGCAAACGGGCATTTTGGATTTGGTTTCTCAATTTGTGGAGAAGAGAAGAGGGCAGATTTACCTTCCCAACGTGATTTTATTTACGAAGATTTCTAAACACCCACGGACCAATAATTAGCTGACCTCAGGCTAGGCATCGAGATCAGTGGTCCTGGAAAGCAGAGCCACGTAGAGGAGCGGACTGGAAAGCAGCAGGACTTTTCGCAGATCACCCCCCCCACCCAGGCGCCCACCCTTGCCCGTCTCACTTACAGATTCAAAGTTGTGTTGGTTTTCTCTCATGAAGGAGACGCAAGCCCTTCTGACTTCCAAATGGTGGACCTGGCTGCAAAACAACTGAAGGAAAGATCACTTCGAGGGTGGGCTCTCCATGGGGGACTTCCGGCGGCTCACCCGGCACACGCCGTGGGGGGGGGAGGGGCGGGGCAAGCCGTCCAGGGGGCACTTCGGACTCCCTGTGCCCCCACCCCCACGGCCCCCTGGAGCTTCCACACCCTACCACACCCAAACATGGCTGCCCACCAAGGCAACCGAGGGGGGAGGCGGCAGGGCGGGGTCTAGGCTCCCTCCGCCAAGGGCAAAGCGCCCTCTAATTCTACTAACAACAACAACGACCCCCACCCCCACCCCGGGTCTGGAGTGGCCACTTCGGTCCCGGGCCGGGCCGTCGAGGCTCCAAAGACGGTCAGCCCGGGCAACGGCGGCTCCTTTTCGCGACGGCAGGCTTTCCCGCCACAGTCGGGGGGGGGGATCTGGGGGCGGAAGGGATGCGGGGGGGCCGGGCCCCTACCGCCCCTCGCCTGGACGTCAGGCTTTCTCTCCACAGTCGGGGGGGAGGGGAAATCTGGGGGCGGAGGGGGATCTGGAGACGGAAGGGATCTCGGGGCGGGGGGGCCGGGCCCCTACCGCCCCTCGCCTGGACGTCAGGCTTTCTCTCCACAGTCGGGGTGGGGGATCTGGGGGCGGAGGGGATCTGGGGACGGAAGGGATGCGGGGGGGGCCGGGCCCCTACCGCCCCTCGCCTGGACATCAGGCTTTCTCTCCACAGTCAGGGGGGAGGGGGATCTGGAGACGGAAGGGATCTAGGGGCGGGGGGGATCTGGGGACGGAAGGGATCTCGGGGCGGGGGGGGCCGGACCCCGAGCTGCCGCCTACCTGCTCCGAGACGGCTCGAAAGAGGCAGGAGGCATCCTTGGGCGTGAGCTTGCGGTAGAGCCCCACGCTGCTCAGGTAGTCGTCCATCCTCACCTCGCACTGGGGCTTGGAGCCCAGCGGCCTCTTCCAGCCCTTCTGCATCGCTGCCGAGGTCCGGGGCGCGGGGGGCGCGGCGGCCGTGACGGCGGACACGGCGGAGCAGCACGAGCGGGAGCCCGCACCTCGAGCAGGAGCCCCGCCGGACTGGGAGACTTGAGAGTCGCGAAGGAGGGCGGAGCCGCCGCGCGCCGGCAGGGGGCGGGGCCCGGCCGGGGGCGGGGCGGGGGGCGCCGGCCGGGGGGAGGGAGCCGCGGGCGGCTGGGGGCCCGGGCCGTAGAGGCGCCGGGGTGACGGCCGGGGGCCTCCTCCGCCCCGCGATCGCCGCCCCCCGCCTCGGAGCGGCAGCTGGTGCGCGTTCCCCTCGTCCTTCATGGCCTCGAGCCAGGGTCGCTCGAGACCGGCCCTTCGAGTCTGGGATGGGGGACCCCCTCTTGAGAACTCCCAGTCCGGCTCCGTCGTGGGCCGCCGGGATGGGGTGGTGGGCGGGGAGACTGGCGGCTGCACCCAATTGCGGGTCGCTTTCACCTGAGGGCTCCCCGGGGGCTTCCCCAGGAGACTCACGTGCGGCGGGGGAGGACCACGTGCGCCCGGGAAAGCCGAGGATGCGGGGAGGGGCGGCTTCCCTCCTCTCCATCGGACCCCGCGCGGGGTGTCTCACCGCACTACCGTTCCCGCAAAGGTCCGGGCTGGGCAGGGAAGAGAAGCGCGGCGCCCCGCTTTGGAGGGGCCTCCTTTGCCCACTGCTCCTTGGACTCCGCGTCTCCGGGGTTAATAATGAGGGCCGACATTTAGATCTGCCCCATTTACATACTTGGGGCCTTCTTTGGAACCCCTCTGGAAAAAAAAAAGCCCCATTTGACAGATCAGGAAACGGAGGCCGGGACAGGTGAAATGTCTGCAGGGAGTTTAACTCAGGTCCTCCTGCCACCACTACTCTCTTTTTCCCTTAGAGACCCAAAGGTGGTCGAGAGCCCCACGGCTCTTTCAGAATGATTTTGCTGTGAGCCTGTGGTCAGGGCTCGCCCTCGCTCTTGAACATCCTCAAGAATTGTGTGATCGCGGGGAGCGGGCTACCTCCCAAAACAGCTGAGTGCACTTTGGGATGTCCAATCTCTGATGCTTAGAGGAAAACCCCGAGCGAGAGAGCGGAGGAGGCCTTATTAATGCAATCAGGGAATGGGCTACTGGACCACAGCAGACGGGCCAGGAGCAAGCGGGCATCTCCTTGGGAATCCTGGCTTATTCCCTCTCAGTTTTTGCCACCAAGACCTTTTCCCTCTCCGAAGCCACTTATACACATTCATTCAAAAGTCTGCAGATCCCTGGCCTGATTCCTCACCCCACCCCACCCCATTACATTTCCCACCTGACATTAAAAATTGTAAAAAGGAAACCTGCCCTGGCCATTGGCAGGGGAACGGCCGGCCTCTGCTCCAAAGGCCTTGCAAGAGAGCAGAAACACGTGCGTTCTCTCCCCCTCCCCCCCCCCTCTCTCTCCATCTCCATCTCCCTCTTCCCCCCTCCTCTCTGTCTCCCTCCAGGTGCCAGGAGGAGCCCACACTGGGGCTCAGATCCCAGAGAAAGTGGGAGACGCTGGCTTGTGGCTGACCACCTTGGTCTATGACAGGGATCATCTATACTTAGCATCTGGCATCTGCTGGGAGCCCCTCATTTATCAGAGAGAGAGAAAACACCATTTGATTTTGAGACAGGACCTCAGCTCAAACCCCCAGCTCAAACAGCAGCTGAGTAGCCTACAACTCTCCTAACCACTCTGGGCCTCAGTTTCCTCATCTGCAGCATAAAAGACCCTGAATGTCCCTTCTAGCTTGAAATGTATGGTCCTTTCAGACTATAATAACTACCAGCATTTATACAGCACTCGAAGATGCAGAGCACTTCCAAATGTGACCTCATTCAATTTTCAAAATGACTGTGTGACATGGGTGCTGTCATGATCTCCAGTTTACAGATGGGGAAACTGAGGCAGACCTAGGTGAAGTAACTTGCCCAGGGTCACACAGCTAGCAAGTGTGGGGGACAGGATTCCAACTCAGACTTCCTGACCCCAGGCCAAGAGCCACACCTACTTACTTTCTTCCAATAATTTGACAGGATGAAGAAGCTGAGGCAGGTAGCATGACCCCAAATCCGGTGTTCTTTTCACTCCCCACAGGATCACTTATTTCAAGGCTTCTTAATCCAAAGTCCAGGAACTAAGATGGGGCAGAAAAGACATTTTTATTTTCACTGCCCACTAATTGAAACTTGGTATTTCCTCCAATTATGTCAAAAACAGCCTTCTGAGGAGAGGTCCATAAGCTTTATTAGACCCATAATGCAAAAAGGTGAAAAACCCTCAATTCATTCTTTTTCTGTAAGAAAAGGTAGCCAAGGCATGGGAATGAACCAGTTGTTCCCAGTGTCCCACAGACAGTTAACACAGGCCAGTAACATGCAAGAAGGGTACACCAAGAGGGGATACCAAGTCATCCAGGTTGGCCAGAAAGCTGGGAAAGGGCTGGGGAGTCCAGCCTTGATCTAATTAGGCAAAGGGAAGTTATCTGTCACTGAGCGCAACTTTCGGCCACTCCCTTCCTTTAACTGCTATAGGCTCCATCCCGAATAGGGTTTGAACGGAGAGGCAGCAGCAGGCATCTCCTTAGACTTGGCCTCTCAGGCTGCTGGGAAAATGGCACCTGAAGCCCACCAATGACACTTGGATGCTCTTTACCCTGGGCTGGGAGTGCTGCTGCTGCAATGGTGGGGGGCACCAAGGGGCCTCATGATTCTCTGCTGGCGAGTTCTAGTTTTACAAGGATGATTTCTATTGTTCATACTGAACCAGGACACATAAAGTGGGGGTTTTAAGGGCCCAAACGGTTTTTCCTCCTTATTTCAGGTTTAATTTATTGTGGAGGAACTGAAAACAAATCTGGTCAGACATGTTAAAACAAGGATGCCTTTCATAAATGGCTTGACTAGCTGGCTGCTGAAGTCATTTCCAACTGATCCTTCAAAATACAGTATTTTGATTGATGAAAAAATATCTGTTCATGGAGAAGTTCATCCACCCCAGTCTTGGTAGGATTTTAGCAAGTAGTAGGATTTATTCTTGCTAACTAGGCCCTAAACTATGTCATTCCTAGGCTACCAAATGACTAGAACTGCTGTCAGCACCTGCTAAATTTGCTGCCCTGGGGAAAAGTCCCAGTTGCCTTGTCCTGGTTACAGTTCTGGACAGAGCTAACTCTACTGACCCACTATGAACAGGGCCACAGGTTTCTCTCACTTTCTACTTAGAAGGAAGGCACATAGTAGGCACTTAGTAAATGCTTGCCTCCTTACTAGTGTCCCTGGCAAGCACAGGATCTATGAAAATGGCTATGTAAACTCAGGGGTGGCCTAGTGGTCCATGACATAGTAAAACTAAAGGTTCCACAGAGTAAGGAAGCTAATTTAGTTACATACCATTACAGATCATAATTCAAGCCAATCCTTGGGGCATTTATGAAGCGCTGTGCCAGGGTCTGTGGATATGAAGGCAAAAAAATGAAGCAGGTATACCTGCTACTTTTTTCCTTGTGACACCAAGAATGTTAGGAAGTCATTTTGAACTAAGACCTGAGAGAAGGTTAGTATAAATTAGCAGAGGTGTAACTAGGGTGGGCAACGTGAGCTATGCCCTAGGGTGCTGATATGTGAGAAGCGTGTTTCCCTTGCACAACATAGCTGCTTTGGCTAGCCCTGGGCTGTCACCTCCAGGGTTTTGTCACCATGACATCCCTCTCCCAACCCAACTGCACCTGACAGCAAGTTCCTCCCATGAAAGCCAGTCATGTGCTCTAGCTGGAGCAGACTCCCAAGATGGTCCCACACTGCAAGGAGCCTTTCTCTCTCTCTGCCCCTGTACCAACTTCTGAGGCAGCAATGCTTCAGGAAGTCTGGACCCTCAAATGGAATGTCTAGCATGAAGGTCTCTCCACAACTCCAATGCAGCTGTGTTCTCAACAATGTAATTATTCCCTCCAGTGATGTAGGTCACAGCCCATCCTGTATGAATCTCATCCAAGTCCTCACCTAAGTTCGCTATGGCTTGGGGGGCACTGGGGAGGATTTTCTTGAGCGCTCAGTGGAACTCATGGACTAACCATCAATTACCTCTCCCTCTGAAAAATCTAGACATGAGTCCTGGTTTGGGCTTGTCCCAGCTCCCTGGAAGTATCCATTGTTCCTGATTCTAAGGTTCAATATCTTTTTGTCTGGACCTTTCTCTCAACCTCTTTATGCCTGGGGTAGGGGAGGGAAGAATCAGATAGGTTCTTGAAACCCCCACATGTCAAACACTGGGAAAGATGACAAAGGAGAGGAAGACAAGCACCAAGGAAGAAAACAGGGTATTTTCCCCTACAAACCAGTGCCACTGGCCTGTTTACAAATGGGCAGCTACAGAATCTGATCAGTCTTAGAGACATCGGGGCAGGCTACATGCCAGAGAGAGCTCCTGTACCAATCTGACATTTTGAACAACTACAAGGAAGGATGTTACATACTAGAGAAAAACACAAGAAGCATCTCCATTAACAGCAGAGCTGAAGCAGGGTAGTCTATTCTCCCTACTCCTTTTTAACATCATTTTAGAAATCTTACGAATAGTCATCAGGCATGAAAAAAGTCCAAAGAATAAGTATCAGTAATGATAGAGTTAAAATATTTGTGTTTGCTGACAATATATGTAATTGTAACCCTGGACAAGCCAAGACAATCAAACAACAAAATTCATGGAGTTAATAATGATTTCAGCAAAGGAGCCGATCATAAGAAGAACTCACAAAAAAATTCTCCATTTTCATTTAGCACTACTACAAATCAAGAAATAATGGATGATAATAGTTACCTTCAGGGCCTGCTTATCGCATTTGATCCTGTGACATAAGTGCTATTATGACTCCCATTTAACAGGTGAGAAAACTGAGGTTCAGAAGAATTTGTCAAAGATCTCACAGCTGGATGTTGGACTCCCAATCCAGCACTCTTTCCAGTATACCATGCTTTCTCTCTTAAGAAACAGACAGTAAAAATACTCTTTGGGGCAGCTAGGTGGCTCAGTGAGTAGAGCACGGGCCCTGGGGTCAGGAGGACCTGAGTTCAAATGTGGCCTCGGACACCTGACACATTTATTAGCTGTGTGACCTTGGGCAAGTCACAACCCCAATTGCCCTGCCTTCCCCCCTCCAAAAAAAGAAAAATACTCTTTAACACAACAACCAAGTCCATCACATACTTGGCCGTTAACTTTCGTTGAGAGTTCAGAGATCTATCCCAAAAAGGCCTGGAGAAGGCCCTTCATTTAACCCCTTAATGAAAGAGCATTCCAAGCTGCAGGCCTAGTGGGTAAATGGGGACAAAAGACAAAACCCAACACGAACTTTGGTGGGGTCTAGGTTCTCTCTGATTTTGCCTGGCCAGCTGGTTTCCAAGTGACAGCCTCCAGGGCCTGCTCCCTAGAACTGGATTCAGAAGACAAAGTTCTGTGTTGTTGGTCTCTTTGCCCTTGTTTCAACAGTCCGGCTAGCAGCTGCTGTGGGGGTGAAAAACCACCCCTCCCTCCTGGGTCCCAAGCAGTCCCAGCAGAAAGGACCAAAAAGGCACACTCAGCGCCTTGCTGCAAAGTTTCTATCTTGCCCCAGACCTGAACTCCAAGTCCCTCGGTTCCTGGTCCTCTAGCTCGGGCTGGCCTCTCCTGGCTTCTGCCAGAATTTTTGCTCACCTCACCAAAGTCAGCTCCAAGGCAGCTCAGCGCTTTCAGCTTTCCAAAGTTCCCGTGCAAGCAGTCCTCCACTCCGTCTGGGTTAATACGTCAGCAGTCACCGTCGGCATTTTCTCTCTCCTCACCAGCTGCTCCTGCCATATCTGCATGAAGGCTATTCTCCGCTTTTTCTCTGAAGTCTGTACGAAGGCAGTTCTCTTCTCCTGTTTTAAAACTCTGCATACAATATAGTCTCAAAACATTCACCCTTTCAGCACAGTCCTCCAGAGCCAGGTTTATCAGCTCAAGCCCTCAGAAGGAGGGATTATCTTCCAGGGGGCCTGCTCTGGGCTCCCGGGAAACCACAGAACCATAGCCACCCCAAGTACAAAGAGCAATCCAAAAACTGGAAAACATTCAACCACCCCAGTACCCCAAAACGCCATACTTTCCTTTTACTCTGCAGATCCTCCCATGACTACGCCATTTGGTTCAACAATTCAGCTAGCAGCTGTTGTGGGGGTGAAGGACCAACACAAGCCCAACAAAGAAAATTCTGCAAGCACAGGTTCTTTTTTATCTGCTTTACTAAGGAAAGTAGCATTAAGGGGGTTAACAATATTACTTTAATCCAACATATAAATATCATTCACTCAGCTCAGGGGGAAAAGCCAGCACCCTGAGCTTCAGAGCAAATACAAACAGAGAAAATAAACATGAATCAACAGACAGATTTCTGTCTGACAAAATCACAATATACAGTTACCAGAGAAGCATCAACATCTGAGTTTTCTCCAAAGCCGAGGAGCTCTTAGCAATGGCTGGCCCAGAGTCATACGCCACTCCTGCTGTGGCTCAGAGCTCCAAGGCAGAAAGCCAACCTCTGGGTTTATATATCTTGTTCAGGGTCAAAGGTGAGTCACACACGTGACTCACCCACATGACCTAAAAGTGTCACAAAAATGCAACTTAAACCCACATGGTCTAAAAGCCTCTGATGTCACAAACATGTCACTCAAACCCATGTAAACTAGGCTTTCCCTTGAGACAAGGAGGTCATCAAGGACTCCTAATTTAGTCAAGGAAACAAAGGCCAAACTCTTCAAGGGCACTTGGTTGAATAAGTGCTAAGAGCCCATCTTGATTGCCAATACAGCCCTGTAGTGTCTGGTCCGATTGCTTTGATGTCTTACAAAAGTCCTGCATGAGAAAAGAGTTGAGGAGAACTTTGAGTTGGTAATTAGGGCGAATGGTTTGGCAGGTCTCCCATCTCTGAGATTCAGGTGGTGGAGCTGAGGAGCCAGGGGAAGCACTGGGTGCATTTAGGATTCACCTTGGTTTCTCATCTTTTGCTTTTGTCAAGAGAGTCAGGAGGACTTGGGTTCAAGTTCTGCTTTTGACACTAGCTGTGTGACACTGGACGGGTGGGTGGAAAGTCAGATGATCTGGGTTCAGATCCCACCTTTGGCACAAGCCAGATGACCTTGAGCAGGCTACCCAACCTTATCTGGACCACATTTTCCTCTTCTCTAAAATGAAAGGGTTGGAATCATATAGAAGAACAATTTTGAAAAGCTTTGACACTTTGCTCAATGCAGTGATGAATCATGAGTCCAGAAGACTAAAGATGTCAACCCACATCCCACCAGAGAGGGGACGGACCAGAAAAATGCAGAATGGGACATGCATTTTTGTACATGGCTGCATTATGCCTATTTGCTATGAGTTTTCTTTTGCTTCTTTTGTTGTTCAATGAGGAATGGAGTAGGGGGATCAGAGGGAGATCTAACAAATGTTTATAAAAATAATTGATTAATTCAAAAATAAATGAATGTCAAAATGACTGAAATACTACAATGAGTGCATTGGCCTAGATGGTTTCTGAGGACCCTTCCAGCTCTAGGTCTAGGATCTGGTGAGTTCCAAATGAAAAGCACCTCAGTAGAACTTCTTGGCATCATCCAGTTCTAACTGTGTCATGACAACTCACACTGTGCTGAGCAGCAAGGCAACCCACTGTAGATGGTCTTCTCAAAGAGTTTAGCCATAAAAAGGAAGAGAGATATGGGATGACAGCTAGGGGGAATGGACAGATCAGGTGAGGGACTTTTAAGGATGGGGAAACATGGCCATGTTTGTAGGCAGTAGGGAAGTAGCCAAGACAGGGAGAGACTGAAGATAGTGAGAGATCAAAAGTGAATGTAAAATTAGAAAGAACAAGCACAGTTTGAAAAAAGAGCCATGAGAAGACCCTTGTGACTGACCCCTTAACATAGGTTGGGGGTCCACAAGTGCATATGGCATATATTTGCAGACATTTTCAATGTTGATCAATTATGCTGATTTTTCCCTTCTTTTTTCTTTTGTCTTTAGAAATGCTATTTATTATATGAGATGGTTCTCTAAGAGGGGAAAGAGGAGGGATACTGGGGGAAATTATAGTGATGTAAAAATATAAAAGCTATCAATAAAAACTAATTTTTACAAAAAAGATTAGTGAAAGAGTAGGGATGGTAGAGGGAACAAGCTGTTGAAGAAGACAGGCTAGAATGGGGTGAAGGAGGTATATAGAGGGGTTGGCCTTGGCAGAGAGAAGGGCCACCTCATCATGTGAGACAGGGGTGAAGGAGGAGGAGGGAGGGGGCATCTGAGTGATGTGCCATGAGGAGGAGGGGAGAAGAGAAGAGGGAGCTCTCAGCAAATGGCCTCAGTTGTTTTTGCAGTGAAATATGAGGCAGGGGAAGGTGGGGGAGGGGTGCAGCAGAAGGTTTAAGGAAGGAGGAAGAGGTTGGGAAGAGCTACTGTGGAAAATGGGAGAGTAAACTAATTAAGCAGGTAAAAAAGGATTGCCTTGTCAAAGTGATGGCCCAATGGAGACTGTATAACTGAAATCTGTCAGGAAGCTATTCAGCACGGTTCTGTGATTTCTGAGACAGTGTCTCCATTCAGCTCTGTTCAGTGGTATGTGAATAAGAGTGAAGGCAGCAGATGGTGGGAGTAGGCCAAGACTGATGCCTGCTTGGCAGGCCAAGATCAGTGGTCACGGGATAAGGGGCAAGGGACTTGGGAGAAGAGGATAGTGTAGAGTCGGATTGGTTCACCAAAGGATTGAAGAGAGTGTAGCTAGTTATGGCTTGGGAAAGAACTGAGGGGCAGATGGATTGGAGGTCATAGTGAGGATAAAGAACAGGCTTAGGGACTGGAAGGGAGAGGAAGAGACTGAATGATCGAAGATAATTATCCGATGGGGGGATTTCAGAGTTCATGAACAGGAAAGAGTAACACTTATGGGTGATGGAAAGATCAAGGGAATGGCCATCTCTGTGGGCAGGTGGGGTGGAGGAAGAGCTCAGGGGAAGTGAGCAAGTAGAGGAGCTGTAAAGTTAGGCCCAATGTCCAAGTTGAAGTCCCCTACTCTGAGGACAGGAGTTGGGGAGGAGAGAAAGACTGGGAAGCAAACACTAACTCAGTGAGGAAGGAATGGCAGATGTAACAGCATCTCAGTGGGCTGATAATGCCATGTCATCAGCAGGAACACAGCTCCCGTGAGTACCAGCAGGTGGAAGGAGGGAGAAAGGTGAAGGGTTAAAATGAAAGCAAGGTTGTCACCCAAGATTCCTCAGATTCCAGAGAACATAGGGGAAGGGGGCTTCAGAGGGAGGGTTTGAGAGGGGTGGGTTACTTTAAGGAAGAAGGGAATGGGGGAGTGGAGAGGGGCAAAGAATGAGGTCTGAACAATGAAAGGGAAGGGTCAGATTCACTGGGAGGGGGCACGGTATGACAAGGTGGAGAGACAGTAATCACTGAGCAATGACTTCAGGCAGAGGCTCAAGAGAAGTGCATTGAATGGGCCCATGATTTCAACTGTTCAGGGCCCTCCCTCAACTTCCAGTCTTGTGATATATGGTTGTGTAGGGCTGGGGGGGGGGTGTCATACACCTAGCAACTGCCTGAAGGGGATGAGACTCTAATGGGCCCTCCACTGGGCCAAGCTGCCACAGCACATATCACAGGGAACTGGGTGCCTGACCCTTTGGGATTTACACCTTCAATTCTTGCCCTGATCCTTTGGGGAGGCCATTTTGCTCCAGGATCATTCCAGTGCTTCAGCCCCCCAAGACAAGTCATAAGCGGACACCCACAAGCCCCCCTAAGGGAAGTCAGTCCAGTGGTATGCTGGTAAATATTTTAACATCTGGCTTCAGAAAAAAACCAACCTGTGCATTATCTATGTATGTGTATATATAAAGACACACATTTATACACACGTACACACGCAGCGTTTGACACTGCTGGCCACACTCTCCTCCTTGATTCTCTCTTCTCTCCAGGGTCTGGGGATACCACTCTCCCTGGTCCTCTTCCTCCCTCTTCTGCCCGCTTCTCCTCTGTCATCATGCCCATCTAATCATAGCTTCCCTCGGGGCTCTGTCCTGGGTCCAATTCTCTACTGCCTCTAGACTATTTCACTTATTGATTTCATCAGCTCCTGTGGATTTAATGACCATCTATCTCTATGCTGAGGGTTCTCAAATCTCCCTATCCTGCCCTAAACTCTCTGCTTCTCTCCAGTCTCTCATCTCTAACTTTCAGACATCTCAAATTAGACAGCCAATAGACATCTTCAGCTCAATATGTCTAAAACAGAACTCATGATCTTTCCTCTTAAACCCTTCCCCCTCCTCCCTTCCCAATCACTATTGAGGGCACCACCATCCTCCCAATGACCCAGGTTCACAGCCTGGACTCCTCACTATCCCCCCACATACAAGCTGTTGCCAAGGCCTGATTTCACCTTTGCAATATCTTTCAAATACACCCCTTTCTCCCCTCTGACACTGAGGCAGGTCCTCACACCTGGACTATTGCACTACCCTGCTGTGGGGAAAGGAGGGGGTTTTGCATGCCTCAAGTCTCTCCCCACTCCAATCCATCCTCCAGTTGGCCACTAAAGTGATCTTCCCAAAGCGCAGGGCTGACCCCTACTCAATAACTCCACCACCTCCCTATGGCCTCTAGGAGCAAATACAAAATGCTCGTTTGGCATTCAAAGCCCTTCATAACCTGCCCCCTCCTCCCTTTCTAGTCTTCTTGCCCCATCACTCCCTGACAACATACTCTTTGATCCAGTGACATTGGCCTCCGGCTGTTCCACAAACACGATGCTCCATCTCCCAGATCCTGCCATTGTCTCTAGCTTGTCCCCCCAGTGTCTGGAACGGGCTCTTTTCTCCAGTAAGACTGACCTCCCTGGCTTCCTTAATTCCAAACTAAAATGTCACCTTCTCTGGGAAGTCTTGCTGAACCCCACTCAATTCTAGGTAACTATTTCCTATTTATCTTATATATAGGGATATATATGTATCCACACACATACGTCACACACATGTTTGTTTATACATTACCTCCCCCATCAGATCATAAGCCCCTTCAGGGCAAGGACTGTCTTTTGCCTCTTTTCGATATTCTTGAAAAATTGTTATTTGCAACTGCATTACAGCCAAGATCCGTTAACATTCATAAAGTTCAAAAAAGTATCAGATGAACCTTGGCACTTTGGCAAATTGAGAAAACGTGAAGATCTAAGTCAGGTAAGCCTGGCACAGAGCAGGCTCTTCATAAATGCTCATGCATTGCTGTGCAGAAATTTATTATAAATTTCACTTGAGTGAAGGATATATAGCAGACACCTTACAAATAGTAATAAAATGTGCAATATTCCCAGTGTGAATTCCAGACAGCCAACTGATTCTCACGTTTTCTCAATTTGAGTTTTCATGACTCCATTTGGGATTTTCTTGGCAAAGACGCTGCAGTGATTTGCTGTTTCTTTCTCCAGCTTATTTTATAGATGACGAAACCAAGGCAAATGGGGTGAAGTGACTTGTCCAGGATCGCGCAGCTGGAGTCTGAGGTTGGATTTGAATTCAGGAAGATAAATCTTCCTGATTCCAAGTCAAGTGCTCTGTGCACTATAGCGCCGCCTAGCTGTTCCTCAGTAGGTTTATTATCATTAAATGGGCTATGGGAGCTTCTGTTAAACAATCTGTCACTCCTGTACAAATTCTATTGATTAAACGGAAACTTCTTCCAGCAGCATCAGCACCACCGACTGCAATAACACCATCTTCTTAGCTTTTCGAATGGTTGCAAGGATTGGCACAAGATTTGACTCTATATTATTAGTCACCAAATCCTGAAAATCGTTCAAATCAATTTGACATTTTAAAATTTCACTTAAGTGATATATTTTTTTCACCAGCCCCCATGGTGAAGTTCGTTCTTCATAGGGCCAAGTAGAGGATTCTAATAAATCAAAATCATTTAAAATGCATTCATTGTCGTTTCTGTTCAATAAAGGACATAAATTCTCTTGTTGAATTCTATTTTCTAGTAACCTATTCCTAAGCAGTTTATTATTTTTATTCAGTGGAATGTCTTTACACTTACTGGAGTTCGTCCAATTTTCCCTCTGAGATTCCAGCTTTCTGGGACCACTCGTACCGTTTTCCAAAGCTCATATGTTGCATTTAATTAATTTTCTGCACATTCTGAATGTTAGTTGACCTTACCTTCAATGCAGCTGAAAGTCATGAAAATTCTTTAACAATGTCAATCATTCCAGCAAGGTCTTACAAGAAATTAATGCTGGCTAATCTCTTTGCCGAACCAGAATAAGGAGAAGTATGAGAAAAAAGCATTTATGATGCCAGATGTTCACACTACACAGAAGAAGCAAGCACCTCATGTCTCGCTCCCGGAACTCGACCCATTTTAATGGAAGTTCAAGGTCTCTAGCTGCAGTTTCTGGCTCATACTTTTATTAGATTTGTGATAAATATAATAAATTTTCTCCAAAGATATTTTGAAATGATTAACTTGTTTTATTCCAGATGTTGAATCATCAAGTGCTAATTGCGATCAGTGATTCAAACAGTGCAAAAGGATGATTTTCAGACAATTTTCAAATAACTCCATAGCTCCTCCAGACTTTCTTTTCTCATTGTATTAGCACCACAAGAATAAAACGCAACTAAGTTTGCTTTCAAACATTCATTATCAAAGTCCCAATCATTTCAAGTGAACTGAAAATACAGGCTGCTGTGGTTGGCACCAATGCTTTTAAAGCCACAAATAACATTCCCTGCATAGGAGTGAACTGAACTGTGTGCTGGCCATATTTAACAAATGGTTCACGAAATTCCTGAAAATTTAACAATGGGCTCTCGGCCAATATGAGCAAGCCAACTCCAGCCCATCACCAGGTCAGTAAGTCAGTCAGTTACTAAGTATTTATTAAGTGCCTGCTGTATGCCAGACATTATGCTAAGCACCAGGGATACAAAGAAAGGCAAAAACCAGTCCCTGCTCTCACAGAGCTCACAGCATGCAAACTATGTACAAGTAAGATATAGACAGGATAAACTGAAGGTAGTCTCTGAAGGGAAAGCAGGGAAAGGAGGACTGGGATAAGAAGGATTCTTGTAGAAGGTGAGACTTAACTAACACTTGAAGAAAGCCAGGAGGGAGAGTATTACAGGCATGGGTGCCAGCCAGTGTGGTCAAGAGAAAGAGAGCAGAGCATCATCGGCAAGCAACAGTAAGGAAGCCCATGTCACTGGATTGCAGAGTGCCTGCAGTGAAGTAAGGTATAAGGAGACTGGCAAGGTAGAAGGCGGCAGGTTATGAAGGGCTTTGAATGCCAAACAGAGCCACTGGAGATTATCAATTAGATGGATGACAAGGTCAGCCCTGCACTTTAGGAAGATCACTTTAGTGGCCAACTGGAGAATAGATTGGAGTGGGAAGAGACTTGAGGCAGGAAAAACCCCCCTTCCCCCTCACCAGGCTAGCACAATAATCCAAGTGTGAGATGATGAGGACCTGCCTCAGTGTCAGAGGAGAGAAGGGGATATATTTGAAAGATATTGCAAAGGTGAAATGAGGCCTTGGCACCACATTGGATGTGGCGGGGGGTAAGATAGAGTGAGGAGCCCAGGATGACTCCTGGGTTGGGAGCCTGAAGCATGGGGAGGATGAGGGCGCCCCGACAATAATAGTGGAAGTAGGAGTAGCCAAGGTTTAGTGGAGGAAGACAATAAGTTCTGTCTTGGACATGTGGAGTTTTAAATTCTACTGGACATCCAGTTTGAGATGCCTGAGAGGCAGTTGGAGATGTGAGAATGGACATCAGCGGAGAGATTGGGGCTGAATAAATAGATCTGAGAGTCACAATGAAACCATGATGAGATAGATCACCCAGTGAGATGGTGTAATAAAGAGGCAACATGGTGCAGCAGCAAAAGCACTAGATTTTGAATCAAGAGATCTAGGGTCAGGTCAACAAGCATTTATTAAGTGCCTACTCTGTGCCAATCAAGAAATGTTTATTAAGTACCTACTATATGCCAATCAATAAATAATTATTAAGTGCCTATTATGTGCCAGTCAATCATAAACATTCAGTGCCTACTATGTGTCAATCAATCAGTAAATATTTATTAAATACCTACTATGTGCCAGGCACCATGCTAAGAGATAGGAATACAAAGAAAAGCAGATGAGAGTCCCTTCTCTCAAATAGCTCACAGCTATACCACTTATGAACTAAGTTACCTTGGCTAAGTCACTTCCCCTCTCTAGGTCTCAGTTTTCCCATCATCTCATACTTAGAGAAGATGATCTCTAAGGTCCCTTCTACGTCTAGGGTCCCACGATTCCAATGAATAATAATAGCCAGCATTTATATATCACTTTAAGGTCTGAAGTACTTTACAAATACTAGCTCATTTAATCTTCACAACAACAGTATAAAGCATGATGAGGAAACTGAGGCTGCAAGGTGAAATTACTTGCTTAGGGTCACACAACTAGTAAGTATCTGGTGCAGGATTTGAATTCAGATCTCTCTTGATACCAAGAAGTCTCTCTATCTCTGTCTCCCTCCCTCTCTCTCTCTCTCTCTCTGTCTCCCTCCTTCCCTCTCTCTCTCTCTGTCTCCCTCCCTCCCCCTCTCTCTCTCTGTCTCTCTCTCTCTGTTTCTCTCTCTCTCTCTGTCTCTCTCTCTCCTTCTCTCTCTCTCTCTCTCCCACCCCCTCTCTGACTTTATTCATTTCCATGGGTTCAATCAGCATCTCTATGCAGATGACTCAATATGTCCAAAATGGAACTCATTCTTTTCCCCCGTAACCCCCCCTCCTCCTACCTTCTCTACCACTGCTGAGAGCACCCCATCCTCCCAATCCATCAGGCTCCCAAACTAGGAGGCATCCTGTACTCCTCGCTCTCTCTCACCCCCCATATCCAATCTGACAGCCAAGGCCTGCTGATTGCATCTTTGCAACATCTCTCAAAGATGCCCCCTTCTCTTCTCTGACATCACCCCCACTCAGGCACAGTCCCTTATCACCTCACACTTAGCCTATTACAATAATCTGCCTCAAGTGGCCCTCGACTCCTTCCATTCCCCATTCAGCCCCTAAATAGCAATGTCATTTTGGTCCTCTTCAAGGATGAAGGACAACAACCAACCAGCCAATAAAGTGATTTTCCCAAAATGCAGGTCCAGTCATGTCAAAAACCACCCCCACCCCCAAATCAATAGTCTCCAGAGGCTCCTTATCACCTCCAGAAACAAATACAAAATTCTCTGTTCATCATTTCCCATTTAGCCCCTGTATAGCTTGCCTGGTATATATTTATTGCATTAGATTGTAAGTTCCATGAGGGCAGGGATTGTCTTTTGCCTCTTTTTGTATCCCCAGTGCTTAGTCCAGTGCCTGGCACATAGGAGGCACTTGATAAATGTTGACTCATTGATAGATTGATTGCCAGATTGCTACAGCCAGATCGAAGCCTTCTTCCTGAGCTCTCATCCAACATGACTAACTGCTTATCGGACATTCGAAAGGTGATGTCCCAGAGAAATCTCAATTCATAACAAGAGCTAGCATTTCTATTCAATTTACAGTTGGCAGGGCATTTTCACAAGCATTACCTCATTTGAGCCTCACAACAACCCTGCAAGGTGAGTGCTAGTATGACCCCCATTTTACAGAAGAGGAAACTGAGGCAGGCAACAGACATGGGTCACATAGCCACTAAGTGTCCGAGGCTGGATTTGAACCCAGATCTTTCTGACTCCAGGCCTAGAATACTATCCGTCTAGCTGGCAAAACTCATCTTTCACCTCTTCCAAACCTCCCTATTATTGTCAAGGGCATCAACAGTCTTTTGGCTGCCCAAGTTTTTACAGTGTGATTATCCTGTTGGTCACCAAACCTCAGTACCTGAATCTCTCCACCATCTCTCACTGACTGATTCACATAGCCACCATTGGAGTTTAGGCCCCTGTCATCTCTTGCCTGGCCTACTGCAATGGCCTCTTTTTGGGTACCTCAGCCTCAGGTCTCTTCCCACTCCAATGCAGCCTCTGAGCAGGTACCAGAGTGATCTCCCTACAGCACATCTTGCCACGTCAAGCCCCCATTGAACAAACTCTAGGGGTTCGTTTTGAGAGGTCTTCAGAAGCTGCCTTACCTCTGCTTTCCAGGTTTCTACACTTTATACCCCCACATATTCTTTGATCCAGTGACAATGAGCTGCTTTCAAGTTGACATTTTCCCTGGCTATCCTCAGGGCCTTCTGTCCTCAGCTCTGCCTCCCAGCTTCCCTTCTTCTACAAGAAGCCTTCCCTGATCCCCCTCCATGCACAGGCCTGCCCTCTGGTGATTATTTCCTATTCCTCCTGTCTAGATATTGTTTGGACACAGTCGTTTGCCTGTTGTCTCTCCCATTAGATTGTGAGCTCCTGAAGAGCTGAGACTGTCTGCAGTTTTTCTAAGTGCTTCATACAATGCTTTGCATAGTGGCTAGCACATAGTAGGAACTTCAGAAATGTTCATTAACTGACTGACTGATTAAAAATATTAAAGAGCACAGAGCCAAGCACATATCCTCCCTGGGTCCATCCACTGGAGTATACCTTCCAGGACGATACGAACATTCCAAATTCCTCCTCAAGCCTGGCCATCCAAGCAATTCCAAATACATCTGCTTTCATTGTTATCTAACTCAGATGAATCCGTCTTGTCCACCAGATTAGCATGAGATGCTTTAGCAAAAGTTCAGCTAAAATTTAGGTCAATTTTATACACAGCATAAAATCTACCAGTTTTTGAATTCTGTCAACTAAGGAAATGAGGCTAGCATGACTTACCATGAAGAAGCATTTATTAGGCAACTACCGTGTTCCAGACATGGTGCTAAACACTGGGGATACAAAATGAGGCAAAAGACAGTGCCTGCCTTCAAGGAGCTCACAATCTAATGGAGGAGGGCAAAGTCTAATGAAATGGCTCACCACATAACACACAGGCTCATCGTATAACAGAGGGGCTTCGCCGTATAATGGAGGGGCTTGCTGTATAACAGAGGGGCTCACAGTATAACAGACAGGTTCACAGTATCACAGGTTATAAGCACTGCTTTGCTATCTAGATGTTCATCAACCAGCACTTTAACAATCTGTGCTTGAATCTTGTCAGGGATACAAGTCAAGCCCATTGGCCTTTGGTATACAGGCACTGTTCTCTTCCCTTCTGGAGAAATTAGAAAACATTTACCCTCTTACAATCTTGTAAGAACACATCAAAGGGCCATGGCCACATCACCATCTTTCCACAGTGGAAAATGCCTGGATCCACAGAGGGCCCAGAAACACTGATTCTTTCCATTTCAGGACAGCCCTTTCCCTGAAACAGGGGTATAAAACACAGGCAGAACTGCAGTACCATCTGCTCTTCCTTAGGATAAATGGATCCCATGGCAAAAATCCTCTGCTTGGTTTCCCCTTAAAACCCACAGGTTTTCTGAGCCACCAAAGTCTACCAGCAGTGTGGAACTCCCTAAGGCCAATGGAGTTCACCATGGGCCCCTAACAGGGAAAGTGAATCAGCTATGGAATACTAGCTAAGAGGCTGCCAGGAAAATGTTTTAAAATGTAGATGATCTGATCTGCTAGCGCTCACCATAAGTGTATGGAATGGAGACTTGACTGGATTCCAGCCCTCCCTAAGCCCCCCATGCTTGTAGGGATTAGGCAGGCATGTTTCCCCATCTCTATATATAAATCTATCTGGAGGAAAGGGCTGTAAGGTCAGTTTCCACTTTCTCTAGGAGAATTGGGGAGACAGTTGATTTCAATGAATGGCTTCCCCAACATCAGAATTTGTGTGGAGAGCTCAATCCCATCAGCCTGATTTTTTCTTTGTTTTCTCTCTGCCACAGCCAAGGCTTACAGTACTAAATGGAGGGAGCTCCTCTTTGAAACCCTGCTAGGGCTCACAGTGCCTCCAGGCAATCTGATCTGCTCCTCAGCATGACCTGGGCCATGCCTGGAATGCACTCCCTCTATAGCCCTGCCTGTCAGATTCCTTCTCGCCCTTCAAGGCTTGGCTCAGCTCAGGTTTCACACGTCCTGGTGCCTTGCCTCATTCCCCCAGCTCAAAGTGTGACCTCCCTCCTCAGATGTTCCTAGAGCCCTCTGCTTCTCCCCAGGGGCGCCATTACTCTCGGCCTTCCATGATACTTATCCATGTGGATGCTGTACCCCTTCTCAACTCTACACCCCAGTAGAAGGTGAGCCCTTTGTGGCCAGGGCCTAGGTCAATTTTTGTCTTTGTATTCCCAGTGTGAAGAACAGTGCCTGGCACATGGTTGGCGTTTAATAAAGGCTTGTGGGATTGGCAAACTGGGATGAATCGTCTATCAGAGGCCAACGTGACAGGCAGAAGCTGACTCAGTTGGCAGGTAGTGAATCAAGCTAGGTGAATGAACACCCATTTTCATTCACTGTTTCTAGTGGAGCACCTTTTGAATTTTTTTGGATTTCCCTGCCTTGGACATCTCTGGGGGCACCAACTGCCAAGTACCACAGACTGTTCCTCAAAAGCCAAAAGGCATTAAAAATCTCCCTCAGGGAGGCCAGGATACAATCTGTGTCTGCCTGGCCACCACCAGCGTTCTGATGAGGTGCACCTACTCAAAACTAACACCAGCTAGAACGATCTGAGCGAACGCTTACAAATGTTCACGCAGGAAACTTTGGAGGCATCCTTTAGATGTAGAAAATTTATTAAGGACAGGTCATACCGCAAAAATACACTAAAGAGAGGATTGGATCTGACTGCCTTATCTAGGATGTGTTGTCAAATGGGTGGGGAAAAAAGGTTGACATTGAGAGGCTGGCATTCATTTTTTAAATCTCACCACTTTATCCAAAAATTCAGAGAATAGCTCTGGCTTGCCAGGAGGAAAACGTTTCAGTGATGATAAGTCCACTGATTTTAACAGCTCAACAAGGGTGCTAAAACAAAAAGAAAGAGCAGAACGTTAGGTTACAGGAGCCACACAACAGTCTAGATGCTGCCCATTCACTCACAGTCCTGGGGTTTCTCAAACCCTCGTTTCTGCTTCCACATACTGGGGGCTGGGGGCTCCCACTATGGAAGGTCTGTTTTCATGTGAAAAACAAAACCATTATTTCTCTAGACCCTCAATGTCAATCCAAGACATCCTTCCTCACTTCCCTCCACTGAGTTGCTTTGCTTAAAGATGAGGCTTGGTCAATGCCACCTCAGGACAGTGTGCTCAGATGGCTTTGCAATTACCCTCAGGAGCAGCTGGTAAAAACCGAGATGGTCCAAAGTTAAATTCATGGAACAACCAAGTGACACAGCCAGATGATATGATGAGAACTGGATTTGGGGGGATGCGGGCACATGGGACCAGACTGCTGAATAATTAGGCCTTGCCGGTATTTTCTTCTCTTTGTTTTATTCCTTTTCTTAGACTTGAACGTTTTAGGGTTCTGATCCCACGTTCTTTCTACCCTGAGAAATTCTATTCTCTATCTGTAACATGAAAATTTTAGCATGGTTATTCATAACTATAAGCAACTGGGGGTACCCTCAATGGCCAACAGTCAGGAATGGGTGAGGATGGCAACAAACATAAGGGAGTAGAAAGAGAGGGAAACCTGGAAAGACTTTTCTGCAAAAATGCAACGTGAAAAAGCAGTCAGACTAGAAGAACACATTCCACCCTAACTAGGACCACTTGAGTGGAAGAGGCCATGGGAACAAATAGACCAAGTCAGGATGGAGGCTGGGACAACGGGGGGACTCCCAAGTTGTGACAATCTATGCATGGAAATTAATTACGTCAGGTGGTTGCTGAGCAAGTTTAATGACTTTCGTTGAGGTTCAACTGGCTAAAACCATTTTTTAAAAAGACTCACATGGTAAACTCAGGAAAAAAATAAAATACTATTAAAAATAAATAAATAAAATAAATTAAAATAAATAAAAATGTTGACGTGTCTGGATTCCAGTTGCCACAAGTGTGATATTCCAGGATTGTCCTAAGCAACACCACCAAGCAAACACTTGCAGGAATGTGGATGAGGCACATACATTAGGAGAGACACAGATGCCTGCTGTCCATGCCTAAAATACATCAGCCTCTGGACAAGAAACTACACTGGACTGCTGGCTTTTATTTCAGTGAGATGACACTGGAAGGAGTTGGAAAGGATTGGGAGAAACTTGGTACACGCTGATGATTGACATGGACTCGATCCTGTACATAGACTGCTTCTGTAAATCAGCAAAGTCACTTCGCTTTCTCCAAACCTGAGCTTGGTGGCTTGCTTTTTCAGGCTCTGAGGTGCAATCCTTGGGTTAGCATTTGGACCACAAAGGGTCGAGGCCCAGAGTAGCTGAATTTCCCATAAGCCAAAGTGGACTTGCATAAATCAGTTAGCAAGGCGACAGTTAACTTCCTCTTATAGAATCATGTCAGCCTGGGTTTGCCCTTAATCTATAAAGCACACTCCATTCCTGGGTGAGGATTAACCAACCAAGCAATCCTCCAGGCCCTCCTCCTGCCTCCTCCTCTGTTCCATGGCACCTCCAGGCCTGGCTTCTCTCAGCCTGGCAAAGCCACCCTCTCTCCTGGCCCACTCCATCAATGAGGACTAACTAACAGTCTCTGCAAGAGACTTGATCCTCAATCTGTCAACAAGAAGACACTGAGGGCCCCGCCCCTGCCAACTGGAGCAGTGAGCTCTGCCTCCAGTTCTCTCTACCTCTGCCTTTCTCCCCTCCCCTGTGCCCCAACCTTGGCCTATGTGGAAGTCCAGAAAAAAAGGAAGAGAGAAGTCTAAATAGCTTCCAACCCAACGACTCCCCATCTGGGTTTCATGACACCTTGGGCTGTCTTTTTTCTTAAGCCCATTTTCTTAAGGGTTTTATGAAATCTCCTAAAAGTACGTGATTTGAATTTGCTCTCTGATAATACTTAAACTACCGAGGCAGAAGGGCTTTGACCATGGGCCTGCCAATGGCGTATGCCTCTGCTGTCCAAGAAAACGTTCAGAAAAAATGCAGACCCATCCTTAGGTGGGCTATGGGAGCTCCTGAAGACCTTCTTCCAAGTCAAAGAGGGAGTGGAATCCTGGTCTGCCAAGGGAGGACCCACATTAACAGAACCACAGAACCTCCAACTGCTGATATCAGAATAAACATATTTTACATATACTTGCAGAGATGGTTCATCAGAAAAAAATTAAATGAGGTAAGGACAACTTTCAAAGCTGGTGGGAAACGACCTCACTCTCCAGAAAGCAGCTAATTTCTTCATCAATCAGTGCTAGGTACATGTCAGGCACAGTGATAGGTTTAGGGGTTTAAATAATGCCAGCGAACAAAGAATTTACATTCTCAGAGGACACAACCAGTATAGAGAAGAATGTAGAGATCATAATTATTAAGTGAAAAGTACAGAAACATTTACTAAACATGTACCATTTGGCATGCACTACACTAAACAAATACACGTATATGAAAAGTATATATTTGTATTTTTAATACATTAAATGAATCCCATTTGTTAGTAGTTTTAAAAAGTCACACGGAAGAAAGGGCATGAGACGTTAGGGGATTCAGGAAAGGATTTACACAGAAGATGGTGCTTGAACTCTGTCCTAAAGAAATTTGGGGCCTCTACGAGGAACCTGCAAGGAGGGTGGCCATTTTTAGATCACATGATGGCCAGTGTCAAGGCACAGAAACGGGACACTGAGTACTGCATGTGGTGTAGGAGGGACGGTAATTTCTAATGAGATGGAAAAGAGAGGTTTGGTCCAAGTTGTGTAGAGCTAAAGCTTTTTAAAAAGCTAACAAAAAGAGTTTGGTTTTTATCCTAGAGGCAATAAGAAGTTGAGTGAGCAGAGATCTGTACTTCTGGAATATTACTTTGACTGCGGCTGTGTGCAGGAAGGACTAGCATGGGGAGAGACTTGAGGTGGGGGTTCACTAGGAGGCTGTGGCAGTAATCCGGGGAGAGGTGACAGCTGTGTGAGTGGAGAGAAGGGCTTGGATGGGAGACATGTTGGGAAGGTAGACACGGCAAGTGACTGGATGGGTGAGGGGGAGAGGAGAGTCCACAAAAATGCACACATTACAAAGCCAGGGGACCAGAAGGATGGTGGTGCCCCTGACAGAAATTGTGTAGTTTGGAAAATGGTTTAGGAAGAAGGAAAATCAATTCTGTTTTGGACTTAGTGAGTTAAAAGAGATGTCTGTCCGGAGCAAGTTCAAAACTACACTCCAACTCTGGGGACACTTGGTAGAGAACGGAGTCATTCGCATTGGGATGACAGTTAAATCTATGTGCGCTGATGATGTTACCAAGAGAAAGAATGTTGAAGACAGGAGGGCCTAGGCCAGAAGTTTGGGAGATCCCCACTGGTCTGGGGTAGGGGGTGATATGGATGATGAAACAGCAAAGGAGGTAAGACACAGATGGAAAGAAAAGAAAAGCCTGAGAGAATAGTGTCCCAAAAAGTCAGAGAGCAGAGTATGGTGGAGGAGAGGCAAAGGCTGCCTGGGGTCAAGAAAAGACCATCATGGCTGGCAGTGAAGAGACTGCCAATGACTTTGGAGAGAACACTTTCAGTCGAGGGATGAGGTTGGAGGCCAGATTATAAAAGGCTGAGGAGCAAGGTGGAGGACAGGAAGTGGAAGCAGTGAGCATAGAGAGCACTTTCCAGTAGTTTGGCTGAGAAAGGGAGCAGAGGTATTAAGACAAAATGGAGGGTGTAGAAAAGGTTTGGAAGGACGGGAGAGACTTGTGATGGTTGAAGGCAGGCGGGCAGGGAGAATGGTAGGATAATGATAGAGAGAGATAGGAAGATATTTGAGGGTGTAATCTGTTGGAGAAGACGGGAGGGAATGGGATGATGGGCCCATATGGAGACCGGCCTTAACAAGAAGGGTGAGCTTGTTATCAGACTGCGGGAAAGGAGGGGGATTACGGAGGGATGCTGAAGAGACCTGA
The DNA here is from genome assembly GCF_011100635.1 of Trichosurus vulpecula. Classification (NCBI taxonomy): domain Eukaryota; kingdom Metazoa; phylum Chordata; class Mammalia; order Diprotodontia; family Phalangeridae; genus Trichosurus; species Trichosurus vulpecula. Next base: position 3,675,843 of record NC_050582.1, on the reverse strand, counting down.
GGTGGAGAGAAGGGGAAAAGAGAGAGCTCATGGCAAACAGCCTCAAACTTCTCAGTAAAGTAAGAGGCAAAGTTCTCAGTGGAGAATGGAAGGGAAAAAGGAAATATGAGAAGCAAAGCTGAACAATAAATTCTGGGAGGAGAGGAAGAATCAGCCAGGAATCAAAGACCTGACTTTCCGCAGTAAGGTTCCAGTTCAGGGTAAATAACCAAATCTGAAACACCCCCAGCTGGCATGATTATGAGACACCCTTGAGCTGCCTTCAGCCACTCGTCCTGCAGATGATGGGAATATTCCAAGGATTGGGTTTGGTAAGAAAAGACCCGGGGTAGGACAAGGAGGCAAATGATTCGAGAACAGAGGACAGCAGGGATTTGAATTTGCTAAGTAGTGGGCTGAGGCTGGACAGAGAGGAAACTGAAGTCAGAACAGAGGTACTAGCCCAAGAAAGGACTTGGGGTGAGACACAAGAATCACAGAAAGTTCTGGGCAGAGAGGGGAAGTGGAATATTGTGGGTAATGGAGATACCCTATGGATGGCTGAGGTGAAGAGAAGAAAGCCATGGGTCTAAAGGAAGCTGAGGAATTGGGAGTTTAAGAAGTTGGAGGGAACATCTGAGGCTATAATATACATTCCCTAGGGACAGGCAGGACAGAGCAAGACTGTGGTGAGTCCTGTGCTGAACTCCTTGAGAAAGATAGGAGAACAAGCTGGGGATTACTATTTCATAGCCTTCATCATTTCCTAGCAGGAAAACCTGGGATCAAGGCCTTGTTTAGGCTGCCATCATGAAACCTAACCAGAGGCCAGCTGCTACAAACACCAGAGGAAGGGACTTGGCATCAGGAAGGCCTGAGTCCACAGCCAGCCTCAGACACTGCCTAGTTAGCTGTGTGGCCCTGGTCAAGCCTCAGTGTCCTCGTTCATAAAATGGAGCACTCAGCTCCACAGGCTGTCATGAGGGGCACAGGAGCCAAGACACAGAAATCCCTCTGCCACCCTCCAAACACTACATAAGTGACAGCCACTGTCTTCATTCCCCTTCTCGCTAATTGAAATGGTCACACAATTCAGATAAGAATCCATGCTGTGATCATAGGAGCCAGCTCCAAATTCTTTGTTGCAATGAAACACATTATCATTTACTCAGGGGCCTCGGTGGGCTTATGGAGGACAAACACCCCTTTCAAAACACCCAACATGGCTGTCTTTCTGAAGAGCCACACATCTCCTGATCCAGAGGCATACACCAAGAGCACCAAAGATAATAAAAATAGCTAGCGTTTATATCGTACCTACTATGGGCCAGGCATTGTGGGAAGCACTTCACAGTCTCTCACTTGCTCCTCACAACAACCACGAGAGGCAGGTGCCCTTGGGATCCCACATTTTACAGCTGAGGAAACTGAGGCAGATAACCATTCAGTGACCTGCCCAAGGTCACCCTGCTAGTCCATGTCTGAGGTTGGATTTGAACTCAGGTCTTCCTGCCTCCAGGCCTGCCTTTGGCACCATCTATCTGCTACTTTGAAGTATGTGAATGGCAAAGGGTGGGGGGTGGGCAGGTGAGAAAGGAAGAGCTCAATGAATCTGAGGGGGGAGCAGCAGTGGCTTCCAAAGAGTCAGTGCTAGCCCGCCGCCTACCTGCATGTGCAATAGAAAAGATACCCTTCCTTGTGCAGCTGTCTGGCCAGCTCTAACTGGTGATTGTCCATCAGCTTTTCATTTACGACCACCACCAAGGGCTTTCCTTCTTCCAGGGCCTCCAAGCAGCTCCCCGCACCTAGAAAGAGAAATCCAAACTCCATCAGCTTCTTCTCCAGCTGTCTTGCAATAAAAGAGTGAAAAAATAACCAAAGTCCAGTGATTTAGCTGACTAGTATGCCTACACATTCACCTCACTGAAATAGGCAAAGAAGAAAAATGTCAACAGCCTGTCTCTGGGGATTGACCTTTGTCTGGGCTGATGATGGTCAAGTCTCCCAGGTCCATCTTTATCCTCTGAAGAAGACAGAGGATTTCTCTAACATATAGAGAACTGTGTCAGATTTATAAAAATAAGAGCAATTCCCCAACTGATAAATGATCAAAAGACAGAATCAGTTTTCACATGAAGTAATTAAAGCTATCTATAGCCATATGAAAAAATTCACTATTGATTGGAGAAATACAGATTAAAACAATTCTGAGGCACTACCACATACATATTAGATAATAGGACAGAAAAGGTAAACAACAAAGGGTGAAGGGGATGTGGGAAAAATGAGACATTAATGTACTGTTGTCGGAGTTGTGAACTGATCCAGCCATTCTGTAGAGCAATTTGGAACTATGCCCAAAGACGTTGGTTATTTTTTCACTCTTTTATTTATAAAAGGCCGCATACCCTTTGACCTAGCAATACCGTTACCAGTTCTGTACCCCAAAAGAGATTAAAAAAAAAGGAAAAGGACGTGTAGGTACAAAAATATTTATACTAGCTCTTTCCTGGGGGTAAGGAATTAGAAATCGAGGGCATGCCCATCAATTGGGGAATGGCTGAATAAGTTGTGGTATGTAATTATGACGGAATACTATTGTATCATGGGAAATGATGAGCTGGATGGTTTCAGAAAAGCCTGGAAAGACTTACATAGGTTGATGCAAAGTGAAACATATTCGGTACAAAGCAGCAGCAATATTGTAAGATGATCACCTGTGAATGACTTAGCTATTCTCAGCAATACAATGATCCATGACCATTCTGAAGGACTTAGGATGAAAAAGGCTCTCCATCCCCGGAGAAAGAACTGATGGGGTCTGAACACAGATTTTTTTCCACTTTATTTTTCTTGAGTTTTTTTGTCTGTTTTCTTTCACAACATGACTAATATGGATATGTTTTGCATGACTACTCATATATAACCCATATGGAATTGCTTGCCTTCTCAATAAGTGGGGGTGGGGAGGGAGGAAGGAAGAGAATCTGGAATTCAAAGTTTTAAAAACAAATGTTAAAAAATTGTTTTTCACATATAACTGGGGGAAAAGTAAATACTAAATAAAAAAAACAAACACCAAAAAAAAGAGAGAGAGAGAGAGGAGAGGGGAGGCAGAAGAGCCTGGGGCTGGGGGCACCACGTGGACACCCACCTCTTTGGATAGAAGCACTTTCCAAAATACAGTGCCTGGCAGTAGCACAGACCTTTGTGGACATGAAATGAGGAATAACTCCAACTGGCAAATCCAAAACTACATACTTTGGAAATCACTCTTTGCCCAAGGGTTAAAGAGTTGGGAGGGAAGCTCTGCATACCTTTTTAAAATTTCTTTTCTTGGGGCAGCTAGGTGGCGGAGTGAATAGAGCATCAGTCCTGCAGTCAGGAGGACCTGAGTTCAAATGTGGCCTTTGACACAAACTACCTGTGTGACCTTGGGCAAGTCACTTAACCCCAATTGCCTTGCCTCTCCCTGCCCCAAGAAAAACCAAACAAAAAAAAATTCTTCTTTTTTAATAAGCATTTATCTTCTTTCCTTCCCACCTCACCCCCAACTTAAAAGAAACAAAGAAAAAGTCCTGCAACAAATATGCATAGTAAAAAAAAACAAAACAAAGTCCCATACTGTTCATGTCTCTCATTGTTCATCTTGAATCCATTCCCTCTGTCATGAGGTAGGTCACATAGGTCAGCATCCATTTGTAAAATAAATTCCTGGCTTCTGTTAGCAATCTCCAATCTGATAAATTTCCCCCCTTAAAACTGCAGGAAAAAAAAGACACCGAACAAAAGAACAAAATCTGTTCCCCTCCCCTATCCACTAGCTGTCACATTTCCAACATTGCTCAAAGGACTATTTTGAGAATAATGTGCAGTCATTTCCCAGGGTGGGGGGGCAGAAGGCAAAGCTGACTTTTCACCTTGATATAAGCAGCCTGGGGAGCTCCTGACGTGGAAAACTCCCTCCACTCATGCAGATTAGCAACATTAACAATAAGGTATCAAGTGACCTCTCTATGACAGCATGGCTAGTAAAATGTCAGGCACATCCTTGAACACAGACCTTCCTGACTGCAAAGCCAGCTGACTAGGTAAATTTTGATCACCTTCACGTTGACTATTATTAACTAAATTCATTCACAATAAAATTGATTTCAAAATGTATTTTTCAAGCTTGTATCACATTTTAAATGCAGAATTTTCACTTAAACTTAGAAGCTTCTATTAACATAGCAGATATCAAGTCTTATTCATTTATAATCCTTACACACTGGCGTTTTAACACCTTGCCATGTGATGCTGGAAATGCTTCATGCTTCCTGTGCTTTTGCTCCAATATGTGGAAAATAACATTGTTAGGGGGCCAAGGGTCCTACTCATTTCTGTTCTAGCAATGGACCAACGTGAGTAACATTCTCAGAGACCTTCCTCAGTTTGCCAATCCCTGCTTTATGTCACTGCTGTTCATCACAAGCCTAAACCAATCAGGTACCTTGAATTTCTAGTCTAATGTATGCTGTGATTCTAAATCCAAGAGGCCATACCTGCATGGCTAATGATCAGATCTGATCTCTTAATGTCTTCTTTCAAGGAATTCTTGAACCTGTAAACAATCAAAGAAAAAGATGTCGAAGCGAAGGAGTCCGGTACCACTGTGCCTTTTCCAATCTGTAGAACAAGTTTGCGATAACCAAGTCTCTTGAGTATCTAAAATAACAGAAAAATCAACACGGGCACTTTGAAATATCACCATCATCGTCATCAGCAACATTATCATCACAATCACCATGAGCAGCACCATCATCCTCATCAAAAAGTAACATTTCTCTAGTACTGAGTGGCAGGCCCTACGCCAAGCACCTTCCAATGATTATGTCATTCGGACCCTCACAACGACCCTGGGGAATAGGGGCTATTATTATTATCACCATTTTGCAGCAATGGTGAAGTGACTTACCCAGGACCACACCACTAGTAAATGACCTAAGCTGGTTTTGAACACAGGTCTTCCTGAGTAGGTCCTGTGCTCTGCAGTGCTACCCAGTGTCAGGTTTCAGGGAATAGGCACAGGGATCAAACTTGTAGTTTCATTGGGGGACTTCCAGACAAGGAAGTTTGGTACTTTCTTGGCAATTTGTACTGTTAGAAAAGGTTGTGATTTGTCCCCGGGCACACAGCCAGTATGTGTAATGGCAGAACTTGAAGGTGGGTCTTCCTAGCTTTCAGGCTATCTCTATCCACTCTACCACACTGTCAGGTTTGGAGTAACCAAGATTCCCTGGGGTTTATTTCACCGAATTTCCAGTTCGAAGTGCCCATATTGGTCATTTAGTCCAACCCCCTCATGCTACAGAGGAAGAAATGGAGATTCAGGCAGGGCCGAGGATTTGGCCACGTCACTTACACAGTAACTAGCCAGGGTACTTTTCGTTACTCTCTTGAAGCCCACATATAGGACTTATTCCTGTGAAGTGTGCGTCAGTTGACACTCCTGGAGTGTGGATGTGATGTCTAAGGGCCCCCGATGCCCTAGTGATGCCCTGGACATCAGCTCGGGAGTCAGAGAGCCTGGGGCAAGCTATTCCTCTCTCAGCCTCAGTTTCCTCACTTAAACCTACAATCTTATGGTCCTTCATCTCTCTGGGCCTCATTTTCTCTTTATCTGTTATATAAGGAGGGTTGAATTAGATGATTAATCTTTAAAGTGGCAGTGTGCCCTTACATGCTGGGAGTCGTTCTCCATTCCTGGGCCTCAGTTTCCCCTCTGTAAAATGAGAGGGTTGGTCTCTAAGGTCCCTTTGGGATGTGAAGTACCTTTTCCTCCGTCAAATGAGGATTCTGGCCTCCATGGTGTCTAAGTGATGGGGTGCTTGGACCCCAGCCCTAGGACCTATCTCGCACCCAGTCAGGGAAACCATCTCTCCCTCTTACAAGAAGAAGCTGACCTCTGTAGAATTTCCCTTATATGAACAGGACTATCTTGTACCAGCAGAACTATCATTCCCATGTTCCAGACGTCAAGCTATAGACGTCAACTCCCAAGGCTATTTTGTTACAGACGTAGACGTACAGACCCCTTAGAAGCCTCCCCTCCCCCACAGGCCATGCCAGTAGTGAATGATGCCTGTGCCCAAGGTGCAGAAACTGTATGTTCACCGCCTACTTGGCATACTTGCCACACAACTCACTGGACTTTTTCTACATAAGCCTTAGCATCACTCCTATTAGGTTGTGAGTTCCCTAAAGGAGCTCTGCCCGCCTTCGTTAGCATTATAATAAACTTTGCCACCTGACTGGAAGACTGATTGAGTCTGTGAATTCTTTCCAGACAACTCTGTTCTGTACCTTGGTACTTTGGGGTCCCTATACCCCTAAACCTCATCAGGGCCCATTTGGCCCAACAGCAGGCCCCAATGGGACCAGTGCCATTCAGAAGCAGGGGCATCGGTGGAGGGGACGAGGAGACGTGCACGTGTGTTCTGGGGGTGGGGGAGGTCGCCCGACCAGGCTGAGGGGCGATGCCGAATGGTGTGCGCAGGCGCAGGGGCAAGCGGCCAGGCCGCAGTCCGCGGATCTGCGGGGGCGCCTTGCGGCAGCGTGTGCGCAGCCGCAGCGCAGGCGCAATCTGAGCTGCCGGCCAAACGAGGGGAGGGGCGGGAAGAATTCCGACTAACAGACGGCCTGACGGACCGACACCGCTCACCTGGAGGGCAGCCCTGGAGGACACACAGGTTATGAGCTCGTCGAAACTGGTGGTGCCTACGGTGACGAAAACGGACTTCATCGCCAGAACCTGTCGGCGGGCCTCGGAACGGCCGGACGTGACGTCACTCACCAGTGGCTCCAGCCCCGCCCTGCTCAGTGCGCAGGCGTCCCTAGCGCCCAGCCAGCCAATGAGTTGCTAACAACCAAGCTTTCCTGGCGGCGTCGGCGGCGTTGCCGGAAGTACCTCGGGGGTGGGGGGGCGCCGCGGCGCACTCTCGGACCCCTCCCCCCGCATCGTCTGGAAAGGAGGCCACATTTTGTGTGGTCAAATCCTGTCTCTGTACGTGCAGGCATAATGTTACATTACATGACACCAGTCTAACCGCGCCCCCATTATAGTCCCTGGCTTGCAGCTGTTGCAAATAAAGCAGCTGGAAGACTTTGGTAGAGCCCCGCCTTTTTGTGATGAGGGCCCTGCCCGGACTGCAGTATTCTGGCTGCGCTCCTGGTTAACCCCGGAGGACTAGCCATGCTTACGGGCTGCCCACTTCCCTCTACTCCGCCCCCGCCCCCGCCCCATGATAATCTGCGTGAGCTCATTCCTCCGATTGTTTGGAGCCCCCAACTGGCATCACCCAAACTAGATTCCCTACCCTACTCCCGCTGCCTCAGCCTTTCCTCCCATCCCCTGCACGCCCACCTTGTCCCCAAATCCCACTCCACATCCACCCACCCGTCTACTGTGCCCTCTGATCACAGTAATAAACCTTTTCCTTGTTCATATCTTCCATCTTGGACTCACTGAACCCTGGCTCCCTCCCTTGGCCACCCTTTCTAACACTCATTTCTTTTTCATCCATTGCTACTCCCACCTCCCCCAAACTCATAGGCCCATGCTAGGGCGATAAGAATAGTCCTTTGCTATTCTCAGACTTTCTACTGCTAGCACTCAGTAACCTTTCCTCCTCTGAGACTTATTCAATCCACATTTATCACCTAATTAAGATTCTGGTGGGTATTATCTACCAGCTCAAATTTAGGGTTATTCAGGAGGATACTATCCTTCCTTCCTGGAAGAGTTCAATGCCTAGTTTTCAGTCTTTCTCTCCTCCCCAATTCCTGCCCTCACACTAGGGAATTTAACAGACATATTGATCCTCCCTCTAATGTTCCAGTTCCTTAACTTACTCATTTCCCATAAGCCATTCCTCCACCATAGTTTGGCCACATATGAAATGGTCAAACCCTTAATTTTCCCTTCTCTTATAGACACCTCCTTCACATCCTGTCTCACATGAAGAGGTGCTTCTTGCCAAGGCTAGCATGCACAAGTAATCCCATTCCGCTCCCATCCTTAAAAAATCCTCACTTTTGATCTGTCTATCCCCACTTCACTGCATATTGCTCATCCCTTTCATGGCTAACCTCCTTGAGAAAACCACTACAATTGGTATCTTGACTTCCTTTCCTCTTACTCTCCCCTTAACACTCTATAGACTGGTTTCTGATCTTATCCGTCAACTGAAACTGCCCTTTCCCAAGTCACCAATCATCTCTTACTGGCCTTTTTCTCAATACTCATCCTTCTTGACTTCTGTGCAGCTTTAAGCACTATCAATCACCCTCATATCCTGGATACTCTCTTCTTTAGATTTTCATGACGCTGTTCCCCTGGTTTTCCTCCCACCTAGCAAATTTCTCCTTCTCAGTCTCCATTGAGGAGTGTGTATTCTTCTGTGCTCCCAGAGGTATGTGTCAGTTCCTTATAAATCATGGAAGTCAGACCTTTACCTGCTATGTTCACTTCAAATGTTTTCCCCCAATCTGTCTCTTTCCATTTCATTGTACAAAGCCCTTTATCATATATAATCCAACCCATACAGGTTTTCTCCAATAGTTTCTTCTATGTGATTGGTTAAAAAAAAGTCCCTCCTCTCCAATTTAATCCAGCAAGCATTTCTTAAATGCCTGGAGATGCAAAATGAAAAGAAAGACAGTCACTATGTTCAAAGAAGATTCAGGTTTTTTGTGATTTCAGAACTCGAATAACCAAGATGCTTTGATTTCTTGTGTGCATTGTGTAAGATGTGGGTCCAAACCAATATTTTGCCATAAAACCAGAAAGATATCATTTTCAACACTGAACTTTCCTGAAATTATTTTACAAGCTGTAGAGAGAAAGCCACCCAAACCAGGAAATGCTTTTTATGAAAATAAAGCAAATTGTGAATGTGAGCTAGTCCCCTCAATTACATGTGGAATTCTATTAGTTACGGTCAATAAGAAAAGGCTAGTGACCCACCTCATTACTCGATTCTATGACTTGCCAAGTTAATAGATCATCTATAATGTTAACCTGTTGTGTAAAAGTTTAACCAATCAAATTAAAAATAATACTATTTCTGATGAAAGGAAACTATTGACTAAAATATATTTTCAGACATTGCTCTGTAAGCTGATGTATAATAGAGGCATGATTCTAAAATGAATGTGCTGGAGGTAACCTTTGAAAAATTTGGAAGACCAGAGCTATAAGGTCTCTTGAAAATTTTTTTCACTGAATTTTTGCAGTGACAGCACACATAAAATGTTCACCCTGGCCAGATTGCTATAACCATTATTTTAATATGAGCAAATAGACTAACAGTCTCTCAAGAAGAGAGTTTTCCCTCATTCTCCAAATGGAATCATAAATGAAAATGATAGCTCCAAAGTTGTAAGTGGAAAGCATTGTAGAGGAACTCTGTAGAAAACTCCTCCCTCCAATAATCCATCTGTTATTTTTATACAGCATTTTCATAGACTGGACAGAACTAGAAAGGACCTTAGAGGGCTTCTCGTATAATCAATCCCTTCATTGTATAGAGGAGGAAACAGACTGAAGAGAACTTAAGTGACTGGTTCAAGGTTACATGGATGATTAGTGAAAAGCTGAGCCCAGTGGGACCACAACATCCCCGCCAAATGAAAAGATAGCATTTAAATTCTCAAGGTTTTCTTTTGGGCAAAGAAAAAATATGACCACAAACTTTCAGATGCTAATGGATTTACCATTAAGTTGTATTCACTTGGGAGAATATCCCCATTCCCCCATATTAAGAATAGTAAGTGATTCATCTGTGTATGTTTTCATCTGGGCGTATAGTATGTTTCCCTGAACCTTCTGGTGCAAAGCAGACAGCCAGATGATCGAATTCCACATTTCATCTTGCACTTATACATTTTCAGAGCTTTCCCTACATTGTCAAGTCAGGTCAACAAGGATTCATTTAGCACCTAACATGTGCCAGGCACTGTGCTAAGGGGCTGGGAATACAGAGAAAGGTAAGAAAGAAAAAAGAAACCAAAACACCCCCTCCCAATGACTGCTGAGATGCTGCTCGAGCATCCCACCAGTATCTTGAGCACCCTAGTGAAGCACTGAGGAGAAGATGCCCAAATTGTCAAAAGGAAAACATTGGTTTCATTGGCCCATGAAGGCCATACCAGCTCTGTACCCATCTGTTGGTGGAAAACCACCAGATGGCAGCAGACTCTGCTTGAGAGCACACTGACCAGAGGGACCCAAGCTAGAAAACGCTCCCCAGTGGATGAAGGCTATAATGAGCCCACTAAATGTCTGCTGCCAGCTTGGGTGGGGGTGGGGTGGGAGGGTGCGGCAGATGGGCTTAGACGAGCCCACTAACATCCCCTAGGCCGGCGACCCCTTCTGCTTCTCAAAATGCCAGGCCTTCTCAGTCGGCCTGTGCCTAACCCCCTTGGAAGAGACCATTTCTTATTGCTCTTTTCCTCCAGTGTGTTGGTAACATGATGCAGAGCAAAATGTACCAAGGGTGGTGTCACTGGATCTTTGGTTCAGTTCCCAACCTTGGTACTCATTACCTGTGTGACCTTGTGCAAGGCCCTTCCCTTTTCTGAGCCTCAGTCTCTGCCTCTGTAAATGGAGAGGGTTGGACAAGATGGCCTCTGAGGTCTCTTCCAGCTCCACCATCTATGATCCCAAGTTTCATGTGGTGGTCCATCTGTGGGGATCCAGTTCCATTTGGAATCTGCATCCAAAGTGCACTGCACTCCTGCCTGAATCCTTAGCCTCACAGTGAGCAGAGAGAGCACTGTGGGGATATTGTATATGGCCCTTATTGATTTCTGTTTACAAACAACCTACCCTGAGGTACTAATTAGGCACTGTGTATTGCATATCCAGAGCAAATACCCAGTGTGTTTTTCCATACAAATAAATCTGTGGTCAGGGGGAACCAGTTGCTGGGTGCTGGTTGGAGGTAGCAAAGCCTGAAAGCCTGCTGGCTGCCAAATGTTCCCAGAAGATGGCAGACTGTTGGGGATTTGCCTGAAATGTCCCTATCGTACAGCTCTAGCCCTAGGCTGCTTACCCACCAACCACAAGGCAACTTCAGTAAGAGGATGAGAGCCTGACCTTGCAGCTGGTGGGAATCACAGGAAAGTGCAGGGCCCCTGCCTGAGTTAAATGGGCCCCACCATAAGCACAGACAGGTTGCCTGCTTTTATCCAATGACTATCCAGTAATTGAGGGCTTTTTGCTTTCCACAGGTCTGCTAAGCTCCCCTCAGTAACTGGGATAAATGCTTTTTGTTGCTCCCCAAGACTTCACAAATGACCGGCGGACAAACTGCACTCTCGGTGGGCTCCTTTAGTCCACTTGTGATTCCTAACACAGTCATTTCCAGAGCTGCTCAGAAACCTTAGGCGAGTCAGCCATCTGCCAAATGATAGGGTTGGATTAGGTAGCCTCTGTGGTCCTTTCCCACTCTAAAAGGACTAATTGAAAGTTCACAAGTGCCCTTTGAAGGACTCCAGAGGGTACAGGCAGCACTTCCCAAGGCCGTACTTGTGCTCCAAGAAGGGTTTTACAAGCTAAAGGCTAGGCATAGCAGGGGCTAAGAAACCACACACTTAGAACAAGGCCTTCTAATGGCGATTGGACTGAGTTCCAAGCCACCTCTTCTCTTGTCCTGATTCTCTTTCACAAATATTTCTTCCTTAATAAATCTGGGCTCTGCAGGCATTCAGTGAGTGAAACATCAGCTGAAATCAGAACTGATGCTGGGGCATCTTTTCAATCTCAGTTACCTTGAAAATCATCCCAAGCGATTAATCTCCAAGGCTGCCCTAGTGGGGCTCTTGCTTCCTCTGGTTTGGCTGGGGATGGGCTCTGTGATTTTAGTGCTGTAGGGGACCCCCTCTACTGAGAGATCTGCCCTGCAGCTTATAGTCCAAGAGTCGCCTGGGGCACAGAGGGTTTAGACTTGTCCAGGGTCACTCAGCCAGTACTTGTCAGAGGAAGGACTTGAACCCAGCATCTCCTGACTCCAAAATGGGTTATGCCACATTGCCCTCTTAGCCCATTCACATCTAGTAGAAAAATCTCCTGGTCACAGAAATCATAGCAACCAAGGTCTAGCTCTGTTTTGGCTGCCTGCCTCTGGAATTTAGAGGCAGGATATTAGTTGATGATGTTTCTCATATGTGTTTGAGTTCTCCAAAAAGAGGAAGCAACCAAGTGGACCTGGTCTGGTTGTGTCCTAGACAGCCCTTCTGCATATCAAACTCCAAATGGCCCAGAAAAAACTTGCTAGCTTACCGCGGAAGCCTGCTCCCTGAATCAGGGCCACTCAGTGTAGTAATTGAATGAGAGTTTTGTCTGTGCACCCGAGGAGTTTTAAAGCGACGAGTCTTGAACACTTTCTCTCACCCATTTGAATTCCTACATTTGGCCGTCAGGGCCTCTTGGCGTGAGTGATTATGTGGTAACTCAGCACCCAGACTGGTGGAGGGAAAAAGAAGGAAAGTCACTCGCAAGACCTGGATCCAAAGCAGATGTATTTATTTTTTTATTTATTTATTTATTTATTTATTTATAGTTAAGATTTTTTATTTTTAGTTTACAACACTCAGTTCCACGTAATGTTGAGTTCCAGATTTTCTTCCCCCCTCAAGACAGCATGGAATCCAATATATCTTCTACATTATAACTTCGCATTAAACTTATTTACACAATAGTTAAGTGGTAAAGAAGAATTATGACCAATGGAATGAATCATGAGAAAGAAGAAACAAAACCAAAAAACAAAAAACAAAGACAAAAACAAAAGAGAAAAAAAAAAGGCGAGCACAAGGTGCGCTCCAATCTGCATTCAAACTCCACAGTTCTTTCTCTGGATGTAGATAGCTCTTTCCCTCATGAGTCCTTTGGAGTTGTCTTTGTACCTTACATTGCTGAGGATAGTGAAGTCTATCAGGGTTAGTCATCACAGGATCCATGTATCTGTGATTCTGTATAATGTTCTCCTGGTTCTGCTCCCCTCGCTCAGCATCGTATCACGTAGGTCTTTCCCAGTTATTATGAAGTCCGTATCTTCCCCATTTCTTATCACACAATAGTATTCCATTACCTTCATATACTGCAACTTGTTCAGCCATTCCCCAGTTGATGGGCACCCCCTTGATTTCTAATTCTTTGCTACTACAAAAAGAGCTGCTATAGATATTTTTGTACATATGGGTCCTTTTCCCACTTGTGTGATCTTTTTGGGATACAAACCTAGAAGTGGTATTACTGGGTCAAAGGGTATGTACAGTTTTATAGCCCTTTGGGCATAGTTTGAAATTGTTTTCCATAATGGTTGGATCAGTTCACAACTCCACCAACAATGCATTAGTATTCCAATTTTCCCACAGCCTCTCCAACATTTATCATTTTTCTATTTTGTCCTGTTAGCCAATCCGATAGGTGTGATGTGGTACCTCAGAGTTGTTTTAATTTGCATTTCTCTAATCAATAGTGATTTAGAACATTTTTTCATATGACTATAGATAGCTTTAATTTCTTCATCTAAAAACTGCCTGTTCATATCTAAAGACTATTCTTTACAGCCCATTCGAGATGGGAGTGAGATACTGGGCCCCTCCAAATCTGCCTTCAGATTGGGGTGGTGGGAACCAGCTCCCACAAAAGCTTCCCAGATTGCCCCCTTTGTCCAGGAACCTTCCTATCTCTGCTGTGCTAAAGAAATACTCTTTGCTTTTGTGATGACTGGCAGGGAGGAAGGCATTACCTATGACTTCCACTTCCAGTTCTGTGCTTTGGAATAGTTGAGCAGTCATTGGGTGAGGGAGATAAGACTATGCCATCCAATACAGGAAGCTCTTCAATGAGATCCCTGGACTCAGTGACCTCTGAGATCCTTTCCAGCTTGAAATCCATAATGCCATGATCCTAACAGAGAGGGGAAAGCCTGGATTACAAATATATCTATGTATCAATGTGTGCGTGCCCATGGATGCATCCATGGGCACATACCCATATAGATCTTCTAACTAGATGGATCAATTCATTGGCATCCCTCAGAGGAAGTGTGGCACTTGAGGTTACTGGATGTTCAGGAGCAGGCATGCTGTATACACATTGTAAGGAAAGCCAGAGAAACCACCAACCAGACACAAGGAAATGAATACCAGCAATCAGAGTTTAAGAGGTCCTATAATACCCTGTCTCCAAACTTCCCTGGTTCTCTTGCTTCTAGTCTTCCAGATTAGTAACTTTGGGGCCATCCCGGATTATTTCCCCTCCTCATCCAGTAACTTGCTACATCCTGTTGATTCTACCTCCCCAATATCTCTCACATCTGTCACCTTCTCTCCACTCACATGGCCAGCACCCAAGTTCAAGGTCTCTCGACCTCTTGTTTGGGCCACTCTTATAGGCTACTGATGGGTCTGCCTGCTTTCAGTCTCTTTCCTCTCCAGTTACCTCCACACAGCTGCTGTCCTTAAACACAAGTCTGCACATGTCACTCCCCTGCTCAAAAATCTTCAGTGGCTCCCTACTGCCTCTAGGATCAACTACAAACTCATTAGCCTGGTATTTAATGCTCTCTACCATGTGGTTCCTATTTACTTTTCTAGCCTTACTTCATCCAACTCTGAGTTGCTCACTTTACATTACAGCCAAACTAGTCTAGGATCAGGCTTCTCATTTTATAAATGAGTAAAGCGAGGCAGACAGGGGTTAAGTGACTTGCCCAGGGTCACACAGCTAGGAAGTATCAGACACTCCATTTCCCCTCTCTGAACCTTTGCACAGTCTGTTCCCTCTGCTGAAATGCCTAGAGTCAGCTTCCTCCACCTTTATCTCTCAAGATCCCAGCTACAGTTGCCTCTAGCAACCATGTTGAATGACTGACTGCAAGAATGCTTTCAGAGGAGTGCAGTAGGGACATGGGGGGGCCTTTGGGGGAAACCCTCACTCGATCCAACCACCCCCACAGGCTGGTAGCCTATATCTCTCCTCCCCTTCTTAGCTAACCTCCTTCAGAAAGCTATTTATACCAGGTACCTCCACTTCCTTTCCTCTCCCTGTCTTCTAAACCCTCATCGTTCAACCCAAACCACTCTTTCCAAAGTTACTAATGATTTCTTACTTGCCAACCCTAATGGCCTTTTCTCAGTCCCCACCCTTTTGGACCTCCTTATAGCAGCTGACATTGCCAAGGGTGCTAGCTACCCTTGCCTCTAGGTCAGGGGTGGGCAACCTATGGGTCTTGGGGCCACATGTGGCCTTCTAGATCCTTAAATGTGACCTTTTGACTGAATCCAAATTTTATGGAACAAAAAAACCTTAAGGATCTAGAAGGTCACATGTGGCCTCAAGGCCTTAGGTTCCCCAACCATGTTCTAGGTTTTTGTGTCATTTCCTACTCCTCTTTCTCTTCCTAGTTGTCTGACCATTCCTCAGTCTCCTTGCTGATTCACATCCAAGTCATGCCCACTAGTGGTAGGTGGAGCCCCCCCCACCCCTATATGTGTTCAGCTCCCTCTTCTCTTCTACTGCTGTACTGTTTTCCTTGGTGAACTCATAAGCTTCCCCATGTTCAACTATGATCTCTATCTAGATGTTTGTCTGTTTATCCAGTCCCAGTGTTTCTTCTGAGCGGCAATCCTGCATCACCAACAACCTTTGGACACCTAGAACTGGATGCCCTATAGCACCACAAACTTAGCCTGTCCAAAGGAGAACTGATTCTCTTTCCCCCAAGCCCTGCCCTCTTCACAATTTCCCTGCCATCCTCCCAGTCAGCAGGCTCCCAACCCACATCTCCATCCATTCTCTTCAATCCTGCTGCTCGATCTCAGCAATATCCTAGTCTTCATTTTGCATTACTTGATAGCTGGCATTCTTACCATTATGTCTCTTGGTTTCCTGGCTTCCTATTTGCTTTCATGTAGATCTATTTTTGGTTTCATGGAGATCTTTCCATGCTTCTTGGTAGCCAGTTTATTTGTCACTTCTTACATTAACAGACCACAATATGGCAGACATCCTTTTTCTAGTTCTCTGCTATAACAAAAATCTCCCTGTCCCCCCCCCTCCAACTGCTGCCTCTTAAAACCTCCAGCTTCCTTTGACAGTCAGCTCAAGAACAACTTTCTTTATGAAACTTTTCCTGATCCCTCCACCCAGATATGAGGGCTTTCCCCCATCCTGAAAGTACCTTGTATTTCTTAGTCCGGATACATAGAGATTCTTATATATGTATGTGTCCCCTCTCTGATAATATGTGATCTCCTGGAGGGCAGGGCATTATGTTTTTGCCTTTCCTTGTACCCCCAGTATTTAGCACAGTGCCTGGCACACAGTAAGTACTTACTAAATGACTGTCCACTAAGTGACTGAAACAAAATGAGTCAGGGACTAAAGTTCCCGGAGATTCCCTGGCGGAGAACATAACTAAGAGATTTGGGAGAGGCATCCCCCAACCAGTGCCCATGTCATCACTCCTAGATCAGGACAGATTTTCTGACACTAAGCCCATAGGAGGGTCATAAATATATCGAGAAGTGGGTTGAAATGAGGACTTGCAAGTTCTCTGAACTGAGATAAATACTGACCGAGCCTACATGGAGAAACAAACACTGCCTACCTATGGGAATTTTCATTAGATCTCTGGAGATATGGGAGGCTTTTTTGTGACATGTAATTTCAGTAGCTTTTATTAGCCTCCTCAACTTATAAACACGGAATAAGAGCTGTTACTGTCAAAGAGACTAATCCATCTTTATAGAAAACATGATCTTTGTGAAGGAAAGTTGTCACTGAAAATGTGGTACCCATCCTGACCTCCTTCATATTTTCATTGGCACTAGGAGCCCACTGTCAGAAGTTGCCTATAACCACTGGCTTCTTCATTCTAGTCAGCTAACTCTATGCCTTATGTCTCAGGAAGGGGTCAGACAAGGCATGTTGGGATTGACCCCTTCCTCAGTAGGAACTATATCAAAGCTCTGAGCCCCAGGTAGAAATTTGTTCCGATTTCCAGAAATTAATTCCGATTTCCATTCATTTGGGGGATTAAGGCCTTACATTTGTTCTTCGGTTTCCTTGGCAATGACCCTTAGGATCTGGTAGTTCTTTTTTTCGTATTTTATTATTTAATATTTTTAGTTTTCAACATTGATTTGCACAAGATTTTGAGTTACAAATTTTCTCCCCATTTCTACCCTCCCCCCCACTTTAAGATGGCATATACTGATTGCCCCATTCCTCAGTCAGCCCTCCATTCTAACACCCCACTCTTTCCCTTTACTTTCTTGTAGGGCAAGATAGATTTCTATACCCCATTGCCTGTATATCTTATTTCCCAGTTGCATGCAAAAATAACTCTTTTTTGAGCATCCACTTTTAGAACTTTGAGTTCCAAATTCTCTCTCCTCTTCCCTTCCCACCCACCCTCCCTAAGAAGGCAAGCAATTCAACATAGGCCACATATGTATCACTATGCAAACCACTTCCATGATAGTCATTTTGTGAAAGACTGACTATATTTCCCTCCATCCTATCCTGTCCCCCTTTATGCAGTTTTCTCCCTTGACCCTGTGCCTTTTCAAAAGTGTTTGCTTTTGATCACCTCCTCCCCCGATCTGCCCTCCCTTCTATCATTCCCTTCCCCCTACTTTCCTGTGGGGTAAGATACCCAATTGAGTGTATATGTTATTCCCTCCTCAAATCAAATAGGATCTGGCAGTTCTTGAAGTATTTGCCGGGCCTTCGTTGCTTAGCACTGCCTCCTGGTCTCTGTTGGGATTTTGTGCTCATCTGTTGCCTTGTTTTTGACCTCATGTTTTTCTGACCCTTGCTATTGTATTTGTGTTCTCGGTGGCCTATGTACCTGGCCTTGCACTGACTTGTAGTATCCCCACATCACAACTCTCCACACCTGCTATCATCTAGGATTTCAGTGCTGACTGTTCAGTGAAGAAATCTTGAAAAATTCTATCCCCTTTCACAAACGGTGTAGACTGCGCCTCTATCGGCAGATCTGTATATAAATGCCTCGAGCAATGATTTGGTTTGCAGGTGGCAGTCAGTTTACTTGGGCCCAATATGCATGTTGTTGCTGTTGAGTCCTTCAGTCATGTCCAACTCATTGTGACCATAGGACACCAATACCGTCCATGGGCTTTTCTTGGCAAAGATTCTGGATTGATTTGCCACTTCCTTTTCCAGTAGACTAAGGCAGACAGGGGTTAAGTGACTTGCCCAGGGTCACACAGCCAGTCTGAGACCACACTTGAGCTCAGGTCTTCCTGAATCTAGGCCCAGCTCTCTGTCTACTGAGCCACCCAGCTGCTCCCATAGGTAAATTCCCAGATGTTTGGCTTCTTGAATCTAACTTTGAACCACATTAGGGTTCATTAGGGTTTTCGGGGAGGGAGGCAGGGAAGAGCAATGGGCTAAGTCCATTCACCTCTCTGCACCTCAGCCCTCAGTTTCCCCATATGTAAAATGAGAAGGTTGGCCTAGAGATTCTCTAAAGTCCCACATCCTATTGTTTGCTAAGACATGTCGATTCTACCTTCATAACATCTCTCCCATCCCCTTCCCTCTGTTCACAGACCACCACCATAATTCAGATCCAACCCCCCACACCACCCCTCTCCCCCTCCCCCGCACTCTGGACTATTACAATAGCTTCTTAATCCTTGCTCCACACATCTGCCTAAGTGATTTTGCTAAAGTAATGCTTTTTTTTTTAATTTTCGAGGAAATAATCACCCTGTCCTGGTCCCATCCTGGGCTCTTATATGGGGAGGCCACCACCCACCTGGGGAAGAAGCCCCAGGGCCTCTGGGGAAAGGAAGCTGAAGCTCGTGTGCTAAAGAAGAGACTTTAGTGGTGGGGAAAAGGCTTTGAAAAACTGGGGTGCCGGGAGGGGAGAAGGCTTTGGGAAACTGGGGGTGAAATTAAGATGTGTGCTAAAGAGCTGTGAGGGGAAGAAGGGGAGACCACCATGGGGAAGAAGGGGGTGGAAGATTTGGAGGTGGGGCAGGAAGGGCGAAAAATAGCCTTTGGGAGGGGGAAAGCATTGAAGGGAGTGGAAATCTCATGGCCCTGCCCCACCCCACCCTTTAGGTCTCAGAAGCAAAGGCTTTAAGGGAAGAGAAAAGCATTCAAGGGGGAGCCAAAGGGCTTTGTAGGCACTAAAATCATGTTCTCTCTCCCATTACATTTTATTTGAGTGGCAGATACTGAGTTTGAGAAAGTAAAGGGGGCACCGCTAGACCTAAAAATGAAGGAGAAGCTAAGACTACGGCATCCACCCATAAGAAAAAAAAGGCTGTAAGAAAAAGGCCTGGAGGAAAAAAAAAAGAAAAAAGCAAAGAACTGTGAGAGGAGAAAAAAGGTCAGGGCCAGCCCTGCTTAATTATCAGAATGAGAAATAAGTACCGTGGGGGCACCCTCCCCTGCCAGGGAAGGCTTTGCTTATTGCCTCACTCCCTCTGATCTAGCCTGCCCCCACTCTCCTATGGGGTTCTCTTTGCCCTTCCTTGCTTTAAAAATAATGCAAGGTGGAGAAGGCGGTGCTCTACAATACAGCAATACAGACGCACACACGTAGACACACAAAGATATACATACACGTGCATGGACTTAGATATCTATAATCACACTCACATACAGGCACATATACATGTTTGTACTAGACTCCTTAAATGTGCTAGGCGAGCTTGTCCCTTAGAGGAATCCCACAGGAAGTCCTCGTCAGTGATTACCGAGAGCACATTCACATTCTGCTTTATTCAGCTTGGGCTACATCAAGCTGCCTGTGCCAAACTCTTCTGCCTAGGAGATCAGAGGGTAGCAAGAAGGCAGGAAAGGTCATTGCAAATGGTGCCCATTCTTGTGACACCTGTCTCGGTGATAAGATCTACTGATGTCATAAGTTATGCATGGCATGGAATATTGTTGGATGTGAGGGGGGAGCTTTTATTTACAGTAGGGTAACTCTGTTTACAGAATTGATCGCTTCTTTGAAAGTTTAATTACCCCCTGAATTGTTATAATGCCCCATCCTTGTGTTATGGCTGGATGTTGTGGGGTTGAATGTTGCTATATTTGTTTAATGGGCGGTTTGGAGCTGGGTCTTGGCTGATGCTCAGTGGAAGCCTGTCTTCCCAGGGGGCTTGTGATGAAAGCAGGGAGTTGTTTTCCAGGTGAATAATTACCTAATAAACTGGGAATCTTGGGCCCTGTCAGTGATTGAGGAGCTGTCCTAGTCCTGTAGGTCTATGGCTAACATCAGGAAAAGGTCAAAAACAAGAGGCCAATGGAGTCATTACCATTGGAGAAACCATGACGTTGTATAGGTCCCTTTGCTGGTAATGAGTAGGAGGAAAGGGCTTTAAAACACGTTCTTGTCCTTTGACTGTATTCAACTGAAAGCAAGTCATGGTGGTTTTTTGCACAATCTGAGCCCAGAGTGGTCCTGAGGAATCCAATGACTCACTAAATGGCTAACTGAAGAGCCCATGGCATTTAGGAACTGGGGGGAGTCATTATTTACTGCCGTGGAAAGCATTCAGTGCATTAGGGCCTTCCCGGAGAGGTGGCGTGGAAGGTAAAATGGAAAGAGTTGGCCTTGGAGTCAGGAAGACTGGAGGCCTGACTTCCAGGCCTACCTCTTGCACATATTAGCTGTGGGACCCTGGGCAAGTCATCTAACTTCTCTCAGTGCCCCAGACCACCCTGTAAAGGTCAAGTTGTAGACCAGTTTACCACTGTAGTGCAGTGGCAAAGGGAATTCCCTCACTGCCAAAGAAATCATATATTCTAAGGATGAAGGGGATGCCTGGAATGAGTAGGCATTTTGTGTTTTTCGGGAATTTTACAGGGCTACCAGTGATAATGGCAGCCCTTGATGTCCCCATTGTGCCTGCAAAAGTGCCCATTACAAAGAATCCAAGGGATCTGAGCTCAAGCCACCAAGATATAACATATTTAAAAACAAAGAAAAATAGGATGCTGGGAGAGAACACTGTACACAGTAACAGCCACATTGTGTGATGACCAACTTTGATAGACTTGGCTCTTCTCAGCAATGTGAGGGTCTAAGGCAATTCCAAGGGACTCATGCTGGAAAATGCCATCCCCATCCAGAGAAAGAACCATGGAGCCTGAATGCAGATCAAAGTGTGCTATTTTCTTTTTTTTTCCTTTCTCATGGTTTTTCCCTTTTATTCTGATTCTTCTTTCACAACATGACTAATGTGGAAGTGTGTTTAATGTGATTGTACATGTGTGACCTATATCAGGTTGTACACGGTCTTGGGGAGGGGGAAGGAGAGGGAGGGGAGGGAGAAAAAAATTTATAAAAGTGAATGTCGAAAACTTTCTTTACATGTAACTGGAAAAAAATAAAATACAATTAAGTGGAAAAAAAACAAAGAAAAGGATGCTGGTGGTAGGGCCAGAGGGGAGTCATACACACTAACAAAGGGCGGGCCCACCACCCTGAATGATGGAGAACGCTGTTGGTCTGGAACAGGTGCATGGTCAGGACCGCTGCTAATTTCAGTTGTGCGTGTAGGGATTTAATATGTTGGGGCCCCTTAGAGAGGTAAGCATTGGCAAATGACTGTGTATAAAAATGGAAAACCCTTGGGAGTTTCACCACCAAGCCAGATATAGAACACAGCAAAGGGGCTAGCTGAAAGTAGGCACAACCCACAGAGGGCCACAAACTGAAGCAGGGTTACAGTTATCAGCCACTCAGCTCCACCTTCACACTGGGGAAGCACATAGCCCCATGAATGTTTGGGGCAAAGAAGGCATGACATGTAGCAGGCAACACTATCTTGGGCACTGAGCTTGTTGTGTGACAAGGCCATGGTCCAAGTTCTAGTTTAGACTTCCTTCACAATGGTATTTATCTCCCTTGTTTCCTTCGCTCTATCCAATTCTGTCTCCTTTGCTGGTAGGCCACCCCAAGGTTGCTCACAAAAGCTGAGTCCTTCACGCTCATAGGTAAGAAATGACCTTTTGGGCAGAAAGAGGGAGACTTTGAGGAAGGAAACAAATGTTCCATTTGAGGCTATCAGTCTCAATAAGGACCTTGTTAATAAGGCATCTTACACACACATTCATATGCAGAGCAAGAATATAACATCTGTTCCCCTCTCCTAATGGCACAACATGCTAGGGGTCACATATGCAGATTCCATATGTTTTTGCTGTGCTCAGCTTTCCATACCCCCCCCCCACACACACACACACATCCCACAAAGAACAATCTACTACCAAATAAACATTTATTTGCCCATTTTACAGAAAGGCAAACTCAAGGCCCAAAAGACTTCAATGTTTTGCCCAAAGCCCCAGTGGTTCAGGGACAAAGTCTTAGGGTTCTTGACTTCCTGCTTTAACGTGCTTAGCTCACATGTCCTTTGCCAAGACACCCTTTAAAGAAAAGTCCTGTCTTTTCTGTCTAGCAGCTCCATCCTGGACCGGGATGGGGAGGGAGAGAAAGGAAGAGAAGCCCTTTGTATGATGTAAGCTTCATTGCCCCGGCGATAGCATTTGACCTTGATTTTTCCTTGTGTGGTTAGGAGCTCTTCTTTCCAATGGTTTGTGATGAAGCATCTTTCCTTTTC
Organism: Trichosurus vulpecula; assembly: GCF_011100635.1. NCBI lineage: Eukaryota > Metazoa > Chordata > Mammalia > Diprotodontia > Phalangeridae > Trichosurus > Trichosurus vulpecula. The sequence goes on along the minus strand of NC_050582.1, from coordinate 3,653,193 downwards.
TGGGTTTTTCAAGGCCCAGCAATAGTAGTAGAACAGATACAAAAGGCACATATTTCTCTGCGGCTGAGTTAATTTCCCAGAAATACTCCCGTAAGTGGAGAAGCACCCCTGAGTATCTGCTTTCCCCCAGAGACAGACAGGTGGCCCAGTGTGATTCAACTACTGTTCCCTTTGGAGAGGGCTGGGGCCTCCTGTGAGCACATCTGCACAAGTGTTTCTTTAGTATTTAGGTACGGAAAATTGAGTGCTTAAAGGCCAAAGGGCCTTTTCTTCCTTAGGTAATCAACCATTTTGTGGGCAAGTCACCTTGTCTTCTTCCCGGGCCTTCCAAGGATCCCATGTCTCTCCCAACAATAGAATGTGGGTTTCTGTAGCCAGGGGTTTCTGCAGAGCCCAGGGGCTCTTGTGTAGCTATGGAAACCTGGCTTCTCCACTAGCTGCCTCTTCCAGGCTTCTTGGCAAGAATGAGTCTCAGAAAATGAGAGACTTCCCTGGTGTCTCCCAGTCAGAGTCAGGCCACACGAGAAAGACCAGAACGGAACCTGAGCTTCTGATCCCCCTCACGAGAAGGCCTGTGCAGGGTCCCTGCTGTGCATGCAGCGGGGAGCTCTCTCCTGGGGCCCAGACCAGACCAGTTACACTTGACCTGACTTTAAGGGGTGGGGATCCGGCTCTGCATCTCAACATCCGTGAACTGGGGGCTGCTGCTGGTGTTCTCAGTGGTGATGGGAGAGATGACATGTTTGAGACGAAGAAGCATAGTAAAGAGTAGGATGAGCAAAATAGCCAGCAGACTCAGGAACAAGCCGACGTACATGTAGAGGTTGGAGTACTTATCGGCTGTGGTGTCCACCTCTGTTGCCACTGTGGGGAAGTGGGCCCTGCCAGTGAGGTTTCCATGGTGACGGAAATAGAAGTCAGTCATCACTCAAGACGAGTCAATGCCTGATCCTCTCGTGCTAGATCCCGCTGGGTACCCTGCAGCGTCCTCAGCTGGTCTCCACGTTCATGGGTCAGTTTAATAGTCTCTGCACCATACCAGGGCCCCTTCAGAGTGTGGTCCTTGGAAGGGCCTTATGCGGCGAGGACTGAGCTCTGACTAGGTTAAATCCAGATGTCTGTGGGACACACTTTTCACAGACTCTCTTCTCCCCTCTGTCCTTAAACTGAAGGGAAAATGTCCGAGCTGAAGACTGCACAGGGGTGAATGGCCAAGCAGAAGTTGGTTTCACTAGCTCTGTGCTCAGGAGACCTGGACGTTTAGATGCATCTAAAGCTTTGCCTTCCTGCAAACAAACACGCAATTAGAGAAGCAAGTGTTCAAACAAATACAGAGAGAGACATTTCCCTAGGAATAAAGAGATCTCTGGGGAGTATAGTTTGCTGTGGTCAAGACAATTTTAGAAATATTTGAAGGTTTTATGATTTTGAATGTTTGCTTTTCTCAGACATGTACATTTAAGTTAACCAAACAGCAACCAATAACTCAATTAGCCATTAGTTGTTCTGTACAGAAGGCCCCGATAATAGGGTTGATAAGAGCAGTTGAGGATCAGAAGGCAGCCGCTTCAGAGCCTGGGAAAGGGAGAGGAGATCATATCTGATATTCACGGCTGAATGGCCCCTTGATCAAGACAGATGGGACTTAAGGAAGATGTATCTTGCTGCCATGTGAGGGATGGCTTGGGGGCCTGAGGGACTCTCAGGTGGGGGGGCGGGGGAGGATATGTGAATGGGTCTGAAAGCCACGCCTCTGCCAGGCACAGAACACCAGGCCACATTTTAAGCAGGCCCCCAAACCGATGAAGTGTCTTTACTATATAGGTGATTACAGAGAAAGTCTCTAGGCCTTAGATAACATTGAAAGTGGGCTCATTCCCAATGAAGCACTAAATGCTATAGGTTATCGGTTCCTTCTTCTAGGAGAAAAATGTCCAAATCACACTTCTCCATGCAGATTTCTCCTCTAGCGGAGGAGGTGTGTCCTCAGCCTCCCTGTGGCCTTGACCTCCCTTGTACTCTGTCTTCTGGGTTCCACAGAGCTGTCCACTGATGGGATGAGGGACTGACTGAAGGTGGCAGCCACCCCCAATCTCGTGCCTGGGTCTACGACAAAGAGGGGCAGTACACGTATTCTACAAATTTCCCCAATAAAGTGTAGCCTGCATCATTTACTCCCTTTTCTCCCATTATGACATGGCATACTGCCCACACTATTCACGTCCTCTTCCAGTTCATGTGCTTAGGGAAGAATGGGGCAGGAGAGGGGTAGAAACTGGACCCCTAAATTCATGGACGTAGGGAACTCAGAATCTTAGAGCTTCCTGGAACACTGAGAGCTGGAATGATGCTGTCTGCTATGGCAAGCCACACTCTGCAGAGGGAAGTCACCAATAAATAAATTAGGATCAGTCTCCATGCTGATGTCGCCAAGAGCAGAAGGAAAGTCAGGCTTTCATGCCTTTGCCCAGGCTGTGCCCCCTGCCTGGAATGCCTTCCCTCTTACAATCCCTCACCTACTTCAAGGCAGCTTTTCCACAGTTAGCATTCTTTATAGCCTCAGATAATCTTGTATTTGCTTCTCTGGGTGCATATTGCTTTTCCCCAGGAGAATAGCAGCTCTCTGAAGGCAGGAATTGTTTTTCATTGTCTCTCTGTCCCCCCCCCACCCCCCACCTAGCAAATAACACAGTAGGGCTTTAATTGAATTCAATTGGCCATGAAGCTGTGCAGTGAAGCCAAAATGTCAGCTTTGTCCCTTTCAACAAGCCAGGGGACTCTGGAGACTGTGACCTGTCCCACTCTTGATGGTATCAGGCCTTCTACTGGATCTCAATGCCCAGGAGCCAGCAGGAACAAGAGACTTATCTACACACACACACACACACACACAAGTCTAATCCCCATCAGAATAATCCCAGTAGGACCTTTATTATTAATTCCAGGAAGTGAAACTTGACCTTGGTACATCATTGATTGTCATCCCCCAAATGAGATGCTAATCATAGTGACTCAGCGAGTCCATCTGTCAAGTAGAGAGCTGGGGAGGGTGTTTAGGGGAGGGCGAAGGAGCCAACCTGAGCATCTCTGGAAGAGATTGACGCAGGCTCCTGGCCCTCCTCACCATTCCCCGGAGACCTGCTGCTGAGCTGATCCCAACCTCCAGACCAAAGATCCTGCCTCCTGCCTGGCCTTCATCCTCTTTCATCACTTTCACGAACTCATTCAGTATAACCTGACTCAAATGTACTATGGGAAAAAAGAACAAGTCTCTTTTCCCATCTACCCCCCTCAGTGGGCCTTCATTAGCTTCCACTTTCTGGAAAGATTTTGACTTTAGGTTAATTAACAAACCTGTGGGCATTCTCTCACCTCAAATTCCCCCCACACATGGATACTTCCTTCTCCCAATGACTAGGGCAGATCTAACCAATTCCTTCCTTTACTCTATAAACTCCAGTGATTCCCTATCACCTCTAGGATAAAATGTAAGCTTCTCTTTTTGGGTTTATAAAGCATTGCACAATTTGGACCCAATCTTATTATATGCATGACTCTCGGTCCCCTCCAGTCTAATTCTCATATAAGGTATTCTGCTGGAATTCTCTGATTCGCCTCACTGGCCTGCTATCCTCCATTCTCAGAAAATCCTCCCTCTTCAACTTTACATAGAGAAACCTTCACTTCCTTTGTTGTTGTTTGTCCTTTGTGCTTCAAGAGGACCATGACGTTGGGAAAGTGATGCTATGACCTGCAGGTGACTTGGATGTAAGTGAGGGAGGGCTATGCAAAGTCACCAGCCTCACTTTCTCTTCAGGAGCCAGCTGGGGTCAGTGGCCAGATATAGATCAGGTCGACTGGAGATGGCCCAGGATGCAGGGGGGCACCTTGGGCTTTTTAAACTAAGGTGTTTCCCAGTTCTCAGTTTGTGTGAGGCAACTTAAGATTAGGTAAGAAAGGAGGTGAAAAATGGCCTCTTTTAAGACTCAGTTCAAACACTACCTTCCTTCCAGTCAGGGACTCTTCCCCTTTTTTACATCCTGAAATCCCTTTGGCAGCTGAGGGAAGGAATCAGGCTTTTAAACGAATAAAGCGAAATACACAATGGCACAAAGGAAACCATTGAAATGAAGATGTAGGGGTTTACCCAGATAAATTCATGGACTCCCTAAAATTGATCCATGGAGTACCCCCAAGGTTGAGAACCTCTGTCATGTAGGAAAGTCTTTCTTCCTCCCTCCATAACTGCTGTGGATTTCTTCTGTATGGATTGTATGTGTTACATGTTACATGTACTTAATAATACATACCTGTGTATTTGCATACACATGTATCTACATGCTGTCTCCCCAGTAGAATGAAAGTTTCTTAAAGGTCAAAACCTTTCCATTTTTGTCTTTGTATTTCTGGCCCCTAGCACAACACCTAGAACATAGTAGGTGCTTCAGAAATGCTTGGTGATTGATTGAAGGAAACAAGCCTTCATTAAGTACCTACTAAGTGCTGGGCACTGTGCTAAGCCATTTACAAACATTTTCTCATTCAATCCTCACAACAACTTTTGGAGATAGGTGCTATTATTATCCCCATTATACATTTGAGGAAACTGAGGCAGGAGGCAATTAAATGACTTACCCAGGGTCACCCAGTTAGTAAATGTCTGAGCCTGGATTTGAACTCATGTCTTCTTATCTCCAGACCCATCACTGTGATGACACCTAGCTACCTCTGCTTCATGGACTGACTGGAACCACCAGGGTTCTCTAGTCTTGGGGGGAGGGGCGTGGTCTCTCATGTCCAGGTACAAACTGGTGATTTGGGAGGATCCATTTGAAACAGCTGCCCTGAGGTCATAGTGTATTAGGACTCAGTATCAGATCCTGGTGTAGACCCCATCTGCAGCAGAGCTCTTTGAAGATTCTGCACCTCACAGGCAATTTAATGGTTCCCCCATCTGTCCTGGACTATATTTCACACTCCCCCTCCCCCCACTCCCATGCACATACTAACAAGCACACCCCTTCTCTCTGACTGACTTTTTCCACTCTAGTGCCCCATGAGTACCTTTCTGCCTTCCCAGAAGGGAGAGGAAGTTGATAGACCCAAGCTGAAGGTACAAGCCAAGAGGAAAAAAACTTGATGGAAAAAAACACACTGGCCACCCCATAGGATGTTGTTCAGTTGTGTCTGACTCTTTGTGACCCCATTGGGGGTTTTCTTGGCAAAGATACTGGAATGTTTTGCCATTTCCTTCTCCAGCTCATTTTGCACATGAGGAAACTGAGGCAGACAGTGTCACAGAGCTAGCAAGTGTCTGAGGCCAGATATGAACTGTGCTCTTCCCGACTCTAGGCCCAGCGCTCTATCCACTGAGGTGTCACCTAGATGCTCTGCCCCTCGAGACAAGGGAGGAATAAAGTGAGCAGAAGTACCAAAAGCCTGCATTTCTAAGGCTAGGGGCTCAGAGTCTACATCCTTTCAATAAATTCACTGCCTCACCTTTCCCAGGGGTCTGCTGCTCACAAAATAGGAATCATTGGCCACAATGATAAAGTAGAAACTCCTTATTGTGGCATTCAAGGCTTTCTTTTTTCATTTTTTTAATTAACAAAAATCTGCCTTTTCTCTTTCCCACCTCCTCTCCTCCCCTTAATTGAGAAAGAAAAAAAATGGGGCAGCTAGGTTAGAGCACCAGCCCTGCAGTAGGGAGGATCTGAGTTCAAATCCAACCTCAGACACTTGACACACTTACTAGCTGTGTGACCTTGGGCAAGTCACTTAACCCCAATTGCCCTGCCTTCCTCCCTCAAAAAAAAAGAGAAAGAAAAAAAAACCCTTGTTCCAAACATGTATAGTCAAGAAAAACAAATTCCCACATCTGTGTTTATATCTAAATTCAAAGCTTTCCATGATCTAGTTGTACCCAACTGCCCCAACTTTATAGATTCTTCTACTCTCCTTCAGTCTCTCCTTCTACTCTCCTGTAGTCTGGGATAGGCAGTGTTCTTTCAATATCATTGTCTTTGTGTTTCCCACCTTTGCTTGCATTGTGCCCTCTGCCTGAAGTGCCCTCCCCATGCCCATCTCTGTTAAAATCCTCCCCAATCTTCAAGGGCCAGTTCACGTGCCATATCCTTCATTCAATCTTTCCTGATCTTTTCAGTGACATGGTTTTCCCCCGCTTTGAACCTCCCAGTAGCACTTTATATCTCTCCTATGTCACCTGTCCTATTTTGCCCAGTATTGTAGCCTTTGAGTATGTGTCCTATCCCATTAGACTGTAATCTCCCTGAGGGCAAGGTTCACATCTTATACTTCTTTGTATTTCCCCTATCACTCAGCCCAAGAGCTCGTACATGGCAGATGTTTCGTGGGTATTTGTTGAATGAAGCTGCTTACTACAAATACGATGCAGTCAGCTCGCAGCACACTCTCTCCTTAGCTCTGGGTTGCTATGACTTGGGAAAGCTCACCCATGAGTCCCCCTTCCCCCACCCCCTCTTCCTTCCTCTAGAATCAAAAGCTTGAAATGGAAAGAATTGGGATGGGCTGTTCAAGGACAAACCCTTTTGGTCAGAGATGTGGCCCTTGGGTTTGCACTCTGGAAGGGAGATGTGGAAGCCTGCAGCTCCATCAGGAGGGGAGTCTTGGGGATTTGAAAAGGTCATTCCATTTGGAGAGGTTTCTCACTATGAATCCATGAAGCTTCCTTTCCCTGTCTTCTGAGTGAGCCAACCCTGAGTCCTGGTTTCCATAACAGCTCAGCCACAACAATTATTCATTCTCCTCCTCTAAGCCAGGCCCCTGCCAGGCACTGCTCTCACTCAATTATAGAAGAGATTGCCTTACCGACAGCTCTCTAGTTCGGTCATCATTACCCCCAAATGTCTTGTTTCAGACACTGTACATGAAAACAGCCATTTGACTGACCACCCACCTGCCTCCCTTGTCAGCCAGGTACTGTGCTGGAAAAGGAACAATCTAGAATAAGAGCTTCCCAACAGAAAGTCAGCCAAGCTTCTCTTGGCCAACTAGGTAATAAAAGTCCTGGTCCTCTCACACATTCTGCATTTGTACCCTTAGGAAAGAGGAAAGACTCTGCTGGCAGAAACAATCCTAGATAGGCTAACAGATCTGCAAGACAGCTCAGAGGCCATCTAGCCCAAACCCCTCATTTTACAGAGAGGAAACTGAAACCCTGGGAAGTGAAGTGACCTACCCAGGGTCACACAGGTACTATGAGATGGGGTGGGATTTGAACCCACTCCTCTGACTCTAAAGCCAGTGACCTCCTTCTTTATTCTAAAGCATCTTTGTTCTGTGCAAATACCCAGACCTGCTACTTTTCATATCTTCCATCACTAAGCATTTATTAAGTACCTACTATGTACCTGGCATTGTATCAAGCTTTGGGAAAGCCAGTGAATAAAATGAAATCAATCCCAACATTGGTTATCGTGATGAAAAATGACTAGAAGGCTCCCTAAAATGTGTGTGAATGGAACAGGGGGTGAGAGGGGATAGGAAATTCCAGCTAATTTTGAGTAATTGGTAAAAACATTAGAAGGACCAAGCAAATTTTAGCATCAGGTAACATGCTTGAGTCCTTCTGGTGCCTTAATGCCCGACATTATGGGTGCAGGGGTAGCTTAACAGTCACTGAAGGATGTAAAGCAAAATACCGGAAACAAACACATACATATATGCATGTATGTACACATGTGACACCTAGGTTCGCCTTTGATTTCTAGATCTTTCCTAGCTGACATGGTAGATTTAGACTTAGGGTTTGGGGGAAAAGCAGGGCCAGTTTTTCTGTACTCTAGCTTCGTGATTCACTAGCTTGTGGGCTAATCTGGGGCACTGGACTGTTGACTGGAAGCCTCTGGATCTGCTGCCCTCCCATTCCAGCCCCCCCTTTGGGGGATGGGACAGGAGCCTAGCACTTTTTCACACTAGCAGTGGAGTCTAGCTGCTTTGTGTGATGAGCTTTGGTGAATGGATGGAGGTGGGGGAAGGGACAGCTTTTCCTTTCACTAAGCTGCTCAAAGTTCTGCAAACAAGTAAGGGGGTGTGTTGGGGGTGACCCTTTGCTGCTGGACACCTGCATGCACTGAAACCTCCCAAGCAGCTACAGAATAGAATCCAGGAGAAATGGGAACCCAGCAGGTGCTTTAGGCTTCTGGGGGCCACCGGCTCCCTTTGCATTTGGAAGCTGAGTGAGGAAGGGGCCACTGTGGGATAGATTTCAGCATCAACCTGGGGGAAAACGCCAGGCTATTTCTGTCGCCTGCCTTACTCCAATTGTTCCTTAATTAACATGCTTGCTCAAATGGGGGCTGTCTGCTCTCTAGTCCTTCAGGGGCTCCTGGCGCCCCTTTGCTACACCTGCCAGAAGCTCCTCCTCTGCGGCAGCTGCTGCCCGTGGGGGGCGGGAGGGGGGTCGCCAGAGGCTGATGGGATCACATTTCACTGTGTCTTACCTTGCCTGCCAGTGGGATGAATGGGACTGCCTTCTGGAGCTGGCATGGGCAGCCAGCATGTCCCGGGACATCTCCTAGGACCTGGAGAAATGAGGAGGAAAGATTTGTTCCATTGGGGGAATCTGCTAATGCAGGCTACTCTGTCTCCTTCCCCTTCCCCCTCAGCTTCTCTTGCTACTGCCCCTTCACAGGGGCATCTTCTACCAGCCTTCTCCTGTGGCCCTTTGCCCTTGGGGCATCTGGGGTGCCATCTCGGGCACTGATCTCTGGACAGTGCACAGCCCAGGAGCAGAGTAATGGACTTGGACTGCTGCTCGCCGCTGCCTAGAACATTGAATACGAGTGCGGAGTTGGAATGAGTAAAGTCTCTGGTCTCTCAGGAGGCAGCTCTTAACTGAGCTAATAAGTACAGGAGAGGGAACACTCGGCTCTGTTGTGCCTTCTTAGCTTTGGCAGTAAGGAGGGAGGAGGAGAGAAGCAAAGTTTGTGGGAGCCTCTCCTTTTAACCCCTTAGAGACTCACTCCAGCTTAGGAAGAGACGCAGGTATTTTTCCAACGCTGCCTCTCCTTACAGGTAGTCGAAGATTGGGCGACTCTCTTACACAAGTAGGTGTTTTGCTTGGTCTTAGAGCAAGAAGAAAATGGCCCTGAGGAGATGACAAGTCAGTGACATCCTCTTTACAACCACACCTGGTGCGGGGTTCTTGGAGAGCTTGAGCTAGCGGCTTGCTTAAGAGCACTAATTTCTTAGAGGCCAAGGCAATGATTCAAGCCTGGACTTGACCAATCGGTTAATCAGTCAGCATTTATGAAGTGCCTGATGTGTGCCAGGCTCTACAGTAGATGCTGTGGAAAGAAAGGTAACAAGAAAGTGGGCCCTGCCACCAAGGAGCTGACATACTATGGAGCCATCCCAAATAAGAGAGTATATTTATTAAAGAAAAAAAGGGAAAAGATTTTAAAATCAGCAAAATGAATCAATATTTTGACAAATCTGAGAATATCTGCCATGCTTCATAGCCATGGAGCTCCCTCCCTGCTCTCTCTTCTGTACCATTCTCGGGCTTTGCAATCGGCGACATTGCCTTTGCATCGTTCTTTCTGTTTGCATCATTGGAGTCATGCCGTACCAGGTGTTCTTGGATCTGCTTTCATTCTGCATAAGAGCATGTAACTCCCTGCTTTTATGTATGTATCATATTCGTTGTTGCTTATAGCCCAGTGATGATCTACTGCATCTGCGGTCCACGATTTATTGAGCCATTCCCAGTGGTGCGATTCAAATAAATTAACAATGGGTTCTCCACCAACCAAGTTGAGGTGCTATCCCCACTAAAAACTGGTTTGCTGAACTCAACCTAAAATTAGGTAACGGTTCTGCTGAACTGGTGCAAACTGGCGGAATCCCACCAGTGGCCATTCCCCAATTCATGGGCATCTACTCTATTTCTAGTTCTTTCCTCCCACAGCTTTTGGTACATGCGTGGGGCCCTTCTTATGATCAAAGACCTCCTTGGAGTATATGGCTAGTAGGAGAATCTTTGCGTCAAAGGATGGCGTCTTAACCAAACTATAAAAGATAAAACAGATAATTTTGATTATATGAAATTGAAAAGTTTCTGCAGAAACAAAATTAATTCTTCTAAGATAAGACAGGAAATGGTCAAATGGGAAAAAGCTTTCCATCCCATTTTTCAGATAAGAATTTGGCATCTAAGATATATGGACAACCAACCAACCAACATACATACATACATATATACATATACATGCTTGATACATATTCACATATACATGCATGAATATGTAATGGGGGCTTTAGAGCATGCTCAGACCACCTAACTTGTGGGCACCCCGCTTTTTCTCCATCACATAGGGGGTAATAGCTTCTTTTCATTATTGCAACCAGAACAGAGTGTGTCTTTCTGACTGCCACAGTGGGCCAGTCTCACTCTCTTTCCTGCTAGCTCTTTCTTGAGTCCAGAAAGAGTTGAAGGTGGGCTCCAAGAACTGAACCTGCGAGAGAAGAAGGTCTTACTTCCCCTGCCCCACCTTTTTAGGCCACATGAGCAGGCCTGGTATTTGTTTCTGTCCTGTTCTGTTTGTCCTTCTCAGTTCTAGGTAACAGCAGTGATCCTCGTGAGACTGGGTGGTTAAGCCATGGCAACCTTGAAGGCAGGATTCCAGGAGGGATGCTAAAGCCACTTAGGCTTCCTGGGACTCAAACCCGAGGAGGCTCTAGAAGAACTGAGCTAAGCTGGAAACCTCGTCCTTTTTCCAGAGTAGAAGGTGGTGCACAGCAGGATTATGCCCCAGGTGGTGGAATATGTTTATGTATTTGTTATTATAACTTTGAAGTAAATCATCCTTTTTAAAAGCTAATTTGACTGTAAGTGGTTAAATGGAATGGGGTACAAGAGAACACCTCCTAAAAATGCCATTAGTGAGAGCTGAAAACACCCCAAATCCCTACAAACACCTCTCTGGAGGAGGGCTGAAGGTATAACACACCTGGCAATGGGGGCCAAGGTAGTCAGTGTTCCATAAATTGGTTATGTGAGGTATATAGATATCTAACACATGCACACGCGCCATTTCCCAATAGACAAATGCTCAAAGGATATGAGCAAAACAGATCTCAAAAGCATTCCAAACTGTTATAAACCCTATAAGAGAGTGCAGTAATAAGAAAAATGCACATCAAGACAACTGAGTTTTACCTCTCACCCAAGAAATTGGCAGATGATAAAAAATAGGAATAGTCTATTTTGAAGGGGCTGTGGAATGACAGGCACACTACTGCATCATTGGTGGAGCTGTGAATCAGGATCACCATTGTGGGAGATCATTTGAAATTATAAAAAATAAAGTGGCTCAAATGTCCATACCCTTTTACCCAGACATTCCACTACTAGGCATATATACCTCAAGGAGGTCATTGACAAAAAGGAAGGCTCCATATCCACCAAAATCTTTATAGTAGCACCTTTTGTAGTAACAAAGAATTGGAAATCAAGTCGATGCCCATTGACTGGGAAATGGCTAAACCTAGTGGTCCATGCAGGACATGGGATAGTACTGTGCTATGAGAAATGAGGAGTGTGATGACCTCAGAGAAGCATGAACAGGTCTCCATGAGGAGCAGAGAGGAGCAAGCGGAGTCAAGAAAACAATCTACATGATGATTTCAACAAAAAGAACAATCTCAGAGGAATCCAACTTTAGCACTTAGCACAGTGGTACAGAGTACCAAGCAGTACCAGGGTATGCAATAGGTGCTTAATCAATGTTTATCGAGTGACACAGTGCACTGAGCAGCCACAATTGGATGCATTGAAACTCAACTCCAGCATGGGGATGCCATTTTGGTCCTCTTCGAGAAGGAAGGACAACAACCATTGACTGACACAAAGTGAATGTTGCAAAACTACAAAGAACAAGCTTGAGTCAAAGAAAAGAAGATATCTCCCCACCCTAATTCCTTTGCAGAGTTAGGAGGTTCATGGGTATGGAACATTGCCTGTATTTTCAGATTTTTTAAATATATTGATGGGTTTTACCTGGTGCAGTAGATAGAACACTGCCTGGAGTCAAGAAGACCTGAATTCAAATCTGATCTCAGACACTTACTAGCTGTGTGACCCTGGACAAGTCACTTCACCCTTTTGTCTCAGTTTCCTCATCTGTAAAATGGACTGGAGAAGGAAACAACAAACCACTCCAGTATATTTGTTAAGAAAACCTGAAAAGGGGATCACAAAGAGTTGCAACAACAGGTGGCATGTAGGTGGCACAGTGGATAGTGCGCTGGACTTGGAGTCAGGATGACCTGAGTTTGGATCCTGCCTCAGATAGTTCCTAGCAAGACATCTCAACTTTGTTTGCCTCAGTTTCCTCAACTATAAAATGGGGATAATAATAGAAGCATCTGCCTCCCAGGATTGTTGTGACAACCAAGTGAGATCATATTTGTCAAAAGCTCTTAGCACAATGCCTGGCACTTACCAGGAGCAAGTGGTGGTAAAGTCAAATGTGTGTATGTCTCATTTAGTGGCCTTCCAGAATGGTTAGGCTAATTCTCAGGTCCACCAAAAGGGCATTAATGTGCCATTTTCCCAGTCCCCTTCAATATTTGTCAGTTTCCTCTTTGGTTGTCTTAACCAATCTGATGGCTATGAGGTAGAATTAAAGAGCTGCTTTAGTTTTTGAATTTTCCTATTAGTGATTTTCATCATTTTTCATGTAGCTGTTTGTGGCTAGTACTGAAAACTGGCTGATCATAGCCTTGAGCATTTATCAATTAGGGAACAGCTTTTTTCCTTATACACTTAAATCAGTTCCTTTCATAGCTTGGAAGTGAGGCTTTCATCAGAGAAATTTGCCACAAAGATTTTCCCCAAATATCCGTTTCTCTTCTAAATTTTGTTACATTGATTTTGGTTTGTGCAAAAATGTTTTCATTTTGAGTAATCAAAATCATTTGTTTTGTCTTCTCAATTCTGTCTATCTCCTGTTTGGTCATGAATTCTTCCTCTATGTAGAAAACTGAAAGGAAATTTCTTCCTTGCTGTTCTAATTTATTTATTATATGATCTTTATATCTATGTTATATATCCATTTGGAAACTATCTTACTATAAAGTATGGGATTTTTCTAAAGCTATATATTCTGCCAGACTGATTTCCAGCTTTTCCAGCAGTTGTAAGAGAATTGGCTTTTGTTCCTCCAGATAAATTTCTTTATTACTTTTCTAGCTCTGTAAAATAATCCTTTGTTAGTGTGAGTGTTTTAGTACTGAATAAGTAAATTAATCTCTTTTTTGTAATATTGACATGTGAACAATTAGCATTTTCCCAATTATATGTCTGTCTTTATTTCTGTAAAGAACATTTCATAGTTGTACTCATGTATTGTTTCAATCAATTTTTAGTTGACTCTCCAAGGTTTTCTAGATAGATCATCATATCAGCTGTAAAAAGCAATTCTGTTTTCTCTTTGCCTATATTCACTCACTCAATTTCTTTTCCTTATCTTATTGCTATAGGCAGTATTTCTAGCACTATATTAAATAGTAACGGTGATAATGGTCTTCCTTGCTTTTCCTTGCTTTATTCTTGATCATATTGGAAAGGTACTGGGTTAAGCAAAGGTCCATTTATTCCTATTGCAAAAACCCTCTGGTAAGGCTTTGTTGTTCAGTTGTCTTACTTGCGTCCAACTCTTTGTGAGCCTATTTGGGGTTTTCTTAGCAAAGATACTGGAGTGGTTTTCCACTTCCTTCTCTAGCTCATTTTACAGATGAGGAAACTGAGGCAAACAAGGTTTAGTGACTTGCCCAGGGTCACACAGCTAGGAAGTGTCTGAAGTTGGCTTTGACCTCAGGTTTTCCTGACTCCAGGCATGGTTCTATAGCCACTGTGCCATCCAGCTGCCCTAAAGTAAAGCTTTGGCTGTCCTCAAAGTCCTTGAGAAATAATACAATTCCCAGGGTCTTTGTGGCTACAAATACTACCAGGGTTTAATTCTAATCTTGACTTTGAATGGATTTTTTTGGTTATATTTTAACTTCTTTACATCTTGAATTAGGAGCTGAATTAAGTCCAATTTTAAGAAGAATTATCATGTGTTGAATGCCATGAATGCTATGGTGCTGTTGGGTTTTTTCCATCTGAGATGGGATGATTTTTGGAGCTAGTTTTGGAATTGATTGATTTTTCAACATTACCTGAGCTGACCCCTACATACTACTCAAACTCTTATGAATTTTAATGCTTGTTATTCAGTTCCACCAATGAGAATGACTGTTTTATGAGCATTTTTATTATTGGAGCTGTTTGAGTATTTCACTGGCTCAAGACTGTTTGACGTTGGTTAAAATCACTTCTGAGCTAACTGGTGTATTATTCTTTGGCAAAGGGTGAGATATCGATTTGGTCTTGATCTCTTTTGTTGATGAAAGCATTTAGAGATACAAATTTCCCCCTAAGGACATCCTAATCAATTTACCATCCCATTTGCCACAATGGCTTTTCAAAACCTTTCCATCCTCCTTCTCCCCTCTCATGGCACACCTCTCTTAGCTGAGGACCTCCTCTCATATTCCACTGAAAAAATCGGGACCAGTCAGTAAGTGCTCCCTTGCTCCTCTCCCCCCATCTCACATCACTAAGACATCTTCCCCAATCCTCTTCTCCTTCACCCCTCTCAGATGAAGAGGTGGTGCTTCTCCTCGGCAAGGAGATTCCATCTACCTACACATTGCCCTCTCTATCAACCTTATTTGTCTCACACATTCTCTTTTTTTCTTTAAGAGTATTTGGGTTTTTTTCCAATTACAGGTAAAGATAGTTTTCAACATTCATTTTTGTAAAATTTTGAGATCCTAATTTTCTCCCTCTCCTTTCCCTAAGACAACAAGCAATCTGATGTAGGTTATACATGTACAATCATGTTAAACCTATTTCCACATTACTCATGTTGTGAAAGAAAAATCAGAACAAAAGGGAAAAACCATGAGAAAGAGAAAAACAAAAACCCAACAACCCAACCCCACCCCCCAGAAAATAGTCTGCTTCGATCTGCATTCAGACTCCATAGTTCTTTCTCTGGATATCTCACTCATTTTCAATCTCTCCATGTCTACTGGCTGCTTGCCTGCTGCCTTCAAACACCACCCCCACATCTCCTCCATCCTTAAAAAAATCCTCATTTGGACCAAGTCAATACCACAGAGTAAGAGAAAGCAGTACAGCCCAGCTTCCCCTATGACTACTCCAATAATGATCTGAGAATAACATTAGACTGAGGAGCGACTGGGAAATCCAAAGAGGAAACAAAGTAGGTCAGGTTTGTAAATTCAACCTATAGACAAGTGACCAGGACAAGAACTATGGAATGGGAGTGAATGGGGATCATGGACTCAATGCTCAAATCCCTGAACTAGATTAACTGATGACAGGCTTAGTGCTGGGCCCCTGCCAGTGGCTCTGGGTTTCCCAGGGGGTCCAGGAACCTGGCCTATGTGTCCAGAGCTCCGACCTTTGCCAGCAGCACAGGGATGCCTAGTGCTAATCACAGGTTAGTGACTCTGGATCTCATAGAAAGCCTGGGAATGCACAGAGAACTCTCTGAACCTTTTGAATTCTTGATCACTCTCATTCTTCTTGGTCCTCTCTTATCTCTAGGTTTTGTGACACTGCTCTCTTCTGATTTCTCTCCTAATGGAGTTACTGCTTTTTCTGTTTCCTTTGCTGGATCTTCCTCCAGTTCCTATCCACTAACATGAGGTGTTTCCTAAGGTTCTCTACTGGGCCCTCTTCTTCTTCCTTATAAGTTCCCAAAGTGGGCAAAACTTGTCCCTGGGAGTGCTGAAACAATCCAGGGGGGCAGTAGTAGCCTCAGGTGTAATTGGGAGGTGTTGAATAAAAATAAAGGGGCAGTGGAAGCACAAGGAAAGAGAAGATAAAAACATTTGGAAAAACTGTTCATACATGTTCCTTCTGTTGTGTAAGAGTCAAAGCTGTAGTGATTACATTATTTTCCAAATAAATACACAAAATGCAAGTTATCACGATCAGTAGTCAAGTCCGTCGACAGGTCTTAACAAGCAAGTGTTGGCAGGCACGTGTGTGGCTCATTATCAAGCAGTCCAGCATACATCAGCAGGAATGTGTACACATAATGACTTGTTTACAATATGATGCTATGTTATGTGATGTAATATTGTATCATTAAAATTTCAATGCAGGAAAAAACCCACAAATTTACGATAAATGATTAAATTTAAGATGCATCATTTTTTTTATTCAATATATTTAGTTTTCAGCATTGATTTTCACAAGAGATTGAATTACAAATTTTCTCACCATTTCTACCCTCCCCCACACTCCAAGATGGTTGCCCTGTTCCCCAGTCAGCCCTCCCTTCTGTCACCCCACTCCCCTCCCATCCCCTTTTCCCTTCCTTTCTTGTAGGGCAAGATAAATTTCTACACCCCATTGCCTGTGTATCGTATTTTCTAGTTGCATGCAAAAACTTTTTTTTGTTTTTGAACATCTGTTTTTAAAACTTTGAGTTCCAAATTCTCTCCCCTCTTCCCTTCCCACCCATCCTCCCTAAGAAGTCAAGCAATTCAACATAGGCCACATGCATATCATTATGTATAACCCTTCCACAATACTCATGTTGTAAAAGACTAACTATATTTTGCTCCTTCCTGACCTATCCCCCTTTATTGAATTTTCTCCCTTGACCCTGTCCCTTTTCGAAAGTTTTTGATTACCTCCACACCCATCTGCCCTCCCTTCTATCATCCCCCCTTTTTTTATCTTCTTCCTCTTTCTTTCCTGTGGGGTAAGATACCCAATTGAGTATGTATGGTATTCCCTCCTCAGGTCAAATCTGATGAGAGCAAGATTCACTCATTCCCATTCACCTGCCTTCTCTTCTCTTCCTACAGAACTGCTTTTTCCTGCCACTTTTATGTGAGATAATTTACCCCATTCTATCTCTCCCTATCTCCCTTTTTCAATATATTCCTCTCTCATCCGTTAATTTGATTTTATTTCTTTTAGATATCTTCCCTTCATCTTCAACTCACCCTGTGCCTGCTCTCTCTTTCTCTCTCTATACATATATATAAAATATATATATGTAATATATATATATTATATATATACACACACATACATATGTACATACATACACACTCACATATACATATATATATATATACATAAATATATATATGCATATTCCCTTCAGCTACCTTAGTACTGAGGTCTCGTGAATCATACACATCATCTTTCCATGTAGGAATGTAAACAAAACAGTTCAACTTTAGTAAGTCCCTTGCAATTTCTTTTTCTTGATTATCTTTTCATGCTTCTCTTGATTCTTGTGTTTGAAAGTCAAATTTTCTATTGAGCTCTGGTCTTTTCACTGAGAAAGCTTGAAAGTCCTCTATTTTATTGAAAATCCATATTTTGCCTTGGAGCATGATACTCAGTTTTGCTGGGTAGGTGACTCTTGGTTTTAATCCTAGCTCCATTGACCTCCGGAATATCATATTCCAAGCCCTTCGATCTCTTAATGTAGAAGCTGCTAGATCTTGGATTATTCTGATTATGTTTCCACAATACTCAAATTGTTTCTTTCTGGCTGCTTGCAGTATTTTCTCCTTGATCTGGGAGCTCTGGAATTTGGTGACAATATTCCTAGGAGGTTTCTTTTGGGGATCTATTTGAAGAGGCCATCTGTGGATTCTTTCAATTTCTATTTTACCCTCTGGCTCTAGAATATCAGGGCAGTTCTCCTTGATAATTTCTTGAAAGATGATATCTAGGATCTTTTTTTGATCATGGCTTTCAGGTAGTCCAATAATTTTTAAATTATCTCTCCTGGATCTATTTTCCAGGTCAGTGGTTTTTCCAATGAGATATTTCACATTGTCTTCCATTTTTTCATTCCTTTGGTTCTGTTTTATAATATCTTGATTTCTCATCAAGTCACTAGC
Source organism: Trichosurus vulpecula (assembly GCF_011100635.1). Taxonomy (NCBI): domain Eukaryota; kingdom Metazoa; phylum Chordata; class Mammalia; order Diprotodontia; family Phalangeridae; genus Trichosurus; species Trichosurus vulpecula. The sequence goes on along the minus strand of NC_050582.1, from coordinate 3,635,196 downwards.
TTCCACTTGCTCCAGTCTAATTTTTAAGGTAGTATTTTCTTCAGTGGTCTTTTGGACCTCCCTTTCCATTTGGGTAATTCTGCCTTTCAAGGCATTCTTCTCCTGATTGGCTTTTTGGAGCTCTTTTGCCATTTGAGTTAGTCTATTTTTTAAAGTGTTGTTTTCTTCAGTATATTTTTCAGTATTTTTTTGATTCTCCTTTAGTAAGTCATTGACTTGTTTTTCATGGTTTTCTCTCATCCTTCTCATTTCTCTTCCCAATTTTTCCTCTACTTCTCTAACTTGCTTTTCCAAATCCTTTTTGAGCTCTTCCATGGCCTGAGACCAGTTCATGTTTTTCTTGGAGGCTTTTGTTGTAGGCTCTTTGACTTTGTTGACTTCTTCTGGCTGTATGTTTTGGTCTTCTTTGTCACCAAAGTAAGATTCCAAAGTCTGAGACTGAATCTGGGTGTGTTTTCGCTGCCTGGCCATGTTCCCAGCCAACTTACCTGACCCTTGAGTTTTTCAGCGGGGTATGACTGCTTGTAGAGTAAAGAGAACTATGTTCCAAGCTTGGGGGGATGCACCAGCTCTGCCACACCAGCACTCATCCTTCCCCAAGAACCCCCAACCCAGACTGGACTTAGATTTTCAGCAGGCTCTTCATTCCTGCTCTGATCCGCCACTTAATTCCTCCCACCAGGTGGGCCTGGGGCCGGAAGCAACTGCAGCTGTAGTTCTGTAGCTGCCCCACCTCCGCTGCCCCCCCCCGGGGCGGTGGCTGAACCAGAACTCTATCACCCTGTCCCCAGCAGCTTTTCCCACTAACCTTCTCTGTTGTCTTTGGTGTTTGTGGGTCAAGAAGTCTGGTAACTGCTACAGTTCACTGATTCAGGGCACTGAGGCACGCTCCACCTGGCTCCTGGTTTGGTTGGTCCGCGCGGCCCATGCTGGGCTCTGCTCCACTCCCAGCTCCATGCACGAAAGATCTCACCCAGAAACTATCCAGGCTGTCCTGGGCTGGAGCCCTGCTTCCCTCTACTATTTTATGGGTTCTGCAGTTCTAGAATTGGTTCAGAGCCATTTTTATAGGTTTTTGGAGGGACTTAGTGGGGAGCTCATGCTAGTCCCTGCTTTCCAGCCACCATCTTCAAGATGCATCATTTTAAAAAATATATTTTATATATTTTTTGAAATGATGCAAATTTTAAAAAAGTTAAAGAGTTAAAGAAAGCAGGAGGGCACTGAGTATTTTTTTTAAAGAGGGCAGTAGGCCCAATAAGTTTGGGAGCCTCTGCTCTATGTTATTCTACTTGGTGATCTCATTAGCTCCCATGGATTCAATGATCACTTCCATGTAGATGATTCTCAGATCTCTTTATCAAATTCTAACATCTCTCCTGACCTCCTGTCTCATATCTCCAACTATCAGAGATTTTGAATTGGATTTCCCATAGTCATCTTAAACTCACATGTCCAAAATTGAGCTCATTCTCTCTCTCCCCAAATCGCCTCCCATTACTATTGAGAACACCAGTATTTTCATGGTCACCTATGCTGATAATCTTTATACCATCTTCAATTCCTCACTCTCTCTCACTCCTCCTTCCCCATATCCAATTTATTGCCAAGTCCTATAATTTTTATTTCAATTTTATTTTCAGTTCCAAAGTCTCTCCCTCTCACTTCTTCCTCCTCCTCCATTGAGAAAGCAAGCAAAACAAAGCCTGTTAAAAATATGTATAGTCAAGCAAAACAAATTCTTGCAGTAGTGATGGATGGATAGATACATAGTTTCATTATGAGTTTTTGGAATTGTGGTTGGTCATCGCATTGATCAGAATTCCTAAGTATTTCAAAGTTAATCGTCTTTACAATGTATGTATTATTATACAAACTGCTCTCCTGGTTATGCTCCCCCACTCTGTATCAGTTTATACAAGCCTTCCCAGGTTTCTCTGACATAATTTCTCATAGCACAATAGTATTCCATCATTTACATATACCATAACTTGTTTAGCCATTCCCCAATTGATGGACCACCCCCAATTCCCAATTTTTGGCCAACATGAAAAGAGCTGCCAGAAATATTTTTGTACATGTTGGTCTTTTTCCTTTTTTATCTCCTTGGGTTACAGATGCAGTAGTAGTATCACTGGATCAAGCATATGCATAGTTTGGTACCTTTGGATCATAGGAACATAGCTACCGGCTGCTTTCCAGAATGGCTAAACCAATCCATAGTTGCACTACAGAGCATTAATCCACCGCTTTTTCCACAGACTCTCCACAATGTGGCATTTGGCTTTTTTGTTATCTTTGCCAGTCTGATGGGAATGAGGTGATAATGCCCACTGGGACAGAGCAGGCCTATGCTAGGCTCAACTTCTTACTCTGGGTACACTCAGAACACACTCCTGAGGCAATACAGTGGGAGAGGAGGGAAGGAGAAGCCACTTGCCCATGGTTCCAAAGCCAGGAAAACTAGGAATGCTGGTGCCTAAGGAAAATTCAGATAGAAGAGAGAGCGATCTGAGAACAGTGTGTCCCACTCTGGTGCAAACAGAGGTTAAATTGGCCCGGGTCATAGAGTTAGTGGGTTTCTGAGGCTGGATTTGAACTCAGGTCTTCCTGATTCCAGGCCCAGTACTCTCTCCACTGCACCACCTAGATACATAGACCTGGGAATGATCTGCATGGGGATAACTGAAGCCATGGGAGCTGATGAGATCACCAAGCAAGAGAGGAGAGAGAGAAGAGGAGAAGACAGGAGAGAGAGAAGTAGGACAGAGCCTTGGGGGTGATCCACAGTCAGTGGCCATGACCTAGATGAAGATCCAGCAAAGGAACCTGAGGAGGAGAGGTCAGACAGGTAGAGGGAGAGGCAGGAGAGGGCGGTGTGCTGAAAACCTAGAGGAGGGAGGACCTGGGAGGAGATAGTTATCAATAGCACCAAGGATGAGGACGGAGAGATGGCCATGAGGTTTGGTGAATAAAGGCAGGAGGGGATGATGGGAAGCTACAAGACAGTGGCTAGCAGAAAAGGCAGGAAGAAGTGATGATTTTTTTCAGGATGAGAGACAGGGGCGTATCAGTAGGGCATGAGGAGGCAGCCAGTGGAGAGGAAGAGACTGAAGATTAGAGAGAGGTTGGGGCTGCAGAGGAGGCAGTCTGCTGGGGAAGGCACAGCAGCACATGGATGAGAGTGAAGGAGGTGGATGGTGGGAGTAAGCCAAGGTTTGGGTTTGCCAAGGTGTGATCAATGAGAGGATGAAGGGAGAGGATCCAAGGGCAGAGGCCAGTGTGGCATCAATCCATTGCCCCAAGGAACCAGGAGAGGGAAAGGAAGGAAGTGTGGCCACTGCAGAAGGGAGAGCCTGGGAAAGAACTGGGGAGTGGAAGGATTGGGGGATGGGGGATAGCAAACGGTGAGAGAAGGATGGAGTGACACAAGAGGAAAATCAGGTAACTTAGGAATTCGTGGATGTGGCCCACCGGTGGACACGGAGTGGATGAGAAGGCCACGAGAATCGAGAACACAGGAACTGGGAGGCGAGGCTGTTTGAGGGAGTATCCATGTGTATGTCGAAGTGCCCAAATATAAGGGCAGGGGGTGGGATGGAAAGGAAAGGAAGACTGGGACCTGAGCACTGAAGTCTCTAAGGAAGGAAAGAGAGTGTCCTGGGGAGAGGCAGTGAGTGGTAGGGAACAGCCAACAGGATCCAGATTAAGTGAGCATTTGGAATGGCGTGAGGCTCAGAGGAGGAGAGGTAGCTGCCCAATGGGCCTAGAGTCCGGACATGGAAATGGAGAGCAAGGAGGATTCCGATGACCCCAGCCCAAACAGGGAGTAGGAGGAGGGTACGGGTCCATCTGCTCTTCTGTCCTGGTGCTGTGCAGTATACTCCCAAGACAAAATGACTCTTCCCCCTCCTTCCATTTTCACTCAATATACCCTGTCATGCTTTGCCCTTCCCTTGCATTTTCTCACATGACTCTATTTTCTTAATGTACACCCCCAGCCCCACCCACCATTCACCTTCCTAGTCTGTTTCTTTTGAATAAAGTAAACCCACCCAGGGGCAGCTAGGTAAGACCATATAGAGAGTGCTGGGCCTGGAATCAGGAAGATGCATCTTCCTGTGTTCTTATCTGGCCTCAAACACTTACTGTGTGACCCTGGACAAGTCACTTCACCTGTTTGCCTCAGTTTCTTTATCTGTAAAACGAGCTGGAGAGGGAAATGGCAAACCACTCCAGCATCTCTGCCAAGAAAACCCCAAACGGGGTCATGAACAGTTGGACATGATTGAAAAAGGATTCACCACCAACACCTGAAAGCCCCAGACAGAATCTTAGTCCAGCCATGGGCTTCATCCCACCAAGTCTCAGGGATCTCTAAGAGGTCAGACTTGCCTCCTCCCATTAGGAACTCTGCTTCTTCCCATTTGGTACCTAGATTTTGGTCCCTTGTGCATGGACTCTTGGGCCCAGGGGTTTTACCATGAGCTCCCTCCTTGGATTCTGTCTCTTGTGAATATCCAGGTGTCTCAGGTGCTATTCTTCCTTCTTTGTGGCTGCTCTCCATAGCAAGGGTCCTTAACCTGGGCTCAATGAACTTGGCTTTTAAAAAACTATGTTTGATAACTGTATTTCAATACAACTGGTTTCCTTGCAATCCTATATACTGTATTTTATGCATTTAAAACATGATTGTGAGAAGATGCTCACAGGCTTCGCCAGACAGACTGCCAAAGGAGGTATCCACAACCCAAAAAAGAGAAAGTAGGAAAGGGGAGGCGGCCTTCTCTTTCCCCTATCCTTTTTGGGTTTAAAGCCATTTTGATTAGATTTGCAGGATCCCTGGCAGCTAGTCTTACCCATCTTTGGGAGGCACGCGCTCCATCTCTGGCCAGGAACTAGTCAACCCTCTATTGTAACCACAGAAGAACATGAGGCGTGAGTATGGCAGAATGAAGCACGCTACAGGGAAGATTACTACATGTTGGGATCCTGGCAAAAGCCCTCATTGCCTTGTTCTAGCTAGGGTTCTGCCCAGGAGGGTTTGGGCAAGCTAGGAATATAGGGGAAATGCAGACATTTCAGCAGCTCTCACCCCAGCATGACTTCATCTCAAGGGCCCTCTTCTGGGAGAAGTAGCTGAGAAGAGGCTGGGGTTCAGGCTACCCCCCGCCCCAACCGCACTGTCTGACCTGGGCCAAGACCTTCTTGGTTAGATAGAGACTGGCTATCTCCCGGGTTTCATTCCACATCCCGCAGCACCCCCCCCCCCCAACTTAGGCAGCCCCCTCTGACAAAATGGACTGCAGAAGCAACAACAGAACTTTATTGTTTCAGTCAAAACAAAGTTTCTAAGTTAAATGAGGAAAAATACAGAGATCTTCATGTAGCACCTCAAATAATTTGGGTGGGAAAGAGGCCTCTGCAGGCAGAGAGGATCAAGGGAGAGACAACGATTGAGGACAACGGTGAGCATGAGCAAGGGTCAGGACCTGGTGAGGCTGGCTCTAGGACAAGGGCCCTGCTATTATGACAAGGCCAGGGGAGACCTCTAAGGCCCTGGGTGCTGGTCCACCCAGCCTCGACCTCCAGGATGACTCTCTTAGACCCAGCTTCCCGAGGTGCCACTGCTGCTGTCGTCCTCAGTCCCCATCTTCATGCTACTCAGGGAATCCTTGGAGCTGCCGCCGCCACTGCCACCACTTCTGCTGCTGCTGCTGGAGGTGTCCTCTCTGGACTGTTGGTCTGATTCTTTCTCCAGGCTACTCAGAAGGGCACCCACCTTCTGAAGAACCTTTACAAACTCCTGCATGTTGGCCTGGGCATCGTCATCTTTTCATTCAACCATTTTGAATGAAGGGAACTGCTGCCCAGACTTGAAGTAGAAGCCACTTTTGCCCCAGCGGGAGCTGTAGCCTGGTAACAGAGTGTAAAAATGTAAAAATCGTAAAAAGAAATTGTGAAAACGCTATCCGTTGGCATTTACCTGGTGTGGGTCACAAAGACCCTCCCATGCAGCACAGCACTTGATCCTCCCCTGGACCCCAGGAGGCTGGAGGGGTACTGGGATCATGGTGCCCTCTCACAGACCAGGGCCTTCCCTGACCTCTAGGGAACCATGAGGTCACCCTTGGGGGAGACCTTAGACCCCACTCATTCAGTCTCCTCCTGTGCCATGGGAGGGACCTCAGGGTGGGGACCTGGCTGAGGTCAGGCAACAAGCAAATCCAAGACCGAACATCTTGGGCACAGAGACTTTCTTAGGTGTCCCCTGGTTTTCCAGTAACACCTGCCCCTCCCCGGTCTGCTCCTGGCAGATGGGGAAAGGCCCAGTCAGGGCTAAGACGGCGCCCCTGTAAACCAATCAACAGGTGTCTGTGAGACAGCAGGGAGCTCCTGAGGAGGAAGGGACAGCGGTGGGGGTGGGGGTGGACAGAGCTTCCTCACATCCTAGCTACAGCAGAGACCTAAGAGATCACCAAGGGAGATGTGCCGCTCCAGCCAATTTAGCATCACGGCAGGCAGTCTCGCCAATGCTGGGCTGTGTGAGGTGGTTAGCCAGGCTCCAGTTTCCATGGCAATCACCAGTAGGCATGCTTCTCTGGGCGCTGGTGGACTAGCCGCCTGTTTACCAGACACTCTAATACCCAGACCAAGGAAATTCATTTCTAGCTTCTGCAGAGGCTGGGGGAGGGGCTCTCACAAGTAGGCAGTGTCCAAAAAGCTAGTGGCAGGAGAACCAGATTGGCTGCAGAGGCCTGGGCCCTAGAGTGTCCTCAGGTACAGAATGTCATGCCTAGAAGGGGCCTGGAAGTCCTCGAGTCTAACTCTGCCATTGTACAGATGGAGAAACTGAGGCCCAGCTTTCCCAAGGTGGCTCAGGCCCCAGACACCAGGTCCGTGCTGATGCTCCTCGCTTTCAAGACAAACACTTGGGCCCCTCATGGAGGCTGCCTAGAGACAGGGCACATTTGGGATGAGGTCTAGGGCAGTGAGCAAGGCCTCTGTCCACAGCCGGGCTGCCTGGGCCTGAGATCCAGCAGCAGGAAGAAGGCCCAAGGCCCAGGCAGCTGATGCACCCCGAGGCCAAGGCACCTCCAAAGGCAGGGACGCAGGAGGCCCCTCGGTGCCCAGCCCCACCTGTGTGGCAGAGGGTACTATGACCCTCCTCCTTTTCAAAATGAACAGTTGAGACCAAATGGTCACCAGCTTGATCCACCAATATTTGCTAAGTCACATCTATGTACCAGAAACTGTTCTAGGCACTGGGGATACAGAGACCGAAACAAAGCAGTCCCTGGCCTCAGTGAACCTACATTGTATGTGGGGAGACAACAAGGCAATGGGGGCGGGTGTCAGGAGCGGGTACTAGCAGCTGGAGGAATGAGAAATGGCTTTGTGTAGAAGGAAGTGGTTAAGATGAGAAATCCCAAGTTGGAGGTGAGGAAAGAGTGCATCCAGGGATGGAGGGTGTGGAGGGCAAAAGTGTGGAGGTGGGAGATTGAAGCACCCTGTATCAGAGCTGCAGGAAGGCTGAGGTTATGGCAATTTTCCAGGTGAGAGATCATGCACACCTGCCGAACTGCAGCTCTGTGAGTGAAGAGGAGATGTGTGTGTGTGTGTGTGTGTGTGTGTGTGTCCAGAGATGGGAAGATCTGGCCACTGTGGAGCTGACAGAGGCCTAAATTCTATCTGGCAGCCACACTAAGTCTGGTGCCAGTCGGGGTGGGGAGGCAGCAGTGGGGCCATTGGGCTGCCTAGGAAAGGATAAACAGCCCCAAGTCAGAGGTAGGGGCTGCTCAGAGCTCCCACTACATGTCCAGCCTGACCTCCATCGGAAAACCTAGTCTCAGAAGGGGAGGGGGAGAGATGGAGAAAGAGGTGGGGAGAGAGGGAGAGAGACAGACAGAGAGAGAGAGAGAGAGAGGCAGAGGGAGAGGGAGAGGGAGGAAGAGAGAGACAGACAAACAGAGAGAGACAGAGAGAGATGGGAGAGGAAGAGAGAGAGAGTGACAGAGAGAGAGAGACAGAAAGACAGGGGGAGAGATAAAGAGAAAGAGAGAGGAAGAGAGAAAAAGAACGCCAGAGAGAAAAAGGAGGAGGAGGAGGAGGAGGAGGAAGGAGAGGGGGATAGTATAGGAGAATGAGAGAAGGTGAGATGAGGTCAAGGTGGCTTGAGATGTACAGAAGGAGAAAAGAGAGCCCATGTGAAAGGCCTTGATTTTCTCTCTAAACGGGCAGTGGTGAGGTTGTCAGTGGAGGGGGTGGGGAGAAGGGGTGCTGTGGGAGGCTGGAGGGCAGCAGAGCTTTTCCCCTGTCTCTGTGTGGAGTGGAATAGGAGAAGGGGACAGATGGCCTTGCTGGGCTGAGGGCCTGATGGACACTGGCTGACATAGGCAGCTGGCCTCAAAGTCTGAGAGAGCCAATCCGTTGCCCCATGTCCCATCCAGACACATGCTTACTTGCCATGTGGTTTTGAGGCCCCCGGCCCTCAGGGGTGGCTTAGCAGGGGTTATTCTGCACCTACTCATGGTGTTCCTGCTAAGCTTGGTTGAATGATTCCCCCAGCTCTGTTGGGCAGCAGGTGAGTGGGATCGATGGAGCGGGTGGTAGAAGTCACTGGGGGATGGGTTTTGGTGAGGCGTGAGGCCGGGCCAAGGGGCCAAGGGTCACTAAGTGTCCTCATTCCGGCTCTGATGTCTTGTAGTAAGAAATGCCTTCCTAGCTCAGAGCTCTTTGTGTCCCCCCACCCCGAGTGTCTCCTCTGGACAGCATTTCTATCAGTGGTCAGAGCCTCCCATCCTGCCAGTCCCTCGGGTTCCCAACCTAGGTGCCATCCCCAACTCCTTGCTCTCTGTCCCCCCATGTCCAAGAGGTCACCAAGTCCTGGTCATTCTACTTCCAGATACGTCCCCCTTCTCTCCTCTGCCAGTGCCACCCTCCCACCCCGGTCCAGGCCCTCCTCTCCCCCCACCTCGACAGTGGCAGGAGGTGCTGGGGGTCTGCCTGCCTCAGGCCTCTCCCCTCTTCAGCCCATCTTGCTCTCAGTTGTCAAAGGGATCTGCCTGAAACGCAGGCCTGGCCATGGCACCCCCTACTCAAGAAACCCCAGCAGCTCCCCTTCTCCTCCTCCTCTTTCTCCTCCCCCACCCACCCTTTGAGTATCAGTCTCTTCTGGTGAAAAAGTCCTCATGGTGCCCCCCACAAACACACATATACATATCCTGTGGCCTCAGTTTCCCTCTGTGCCTAGTGGGCCCCGGGGGTCCTCTGCACCCCTGTCCCTCCCCCTCTGCCCCCATTTACCTCTGAAGGCCATTTTCGGAGTGGAAAAAGGCCCTGGCTCAGGGACAGGTGCCTGATGTCCTGGCTCTACCATTGCTGCTGCCCCCTCTGCTGCTGCTGCCGCCCCCTCGTGGGCACACTCAGGAACTGCTCTGTCCCTCCAGGAGAAGGCCAGCTGGGGAAATTGATCATATCCTCACTACTAAATCATTCTCAGTTATCTCTTTTTCCAGCCCTGATCTCTCTCCTGACCTCCAGCCTTGCATCTCCCACTACCTCTCACACATGTCAAAGTGGATGTCCATGCAGTCAACATCTTCCACTCATAATGTCCCAAACAGAAGGCCTCTTTCCAGCCCAATGAGCCCATTTTGATCACTTCCCCACTGTTCTCCCAGCCCCTGAGGCTCCCAACCTCAGGGTCACCCTCACCTCCTCTCTGTCTCTCACCCCCATATTCAATCTCAATTTCACTCCAGCTACTTCTCAAGTGTCCACCCTCTCCTCTCCTCACCTCTCCTCTCCTCTGCCACTCCCCTGATCATGGTGCAGGCCATTATGACCTCCCATCTGGACTACTGCACCACCTCCAGGAGGGTCCGCCTGCCTCATGGCTCTGCCCTCTCCGGGTTATCTGCCATTCAATCATCAAAGTAATTTTCCCAAAATTCACCTCCAAGCACATCCCTCCCCTACTCAATAATCTTAAGTGACTCCCAATCACCTCCTGAAACAAATACCACCTTCTCTGTTTGGCATTCAAAGCCCTTCATAACCTAGCCCCCCTTACCCTTCTAGTCTCCTTAGACCTTACTCCTCAACGCATACTCTTGGATCCAGTGACATTAGCCTCCTGGTTGTTCCTCTTTGAGATTTTTCTTAACTTGGTGGTTGAGGATCTATAGCAGCTGGGGAGGCAGTGGACAGGTCCTGTCTTCCCAAATCTGATTGGCTGGATGACAGGTGTAGGGGCTGGGCCAGAAGTGAGGCCAATAATCTTGTTCCTGGGGGTCTGGGGTAAACAGCAGCCACTTCTCCATTAGAGTTTGAGGGAGGTGGTGGTCAAGGGAGGGGAGAAGACTTGGTGAGGTGGGGAGAGGACAGCGATCTTCAAGTACTTGAAAGAATTTCATGTGGAAAAGGGATCTGACTTCTTCTCAGCATAAAGAAAAACTTTCTAAACCTTAGATTTTTCCCAGAGTGCAGCTGGATGGCCCCTTGTTGAGTGTCTTGTTTTAGGGAATAAGGAGTTACCTTTTCCATTTCTGGAATCCTTAACACTCTGGGCTAGAGGAACACTCTAGGACAGGCATGGAGAACCTGCAGCCTCAAGTCCACTTGTGGCCCTCTGTGTCCTCAAGTGCAGCCCTTTGATTGAATCCAAACTTCACAGTACAACCCCCTTCTGAAAAGGATTTGTTGTGTAAAACTCAGTCTCAGTCAAAAGGCCAAACCTGAGGACCTAGAAGGCCACATGTGACCTTGAGGCCAAAGGTTTCACAGTCCTGCTCAAGGGCATTTGAAACTTAGTGTAATTTATTTTGCCATCTCCTTTCCAAATAAGAACCAAGTGGGCTTTGATGGGGAACATAGTACACAGTACTTTGGCTTCTGGGAAATTATGGCCTTAGAGTGGAAGGCTCTCAGAGAGTGTAGGTGGGGAGGAGGTGAGGCCCTGGCCTAGTGCCATGTGACAGAAGTGAGCTCTTGGCCCCACTCTGGGCTTCCACCCCCACATAGGACTGGTTACCATGACAATATCATCTGTCCTCCACACTTCTCTCTCATCCTACTAATGGACCTCCTCCTAGGAATGAGGCTCCAGTGTAAGGAGTAGGTAACAACGTTGGCTAAAGTGCCTTCATGCTCTCTCCCCCAGCACCTTCGAGTCCACCTAGTGTTCCTTAGGGGCTTATTGGGGAGTTGGCAGTGGGGCGGAGGACACGGAGGAGCATCTGTTGGAGGAAGTAGAGATGGTGACAGGGGAGTACCTGCCATGTCCTGTCTGACTCTCTGTGACCCATTTGGGGTTTTCTCGGCAAAGATACTGGAATGGTTCGCCATTTCCATCTCCAGCCCATTTTACAGATGAGAAGACTGAGGCCAACAGGGTTAGGGTCACACAGATAGTAAGTTTTTACAAATGTTATTTCATTTGATCCTTACAACGACCCTGGCATGTAGGTGCTATTACGATCCTCATTTTACAGATGAGAAAACTGAGGCAAATAGGGTTAATGACTTCTCCAGGTTCTCAAATCTAGCAAATATCTGAGGCCTAATGTGAACTCAATTCTTTCTGACTCCATCCAGTGTGCTACCAAGCTACGGAGAAGAGAAGACAGGGACCATGTAATGTGATGGCTGATACAAGAACCAATAAGGGCCATCTTGTGGAGGAGAGGCCTAAAAAGTTCTGGAGCAGGGAGGAAGTCAAGTCTAGTCAAGAAGCATTTTGGAGGCAGCTTCTATGCAGCAGGCACTGTGTGCTAAGCTTTTGAGATACAAAGAAACACAAAAGGAACTCCCAAGCTAGTGTGGGAGACAACACGCAAAGAGCTGGCTCCATATGAGATACAGGTAGGATGCATGGAAGGCGGTCTCAGAGGGAAGGGGACGTTCCTAACACTGAGGGCAAACAGAAAAGGATTGTCTTTGAAGGTGGGATTTTAACTGACACTTGGCAGAGAGGAGGAGGAGGAGGCCCAGGAGAGGAGGAAGGGGAGGAGGGGGCCCAGGTCAGGAGATCGAGGGTCTTTCACAAGAAAAAGGGAGAAGAAAAGGAGTGTGTAGAGGGGAGTAGAGGAGAAAGTGGCTTCCAAGGCAAAAATGGGCCTAGCTGAGGATTTCAAGGAAAGTCTTTGAGGAGGAGACTAAGTACCATGGAGAGAACCCTCTGGTAATGGAGGATGGCCTGTCATGGGGAGAGCCTGGAAGCAGGTAGAGCCTTACTCCCCCCTACCCCAGCCCCCAGCATCCCTGGAGTCCAGGGATGAGGGGATAAGGGCCTGCAGCACAGGGAAGGTGGGGGAGAAGTGACAGAGCACACGAGGAAGCATGTTCAAGAAGTGTTGTGCAGCCCGGAGCCCTCTGGGCATGCCCAATTAGGGCAACATGAGGGGCCTTTGGAGCACATTCAGATTTCCTAACATGTAGCCCACTGGATCCTCTACCACATGGGTGGGGGTGGCATCCTTTGGATGGCTGCCTGCATCTTTAAAACTGGTAATACTATGCTGATCTGGCCTCACACACTTACTTGCTGTGTGACCCTGGGCAAGTCACTTAAGTCTGTCTGCCTCAGTTTCCTCATCAGTAAAATGAGCTTGTGAAAAATATTATACTATTTTATATCATTTTTAATTTCAAGTAGACCCAGAGCCTGAATTAATGAGTAACTGGATGAAGATCCAGGACCTGGGCTTCTTTGTTCTCTCTAAAAGTTTGCTCAGGCAATACCCTTACCTCTGTCAACAGGGCCAGATCATTAAGGACATTACCCTAACCCCAAGAGAGATTACCTTGCTTAATATTCTACAGGTATATACTGTGTTATGGAATGTAACGAGACGCAGAGACGCTGGGCTGTAGTTTCAACTGACTTTTGTCAACATCCTTTACAACTCTATTCCATTAAGGAAAATCCTCTTCTTGTATCATGGTTAAACATACATGAGGGTCATAAAAATGAGGTCATACAGGCTTGCTAGCTCTGCTAAAATAACGTATATAAGTTTTCTCATTGCTTTGTTCAGGCAGCCAGAGTTTATACTCTGACTCCTTGTACGTACAAGTAAGCTAGCTCCGCTATGCTTTAAGGGAAAATAATAAACAACATGCATTTTTCTATCACCTAGCTCTGTTGTTTCCTTCAACCAAATTTTCAGGTTTAACAAGCTGGAGAAGGAAATGGTGAAGCGCTCCAGAGAATTGTACCTCCCAGGGACTGATTTCTGATTATGCCTCCGGAAGTGAAGGTTTCTGTGTAAAAGCTGATATGACTGTTTGTTGGTGGTTAAATGGAACTGGAGCATAGAGGACCCCCCCACGCTTGGAGAAACCCAGTAAGTGGGGACTGGAGCCATTTACATAGAAACTAGACACCCCCACATCCTCTTAAGGGAGCCCTGAAGGGGAGAATTGAAAAAGAACCCAATTGGCTTTCAGGCTAATCTGCTTTACCTTTGAAATACAACAATACAAAACTTTACAGCTGTTTGGCTATCAGGGGAGGTGAGAGAGAGGGAGACATCAAGAATGCCACCTGGGTTTCAAGCCTGGGCAGGTGGAAGGATGGGAGCGGCTTCCCCAATAATAGCGGCATTAGGAAGAGGGGAGGGCTTGTCAGGGAGAGATAACGAGTTCCGGTTTGGACTGTCGGCCTTAAGATACCTACCAAACTTCCAGTTTGGAATGTCCAATAGCGTATGGAGATGAGGTCAAGAGGAATGAGAGTTGAAAATAGAGATCTGAGTGAAACAGTATGGGGAAATGAGAGAGGAGGGCCCTGGACAGAACCGTGGGGAAGACTCAAGGCTAGTGGGCACAAATCTTCCAAGAGCCGGCAGAGGAGCCTGAGAAACAGAAAACAGACAGGTAGAAAGAGAAGCAGAGGGAAATCACTGTTAGCAAAAGCTAGAGAGAAGAGAGTCTCAAGAAAAGGGTGAGGGACGACACAAGAGGTGGCCCAAAAGGCCAGAAGGATGACGATCAAGAACAGACCGTTAGCTTTGGCCATTGTGACATCCCCGGTAACTTTGGAGAGCAGGTCCAGTTTCATGATAAGGTAGGAAGCCAAACCAAGGTGACTTTAGAACAAAGTGAGAGGACTAGAAATGGAGTGATGGGCTGTGGCCAGCCTTCTCAGGGAGGGAAACCGTTAAAAAGGGAAAGGTGGAGGATGCTAGAGAAGAGGGATGGACACATGGAGGGAGGATCTCTTCAGGAAGGAGATGTGGGCATACTTGTAGGCCAAAGGGAAACAGTCAGTAGATAGGTAAAAATTGCAGATTCCTCCATAATGATGGGGGATATTGAAAACTGGATTCCTTCAACAGCACTCCCACATGACACGACTCTCCATCCTGCTTCCCCTCCACTGGGCATACTCCAGTGTGTCAGCGTCCTTCCTAAATTTAGACCCCAGAGGTGAGCCCAACGCCCCCAGATGGGGCCTGACCACAGCAGGGGACAGGAAGGTTCACATCCTCATCCCAGAGCCTCCGACTCACTTCAGGGTCGTCCAAGAGGGGATTCCTTCGGTGACAGCCACACCACACCACAGTGACTCCTCTTGCGCTGGGAGCCAAGTCAGACTCCAGAACCGTGAACACAGACTGCTGTCTATTCACGTTTCCCCCATCCCAAATTTGTGAAGGGATGGGTTTTAACCTCCCCCAATCAACCTTTGATTTCTCCTCAGTGGATTCCATCTCATTCAATTCAGCCTTTGGGGGATCCCGACTGTCCCCCAGCGTGTGAGTGACCTCTCCCTCCCAGCTCCGCATCGTCTGCTCCATCAGATGACCGTGCCACCTCCGCTTCTCCATCACAGACTCCCACTGACTGATAGCCGTCCATGACACAGCCCAGGCCCAAGCCCAGATCCCCAGGGCACTCCACCGGGGACTGACTTCACCCAAGTCCTCATCCAACCTGTCTGGCCTTTCCAAAAGCTCCGAAGCCACATCAATGTACAATCATCTTTGGGCAGCCCATTTCACTTGGGGACCGCTCTCATCGTTAGAAATCATCTCCTTCCGTCAAACCCGAGTCTGCTTCCCCCATTCCCCCCAGGTTCTCCCCATCCCTCTTCCCACATCCTCAACTCTGTCCTCGGGGCCAGGCAGAAGAAAACACCCCCCCTCCTCCACAGGACAACCTTTCCCAAACCAGCAAACTCGTCTCCCACAGACTGCCACACTTCCAGCCCTCCCTCATCAGCCCTCCATCCTTCTGTCTCCAGCCTCCCCCCTCCCCCAATGGCCCTCTGCTCCAGCCCCAGACACATCACCCACACCACCAGAGCGGTGAAGCTCTTCCAGGACTGAAGCAGCCTGGATGCTCCCCACAAATGGCCCCATGACACTCACGTCTCGCTACCTGCCTGCTGACTCATTCATCACATCTTGAAGCTTTTTTCTGCCATACAAGTGAAAGTTTCCATCACACACACACTCCCACACACACGATCACATATTCTGTCCCAAACATACAGACACACTCACACCCACCCAATCACACACTTGCTCCCACACACACACACACACACACACACACACACACACACACACACACACTTCTCATTTGTGTTTCTATTTTCCTTGCCCAGCAGCCCTCGGAGCTGTCAGCAATAGAAGGGTGGACACACGTACCCACACCTGCTTTCAGGCAGAAGGGGCCTAGAGGTCCCCTGCTGACCCTGACTTGCCCCATTCCCCTACCCAGGACTGACCAAGGGCCCAAGGAGCTCCCCAGAGTTGGGGCTACTGCTCAGGCCCATTGGGCTAAGGGCTGCTCCTCCTCCTCCTCCTCCTCCTCCTCCTCCCACATTCCTCCTGCTGCACTCAGGGTCCCAGGTCCTCAGGGCTCTCCCCACCCCCAGGAGGCTGAAGCAACAACCAGGGGCTTACTGGGAAGAGCTCCCAGACCCAAGGAACCAGACAAGACTTGGAGGTGGTGAGGCTGCAGCAGGCCTCACAAAGACTTCCCTTACAGCACAAAGCTGGCCTGAGGCCTCTAGAAAAGGCAGTGAAAGAGGCAGTGGGGGAGAGGATGTGGGGCCAGATCCTTGAGATGAAAGCTGGGCCTGGGAAGAGGGGCAGGCCCCTGATGGGACCACCCGGCTCCAGGGTGGTGCTTCAGCCAAGACTTGGCCCCTGCCTGCTGGCTCCCTGAGGCAAAGACCCCACATCCCCTGCCCTGGTTAGGGCTTTACTCAAGAGGGCCTGGGCAGAGCGACTGGATGTGAAGGAGCATGACTCTTTCCAAGCCACTGAGGCCAATGCCCAGGCCATCCCCTGCTACATTATCTTACCTGGCCCCAGGGTCACTCGACCGCTTTATTAGGCTGGGTCCTCAAAGATGGAGATTCCTCCTAACTCCAGGGTGTCCCTTCCCCTCCTCCCCAACAGCCCCCCTCTAAAAAACAAAACAAAACTGCAAAAGGAACAATTTATTTTTTTAATTATC
Source organism: Trichosurus vulpecula (assembly GCF_011100635.1). Classification (NCBI taxonomy): domain Eukaryota; kingdom Metazoa; phylum Chordata; class Mammalia; order Diprotodontia; family Phalangeridae; genus Trichosurus; species Trichosurus vulpecula. Next base: position 3,618,720 of record NC_050582.1, on the reverse strand, counting down.
AACTGAATAAAAGTGTCAAAGTTAAAAAAGCAAAACTACTGAGTTTTCACTCTATCTCCTGGGAGACTTGCAAGAAGGGGGAAAGCGTGAAAGGCAGAGGGAAGGCAGCTAAGGGGCCTGGACAGACTAAGACAGAGGACAGTGGAGAGCACATGCTCAGAGACCCAGGAAGGAGGCCTTGGGTCCCAGGGAGTGGGGTTGGGCCTGGCAGAGCCACCCCAGCCAGCCCTGGCCCCCCCGGCCCTGGCCGCCTGGATCTTCAGGGTCCTCTTCCTCCTCCAGGCCGGCCCTCCTAAGCGTGGTTCCCCATGTCATCATTGCCACTATCACCCTCATCCTCTCGCTCCACGTTGGTCTCAGCTTCCTGCTGGTTGTTGTTATGGTCCACCTTCTCCTCAGGCTTCCCCCACAGGAGCTCATCTTCCAGGCTGGCCAGCACAGGGCTTCTCTTCTGGATCTTGCCCAGAGCCTGGTCATCCTTGCCTTTTCCTTTTCCAGATTTGATTGTAGAAGTTCTCTGTCTGCCCTTGGCAATGCCAACACCTTTGCCTTTGCGGGACACGATTCCTGAAAATAATAGAAATGGGCGTGATTCTCTAGTTTTTAAGGCTCACAACAGGCCTAATGGGGAGGAGCATTTCATTGGGTCCTTGCAACAAAACTACCACAAAGGAACCCCAGCTGGTAGACCAGGGTCTACACTGCCTGGCATAGAATAACTGGCCTTTATATATAGGACATGACCTGATGGAGAGTAGCTGCTTGACAAGGATTTCTATAAATGAAAATTAAATGAGATTAAATACATTCCTTAAAAAACTAAGAGGAGGGGCATCGGCTCAGTGGTCTCTAAAAGATCCAATACACTCCTTGGCATGCCATGGTTAAAAGAAAGGGGGGACTAGATTCTCTTTTTGACGGCTCCCCCCTTAGGATGCTAAATGCCTCCCTCTGTAAAATAAGGGATAGGATCCTTCATTTCGTACATTCCCCAAGGGTCCAGTTGCCTACCCTGGCCCCTTTGGTTCTAACTGCCCTCTCTGGGCATCACAACATTAGGTGCAAATTGGATTGGACTGGATGCTCTCTGCATGTACATCTTACTTTTGGGGTTTTTTTTGGGAGGGGGGAAGGCAGGGCAATTGGGGTTAATTGACCTACCCAAGGTCACACATCTAGTAAGTGTGTCTAGTGTCTGAGTCCGGAATTGAACTCAGGTCCTCCTGACTCCAGGGCCGGTGCTCTACTCACTGTGCCACCTAGCTGCCCCCTGCATGTGCTTCTTGATAAAATGGACACATGGGATACTCAGGGTCTTGTCTGTTTTGTGAGTCTCATAAAATGAGGTAAGGGCTAGGCTGCATTATTTTTAGGGGCCTAAATCCAGGTCTAGAGCCCCAAGGACTTCAAGGCTTTTCTTATCCTTGTAGAAACAGGACCATAACCCTAATGCCAACACTGCCACCTGCCCCAAGCCCCATTTACCTTTGATGTCCATGTCTTCGGATGGTGAAGGCTCCATGGCCAGCTCACTACCAGGAGACTCGTCATCCAGGGATCCCTCCTTGCAGATCAGCTCAGGCACATTGATGTCCGAGGATTCCTGGAATGGTGGAAAGGCACCACCTTGGTCATCGCTGGCCTCTTTTTTGCCCTGGATAATTCCACTCATGATCTCAAAGTTAAAACCCTCCAAAAAGCAATAACTTCTCACTGTCTAATTGCCAAGTGATGTAGGGCAGAGAAAGTAGCAGGAGCTCCCAACCGCTGAATTTATACAGAGCCAGCTGAGATTGTTACCCCTAGCCACGCCTACCCTCCCTCCTCCTACCCCGCCTCCCTCCTGACTCCCCCACCCCCTAGGAACTTTCCATGCCATCTTGCCACAAGTCACCCCTTCCAAGGGTTGAAGGGGGCAATCTCACCATGGCCCCCCTAAATCTTCTCTTCCACCTGCTAACCAGCCCTATCTCTCCCAACAGGTCTTCCAGAACCCCTGCCCTCCCAGACCTCCCCCACCCTAGTGCCCTTGCCCAGCCCTCTTCCCCTCCCCCATCAGCACCTGAGGAACATTGGCTCTGGTGGGGGTCAGGAAAGAGGGCTATGGGGGGAGAAAAACATGAAAACATTTGATTCAATGTTAAAACCTACAAAGAACCCAGGGACCACACAGTTCCCCGGTAGTTGTGTGAGCAGGCTGCAAGGGAAGGAAAGAGGTCAGCAGCAACAGATGAACCCTGGGGGGGGGGCAGAAATCCCCCAGCCCAGCTGGGTGCAAAAGGGCCCCCTCCAGCTCATGCCACGGCCACCCCAAAGCCCAGCTGAAAGGCCCTTCCAACAGCCCACCTGAAGTGGGGGCTTTCAGAACCATGGCTGCCTAAGAGCCAGAGAGAATCTGCCCTTTCCTCCCCTCAGAGGGTCTGGGCTGCTTATTGGCTAGAATGGGGCTGCTGCAGTAATTCCCACTATGGTGTGAAAGACTCCCAAGGCCTCTCCTTCCTGGAGTATCCCACAATCCCAGAATTTCAGCATCCAAAGGGGCTTCTGCAGACACCTGATCCCAAGTGTGCAGGAAAGGATGCTTCCCCTCCCCCAGTCCCAGTGCAAAGGCCTTGCCCAGGGGCCAGCAGGTCTGTGGGCAGACCTCCAAGCTGGGGGGCCCATTGCCTGCTGGGGCAGTCGTTCCACTGTGGCGGGGGGGGGGGGGGGGGCCGATCTGAGTCTCTGTAGGGAGGCCTTCCCCTCCATCGAACCTACAATGGCACTCCTCCCTTCCACTCACTGCTCCAGGTTCAGTCCTCCAGGGCCAAGCACAAAATGGCTGAGCCCTCTTCCATGTGACAGCCCTTCACATAGAGCAGTCAGGTCCCCTTTCCCAGGCCCCCTCCCCTGCCCTCCCCAAGCCTTTTTTTCTCCTCAAGAAACAGGCCCAGAGCCTTCAAAGCATACCCCAATGTCCCTTTCTTGAGGCCCTTCCCCAGCCTGGATGCCCTCTGGACACTGCCCAGCTCCTCTTTGTCCTCCCCAGACTGCGGCCCCAAGAAGGGAATGCCCTGCTCCACATGTGTCCTGGCCTGGGCCCTTAAGGCCCACATGGGTCTCTCACGTTGCCACCCTGCACCTCCTTCTAGGCCCTGTGGTTCCCTTAAGGTCCATTAACATGGCCCTGGAGACCTTGGCCCCTTTGGACCACACTGTTGTTGCTCATGGAGCTTGCAGCCTACTCAGATCACTGAATCTTGTTCAGATGGATTGCTGTCTAACCAAGCTTCTCCCATCCTGCACTGCTGAGCTTGTTTTCTCAAACCTAAGTCTGAAGCCTGAAACCTACTTTAGGTTTTGATCCAATCGATTTCATCATTTTTGATTCAGCCCAGTATTCTAGGCTGTCTAGATCCTGGGAGATCTGGGCTCTGTCATTCCAGAGTGATGGTTACCCCTCCCAGTTTTGGGTTGTCTGCTAAATGGGGAAGCACTGACATGTGGGCTTTTTTGGTCCAAGTCACTGCTGGGATGTAAAGCAGCACAGGGCCAAGCATGGATGCTTGGGGCATCCCACTGGGGACCTTCAGCCAAGCTGTCCTCGGGCCCTTAGAGACAACTGTGTGGGCCAGCCCCGTGACCAGTTCTGGGCCCTGTCACCATGTCTGAGCCCTTTGTCCTCTGGGGTCAGAAGCCACCTCAGATACTTACTAGGTGTGTGACCTTGGACAAGGGGGCCTTCCTCTCTCTAGGCCATCTACAGAGGGATAGGGCTGGACCTGAGGGCCTCTGATGTCCCTTCCCACTGGAAATCTAAGTAAGGTGCTATGAGCTAGGCCACAGTTCCTCATCCTTGCCACCTGAATGTGGGAGACACTTGATTCAGCTCTTTGCTAACAAATCTCAACTCCCCAGGCTGGCTGTCTCAGGCCTCCATGATCTGGGCCCACTGACCTCTCCCTCATTGAACCTCCCCCCATCCCCATTATGGCCCCTTGGGCCTGGTCGGGCCATCTCCTTCTGCCTCAATGAGAGGTCATGCTTAACCCTGATTGGGGGCTAGGGCCAGGCTGCCCCTGAGCCTTAGTAGGTCATATTTTTCTTCTCCCCTGGAACTGCCTTCCTTGGGCCTCCTCCTGCTACCCTACCCTAGCCAGCCTTGAAGGTTGAGATACTTTGTATGCCAAACCAAGAATGTAGAGCAGAGAGCCAGGAACAGCCTGGCCACCCTGGAGGGTTCCCAGGGGCAGTGGTCTTCCTCCTCCTCTGCCCAGGACTGGACTCTGTGTTTCTCTTTGGGGCAAACAGAGCCCTGATAAGGAACAGTAACAAATCTCCAGCCCAGTAGCAGCTAAGGAGGTGCAGGATGGCAACAATTTACTGTACCCTGTGTACCTTGTGTACCCTGTGAAATCTGCAGGGAGTGAGGTCTCATGGTTGATAGGAAGTGTGGGGTTCAGCAGCTCTGCTCTTTGTATCAAGAAGAAACTAGGCCAGGGCTTCCTGGAGCCTAATGGGGCCAGACCCCTAACCTGCCTCCCTGCCCACCAATGGGCAAGACTGGAGGCCTGGGTATCTTCAGGCCTGGCTATCTCTGGCCATGATTCTAGTGGGCCCACCTCCTCCAATCTCCTGGCCAGGAGTCAAAGCTGGACTTCCTTCCCTCCAGGTGCTTTCTCTTCTGAATCTCTCCCCCCACAGGTGGCCCTGAGCAGGGTTGCTATCACCTCTCTGCTCATTGCTCCCTCACTGACCATGCCCACTACCAGAGAAAACCAGGCCACCCAGAGGAGCTCCCCCCTGGGCAGCACACAAGCCCTTTGATCTCCAGGAAGTAGAGTGACAGAATATGGAGGTCTAGGCTCCAAGGAGGCAGGCATGGGGTTTCCTTGCCATTTCCCTCTGGCCTTATGGTCCTTGGGAGCCCTTGAGACCATTTATTCCAATCCCTCTTCTTTTATACAGGGGGAAACTGAGTCCTGGGGAGGCAAAGGGCCTGCTCCCCCAGATCACAGCAGTAGAGGACGTTCAACCTAGATGGACCTAGTCCTCATGGGATCCAAGCCCCTCATGTCATCAGCAGATACTCTGGCCCACAGAGTGTAATTCCCAATTATCCAAATCAATGTTGAGAGCCCAAATTCCCAAAGGTTGCAATTTAGGTCATTTCCCATTTTCCCCTTCCAGCTTTTCTTCTTCCAGCTATTCTCCGGGACACTGAGCATCTGCTCATGGAAATCACACCAGCTGCTGGTCAGCCATACATCCAGCTCCTGCCTCATTCATTCTCTTCTTCGTTTTCCAAATCTGTCTTCTGTCCTGTTTTCTTTCAATCATGCTCAACAGGCAAACATACAGTCATGGAACTCATTCCACCAAGCATTCCTGTTCAATGAAAAAAAAAATCCCAAGGCAAAGACTGGTCTATTTCCTTGTCCAAGCTCCCACATGGAGACAGCGCTGGTCCCTAGAGATCAGCCGGCTCAATCCTTCCTATTCACAGAAGAGAAAACTGAGACCCAGATTGGGTAAACCAAGTCCTATGCTCAGACAGCTAATGAGGGGAATGGTCATGATTGGAATCCAGGTTCTTGGTCTCTAAGTGCAGTGCCGTTGGCACTTCCCCATGCATGCCCGGGTTCTCATTCAGTAATAAGCGATGTGATGCCTGGGAGACAATGGCCATTGTGCCACCGTGTCAGTCAGTGAACAAACTTTAAGCACTTACTAGGAACAAGCCCCTTAGCCTAGATGATTTTCCTTTGTTCAGAGATGGTCCAGGACTCCAGAACAGAGAAGGAACCAAGGACTGGAGGGGGTAGGTATGCCAAAAATGGAATGGCACTGTTGGGAGTCATAGCAGAAGCACGTAAAGGAGACCCTGAGCTGTGCTCATGAAGCCTAGCTGGAACTCAGAGGACCTGGATTGGAGCACCGGCTCAGGCACTAACTCTCTGTGTGGACCTTACAGCTTTGAGGATAGGTGTGGAACCCCCCACCCCCACCTCAGCCCCACGTAACTGGCCCTGTTTGACAATTCTCCCTGGATTCAAGATGGCTTTCCCCAGTACAGACCCTCACTCTGCTTAGCCGGACTATCCTGGTTATAGTTCTGGGATTCCAGTTTAGTCTTATGCAAACGCATGAGGAGGGACAAAGGATTCAGTCTATGTCCTGGAGGCAAGTTCAACTCTGCTGGCCTTTTGGGATGCAATGGAACTACTCAAAATCTCCAACCCCAGCCCAGGTGTAAACCGCTTCATTTGCACCCGAAAGAGCCTCACTCTTACATTCGAATGTCTCTGTAGCCAATTTTAGTATTTTCCCTGGTCTATATCTTCCCCACAGAGTTGATTGACCCAAAGATTTTGGTTTTTGTTGTTCAGAGGAGTCCAACTCTTTGTGATCCCATTTGGGGTTTTCTTGGCAAAGATACTGGAGTGGTTTGCCATTTCCTTCTCCAGCTCATTTTACAGGTGAGGAACCTGAAGCAAACAAGATTAAATGACTTGGCCAGGATCACACTGCTAGAAAGTGTCAAATCAAATTTGAACTCCTGCCTTCCTGACTCCAGGCTCAGCGTTCAAGCTACTGTGTCACCTACCTGCCCCCTGCCCCAAAGATGAGTGCCTCACTATTAATCTAACAAGGATATGTCACTGATAAACAATCAGTATCAATTATATTTTACCCAGGGATATTTCCTGAGAAGACACACTGAGGACAGGGGTGCGGGGTGTTCAGAGAGGACTAGCCCCTCTGGGGTGAGGGCTGCTTATCCACCCAATTCTCACCTGTGGCTCCAAGAAGCTGGAGCATGTGCAGTGGCCACACCCCATAAACTGTCTTGGCAGAAGGGCCAAACCAGTTTGAGGGGAGCCGACGACCTCAAAGCCTTTGGGGAGTTGGGTGGATGTCTGCCCCAAGCATGTGAAGACTTTCCACAGTGCAGTGGGCAGATGAGAACGATTTGTTCCAAAGGCCATGAAGGCAGCTGAAGCTAGAATTGTGGAGCAATTAGAGGTTGGGCAGACATTTAAGAATTCAAGGTCATCCCCTGCGTCCTGGACCATCACCAGTGGTTTGGACTTTTGTTTTGCCACTGGACTTCAATGACTGTGGAAGACAGTGAGGCTGACTACTATGTGCAACTCTGCCTGCCTCAGTTTCTCAACTGTAAAAAGAGCTGGAAAAGGCAATGGCACACCACTTCAGTGTCTTTGCCAAGAAAACCCTAAATGGGGTCCTAAAATGTCACATAGAATTAAAACACCTGAACAACAAAGCCTCACTTCGATCCAATTCACAGACAAGGTGAGGGCATCAGTTCTCTGCAAAACAAAGGAGGAACCACACCACGGAGTCCAGAAGTACAAACACATCCCCCTCCCATCCCCCAAAGGGAACATATCTTCCCCTCTACCCCCTCCATCCCTCCTGGGAATGGGCTCTGACTAAACAGCATTCACTTGACCAAATTCAGTTCTGAAGGAAGCATTGCTTCCATATGAGTCTGGAACTGACCTTCCACTTGTTTGCTCAGATAGTCTTCCCTTCTCCTTAGATCTGACAGGTAAACCATCCCATGATCCCCTCATTTGCTCATGATATCACCCTTCATTTCTAAATCAGGTACCCATTTTGGCCTTATCTTGGTATATACAGTGTAAAATGTCGGTCTATACCTAGTTTTTGCCAAATTGCTTTCGGTTTTCCCAGCAATTTTTGTCAAATAATGAATTATTGTCCCAAAAGCCTTTGCATTTCTCAAACACTAGATTGCTATGGTCATTGACTACTGTGTATTATGTACCTAGCCTATTCCACTGATCCACCACTTCATTTCTTAGCCAGTACCAGATTGTTTTGATAATCACTGCTTTGTAATACAGTTTGAGATCTGCTACTGCTAGGCTACACTTCCTTCTCATTTTTTTTCATAGATTCCTTTGATATTCTTGACCTTTTGTTCAGAGGAATCTAGAAAGATGAAATTTGTTATCATTTCTTCTAGGTCTATAAAATAATCCTTTGGTAGTTTGATCAGTATGAAACACTGAAAAGTAAATTAGCTTAGGTAGAATTGTCATTTTCATTATATTGGCTCAGCCTGAACATGAGTAATTAATAGATCTCCAGTTGTTTAGATCTGACTTTATTTGTGTGAAAAAGTGTTTTGTAATTGTGTTCACATAGTTCTTGGTTTTGTCTTGATGGGTAAACTCCCAAGTATTGTGTATTATCTGAAGTTACTTTCTATCTCTTCATGCTGGACTTTGTTGACATGACCAGATCTGAATATAACCTTTGAACTAATACATAAAATTAGGAACTGGTTTTATGAAAAGAAAACCAACAGTGAAATACATAAGCTATTGGTTAATTTGATTTTTTCAAAAACAAAACCAAATTACCAGTATCCAAAATGAAAAGGATAAATTCACCACTAATAAACATGAAATTAAAGCAATTTGGGGGAGCTGTTTTACCCAATTATGTGCCAATAAATCTAAGTGAAATCAATGGTCAGATCTATATGTAGAAATGTTGGTGATTTATCTGGGTTTATTTTATATCATGCAACTTTGATAAAGTTGTTAATTATTTCAACTAGTTTGAAGTTGATTCTCTAAGCATACCATCATAACATCTGCAAAGAGTAATAGTTTTGTTTCCTCACTGCCTATTCTAATACCTTCATTTTCTCATTTCTAGTACAATACTGAATGATAGTGGTAAAAATGGGCATCTTTGCTACACCCCTGATCTTATTGGGAAGGCTTCTGACTTATCCCCATTATAGACAATGCTTGCTGATGGTTTTAGATAGTTACTACTTACCATTTTAAGAAAATCTCCATTTATTCCTATGCTTTCTAGAATTTTTAACAAGAACAAGTATTGCATTACCAAAAAGATTTTTCTACATCTATTTAGATAATCATATGATTTGGGTTTTGGGGGTTTTTTTTGTATTGGTACAGTTAATTGGGCTGATAGTTTTCTAATATTGAACTAGCCTGCATTCCTGGTCATAGTATATGATTTTTGTAATATATTGCTGTAATCTCCTCATTAGGATTTTATTTAAAATTTTTGCATCAATATTCATTAGGAAAATTGGTCTATAATTTTTTTTCTCTGTTTTGGTCCCTCCTGGTTTAGTTATCAGTACCACATTTGTGACATAAAAGGAATTTGGTAGGACTCCATTATCTATTTTTCCAAAGAGTTTATATATGGTATTGGAAGTAATTGTTCTTTCAGTGTTTGGTAGAATTCACTTGTGAACCCATCTGGTCCTGGAGATTTTTTCTCAGGGAGCTTATTGATGACTTGTTCAATTTCTTTTTCCAAGATAAGGTTATTTAAGTATTCTATTTCCACTTCTGTCAATCTGAACAATATATATTTTTGTAAACATTCATCCATTTCACTTAGATTGTCAGTTTTAATGAAATATAATTGGGCAAAATAACTCTTAATAATTTAATTTCACCTTCATTGGTTGTATATTCACCGTTTCCATTGTTGATACTGGTAATTTGGTTTTCTTCTTTCTTGTTTTTTTTAATCAAATTAACCAGTGGTTCATCTATTTTATTATTTTATTGGCTTCCTCCCCTCCCCCACCCCATAAAACCAGCTCTTAGTTTTATTTATTAGTTCAATGATTTTCTTACTTTTAGTTTTATTAATCTTTGATTTTCAGGATTTCCAATTTGATGTCTAATTGGGGATTTTAAATTTGCTCTCAAAATGGTAATTGATCTTGTGGGCAAATTGTGTTTTTCTTTGAGCATTTCCTTGTAAGGTGATTGAGAGTTATTCTCCCATTTCTTAGTTTGTGTCTTGGGCATCCCTGGCATCATAATAACTTTTTTATTTTTTTTTCTTTATTCATTCTTCAAGATAGGAGAGACCATGTTGAAGCCCAGTTTCTCATCTAGGGGCTGAGTATCAGATTTTTCCCCTTGGGATTGGAAGCAGAGTAGCTTCCGTGAGGCCCTGCTCCTACGTATTCCAGGGGCTGAGTCTCAGGGATACCCCACTGACATCCTTACCTCCATCCTGAGGTGTAAGCCTGAGGTCCCCCCTCCTCCAGAGATCTGGATCTGGTATGACACCAAACAAGTAGATTAATCTACAATCACACACATATACACACACACACACACACACACACAAACACATGCACTCATGCACGCACGCACACACAAACACACACCCCATGGTATAGGAATACATTGAAATCAACAGAGAAATCAGTGTGAACAGGGAGAGGAGGGGGTTAAGATGGAGGAAAGGATAGGTGAGACAATTGTCTTAAGGAAAACAAACTTTGGTGGAAGAGGAGGGAAAGTTAGAGCTATGCAAAGTAGAATGGGCTGCTTATAGGGAACGTAGTGGGCTGCCCATCTCTGGAAGTCTTCAAACAAATCTTGGATGCCAATTGTGTCGTACAAGGGATTCTCTGTGTATGGGTTTGACTAGATGGCCACTGAGGGGCCCCTTGCAACCCTGAAATTCTGATTCTGAATGGAGAACGATGGTGCTGGGAGAGACCATTAAAGTCACCTAGTCTAGCCCTGATACTGCATTGATAGAGAAAACAAGGCCCAGAGAATGGGAAACAGACTTAGCCAAGGTGACTCACCTAGGAAGTGGCCAAGCTGGTACCAGATACCAGGTCCCTGCTGATGCTGCTCTCTTTTGGGACTGACACTTGGGCTCAGATCAGGGAGGCCTAGAGATATGGCAGGTTTGGATCATGCTGGTTGAGGCCAGGGTAGAGAGCAAGGCCTCTGTCCCTAGCCAGGCTGCCTGGGGTGTGTTGCCTATGGGTGACCCCAGAGCTCAGACTATGATTCAGCACCAGGAGGAGAGCTGGCAGAGGTCCCTGAAGGCCCAAGGCCAGGCAGCCAATGCACAGCAACTTCTGATCACCCCTAGGCCAAGGCACCCGCAAAGGCAGGGCTGTAGGAGTCCCGTCAGTGCCTGGCCCCATCCCAGTAAGCTCCCTCAGGCAAACCTATGCCAAGGGCAGAGGCAGGAAGAGGGGTGAGGGAAGGGGTAGAGCCTGGAGGAAGGAGAGCAGTTAGGAATGTTCAGGATGTGAAGACCATCTAATCCAAAGCCTTCATCTTACAGAGGCTGAACTGAGGCCCAGGGATGGAAAGGGGTCACCTAAAGCTTCACACACTGAATGTCCCTAATAATACTGGGGCTCAGGCATAGAGTGTTGAGTCTCCCAACAACCCTGGGACAGAGATGCCCCAGTCATGGTTCTCTCATTGCCTTCGCTTTCCCACTCCCCGTACGAGGAGAGTGAGGGCTTGAGAGGCTGAGAGACTTGCCCATGGTGAGCCAGGGAGAGATGTCAGCGAGCCCGGGCCAAAGGGCTGCTGCCCAAGTCTGGAGAAGAGGCAAAGCTGAGCTGAATCTCCCAAGGTGACTTTCCTCTTTCAACTAGATCTCCTAGATGTGGAGAGCCCCCAGGGCAGACCCCTCTGCACCAAGGCAGATTGGCAATGCCCCAGGAACTGACCTTCTTGCTAGGGGGCTGCATGGTGGAAGGAGATGAGGACAAACCTACAGTTGTGCTCATGTCCTCATTGAGACCTCAAGGAGTGGCTGTTGCCTTTAGGGCTGCAGATCAAACCTATTCATTCCTGTGCAATAACATACTGGTGGCGGGGGCGGGGGGGGGGGGGGGGGAAGCAGGGAGAGGACCTCCCTGGATGGAGCATCCCCAAGAAGAGCTTGGGGTAACCCTGCTGAGTTCTGCCCTTGGCCTGTGCCTAGTGAAGGGGTCCAGGTGGGGGCCACTATCCCTGGGCATTCTCCAACAGCTCCCTGCTCTTATTGTCTCCTCTCTGTCCAGGGCCTGCACCCTAGCTCAGGACAGATATCCCTCCAGATGATCACTGGGATGGAGGAGGCCAGCATTGGGCTCAAACCCTCACTCTGGGCACATTTGGCACATATCTGAACTTAAGTCAATTTAACAGCACCTGGAACCAAAGTGAGGAGGGTGGGGCAGTGGAGGAGCATCCCCTGGGGTGAAAGCCAGACCCCAGGAGGGGTACAGGGTCTCTCTAGCACCATGAGCTAGGTAGGAGTGGGGGAAGGCTGAGGACCATGGAGAGTGAGGATTGTGGCAGACAGTACAGCTGCTCACAAGCCCCTGGGCCCCTGAGACAAACAGTCTGCATCTCCACCCACTTTCTGGCTCTGGCCAAGGGGGCCAGGACAAGTTGAGACTGCATAGCAGAATGTGAGCCCCTGACTGCATGTCCTCATTTCCAGCCCTCTCCCCACCCTCCCTCTGGGGGGACCAGCTCAGAAGTAGCCACCATCTGGGCCATCCCTCTGCTGCACGGTCCTACCTGGATGGACCAAGTGGCTATTTGCTGCTTTGCTATGCTGGGTCCCAAAGGATGGGGACCCCCATTAATTCCTGGCTGCTGCTTCCTCACCCCCTCCCTCATTCCCTCCCTCAACTGGAGTTCCCTTTTAAGAAAAGAACATCACCAAAGGAGCAAGAGAGTGCTTTTTATTGTTAAATCTGCAGAGAAACGTTATGAGAGCTAGAGGAGCAACATGGCAGATGCTTTACTGGGGGGCGCCTCCGAAGAAGGCTGCGGGGGTGGAAGGGGCGGCCACCAGTGGGGAGCCAAAGGGAGGCCACCTTCAAGAAAGCTGAACTAGGGAGCCTGGAGCGACTAAGATTGGGGACAATCGTGCTGGAGGATACTGGTGGGGGGGAACCCAGGTGAAGCTGGCTCTAAGACGATGGCCCAGGTGTTATGGGGAGGGGGCCACTGTTGCTGCTGCTGCCTTGTCCTGGAACCACCCCAGCGGGTCCCCCGGCCTTGATCTTCAGCATCCCTCAGGCCCAGGCTCCACCCATTTAGGCCGACTTGTTGCCACCGCCGCCGCCAAGCTCGGCCGCAGCTGCCTTGGCGCCTCCCTTGGACTTCTTGTGGCCTTTACCACCCTGGTGCTGCCTCGGGGCTGGCAGAGGCGGAGCAGGGGGAGGTGGAGGTGGAGGCGGAGGCGGAGCCTGCTCAGACTGTGGCTGCTGCCGGGGCTTCTCCTCCTCAGCAGCCACCTGAGGAGGTCCAGCCACCTTGGTAAATTGATCCATCTTCTCCAGCAGAATATCCACCTTCTGCTCAATCTTAGCCAGATCTCTCCGGATGCCCTGGGGATCCTCGCCTTTCCCTTTGGACGACTTGGGGTTCGGGCCTCGCTGCCCACCCTTGGCTCCAGAGCCTCCTTTGCCCTGGCCCTTGGAGCCACCTGATAATGAGCAAAGAATGACAAGAAGAGTTCTCTGGTTAGTAGCTGGTCTTTCCCCGGGGGTTTTTAGGGCTGCAGAGCCCCTTCCTTCCATCCAGGTGCTCACCTGCCCCCCACACACACATTGCAGGAGATGGGGGACAGGGGTCCCCCTGATCCCCACCCTTGGGGATCACTCCATTGGGGATCACTCCTGAATCACACCATTGGTACCTGAAGGGTCCCCTAGAGACCACTCACTCAAAAAGTCAAACATTTTCACTTTTCCAGATGGGGAAACTGAGACCAGGCTTGGTGACTTGCCCTACATAGCTAAGGGTAAGGAAGTAGCAGAACCTCGGACTCAAACCCAGGTCCTCACACTAGCCCCATCACACCCTTTCAATCTCTCCCTCTCTGTCCCTCTCTGTGTGTCTCTCTGTCTCTGTGTGTGTGTGTGTCTGTCTGTCCGTCTGTCTGTCTGTCTCTCTCTCTCTCTCTCTCTCCTCTCTGTCTCTGTCTCCCTCTGTCTCTCCTCCTCTGTCTCTGTCTGTTTCTCTGTCTCTGCCTCTCTGTCTCTGTCTTTCTCTGTCTCTCTCATTGCTGCTTTTTTCTATTTCTCTAGATTCACTCAAACCTCTCAAACAGACAAGGTGGGTTGTGTTTTCTTCCCTGTCTCAGTACCCATAGCTCACTCTGGGGCAGCCCTCCTTGCCCCCCTCCCTTGGGCTCCTCTGCAGGCCTCTTAGTTGCTGGCTCTACACTGAGCCTTGCTCCCTTAAGCCTTCCTGTGCAGGCCACCTGAGTCACCTGCCTAAAGCCTGGCTCTGGGTCCAAGCATCGATTCCCCATTGCCCACCATGATACCTCATCCACATTTCCTTGGTTGTCTTCCAATCCCTTTGGGCTTTGCCCCTAGCCCAGCTCCTTCAAGAAATCTTTCCTGAGTGCCCTGTTTCCACCCAGGCCAAATGAAGAGCTGAGGCTCCAGGGTGTCTTAGGGCTAGGAGCCCAGGTCCCCAGCCACCTTTGAGCCTCCTCTCTGAGTATTTTCCTTCTGTGAAAAATAAAGAAAGGTTTGACATAGAGACCCTTAACCCTACTCTGTGGCTCCAAAAGTGAGGTGGGAGGTGGAAAAGCTGCTTCCCATGGCTCCTGGTTGCTGACTTTGCCACATAGCTGTCTGTCTGCTTCTACCTGAGCCCCCCAATACCTTTGGGATCCATTTCTGGAGCTGGTGAGGCCTCAGCGTTAGGGTCAGGATCAGGAGACAACTGCTCTGAGGACTCCTCTGGCTTCTTGCCTTCGAAGCACCCCTTGGAGAGAGACAGGCTTGGCTGGGAAGCCAAGGGCCACTCCTCACTGGCCTCGGGGAGATCTCCACTCATGCTTTCAAAGGCTATGGCCCATTAGCTGGAGGACCAGGCCTGCAATGAGTGGCAGCTATTCCAGACTAACAAGCTGCCTCGATGTGCCAGGCTTTGTAGGAGAGAGTAACCACACTACTGGATATTTATAAGTCTAGCCCTGGTCCTGCCCTAATCCTCCCACTCTCCCCTCCAAACCTCCCTCCTCCTACCCTACCCTTCCTCCCCACCTCCCTCCTGACTCCCCCATCCCCTAGGAATTTTCCATGCCATCTTGCCACAAGTCACCCCTTCCAAGGGTTGAAGGGGGCAATCTCACCATGGCCCCCCTAAATCTTCTCTTCCACCTGCTAACCAGCCCTATCTCTCCCAACAGGTCTTCCAGAACCCCTGCCCTCCCAGACCTCCCCCACCCTAGTGCCCTTGCCCAGCCCTCTTCCCCTCCCCCGTCAGCACCTGAGGAACATTGGCTCTGGTGGGGGTCAGGAAAGAGGGCTATGGGGGGAGAAAAACATGAAAACATTTGATTCAATGTTAAAACCTACAAAGAACCCAGGGACCACACAGTTCCCTGGTAGTTGTGTGAGCAGGCTGCAAGGGAAGGAAAGAGGTCAGCAGCAACAGATGAACCCTGGGGGGGGGGCAGAAATCCCCCAGCCCAGCTGGGTGCAAAAGGGCCCCCTCCAGCTCATGCCATGGCCACCCCAAAGCCCAGCTGAAAGGCCCTTCCAATGGCCCACCTGAAGTGGGGGCTTTCAGAACCATGGCTGCCCAAGAGCCAGAGAGAATCTGCCCTTTCCTCCCCTCAGAGGGTCTGGGCTGCTTATCGGCTAGAATGGGGCTGCTGCAGTAATTCCCACTATGGTGTGAAAGACTCCCAAGGCCTCTCCTTCCTGGAGTATCCCACAATCCCAGAATTTCAGCATCCAAAGGGGCTTCTGCAGACACCTGATCCCAAGTGTGCAGGAAAGGATGCTTCCCCTCCCCCAGTCCCAGTGCAAAGGCCTTGCCCAGGGGCCAGCAGGTCTGTGGGCAGACCTCCAAGCTGGGGGGCCCATTGCCTGCTGGGGCAGTCGTTCCACTGTGGTGGGGGCAGGGGGGGCCGATCTGAGTCTCTGTAGGGAGGCCTTCCCCTCCATCGAACCTACAATGGCACTCTTCCCTTCCACTCACTGCTCCAGGTTCAGTCCTCCAGGGCCAAGCACAAAATGGCTGAGCCCTCTTCCATGTGACAGCCCTTCACATAGAGCAGTCAGGTCCCCTTTCCCAGGCCCCCTCCCCCGCCCTCCCCAAGCCTTTTTTTCTCCTCAAGAAACAGGCCCAGAGCCTTCAAAGCATACCCCAATGTCCCTTTCTTGAGGCCCTTCCCCAGCCTGGATGCCCTCTGGACACTGCCCAGCTCCTCTTTGTCCTCCCCAGACTGCGGCCCCAAGAAGGGAATGCCCTGCTCCACATGTGTCCTGGCCTGGGCCCTTAAGGCCCACATGGGTCTCTCACGTTGCCACCCTGCACCTCCTTCTAGGCCCTGTGGTTCCCTTAAGGTCCATTAACATGGCCCTGGAGACCTTGGCCCCTTTGGACCACACTGTTGTTGCTCATGGAGCTTGCAGCCTACTCAGATCACTGAATCTTTTTCAGATGGACTGCTGTCTAACCAAGCTTCTCCCATCCTGCACTGTTGAGCTTGTTTTCTCAAACCTAAGTCTGAAGCCTGAAACCTACTTTAGGTTTTGATCCAATCGATTTCATCATTTTTGATTCAGCCCAGTATTCTAGGCTGTCTAGATCCTGGGAGATCTGGGCTCTGTCATTCCAGAGTGATGGTTACCCCTCCCAGCTTTGGGTTGTCTGCTAAATGGGGAAGCACTGACATGTGGGCTTTTTTGGTCCAAGTCACTGCTGGGATGTAAAGCAGCACAGGGCCAAGCATGGATGCTTGGGGCATCCCACTGGGGACCTTCAGCCAAGCTGTCCTCGGGCCCTTAGAGACAACTGTGTGGGCCAGCCCCGTGACCAGTTCTGGGCCCTGTCACCATGTCTGAGCCCTTTGTCCTCTGGGGTCAGAAGCCACCTCAGATACTTACTAGGTGTGTGACCTTGGACAAGGGGGCCTTCCTCTCTCTAGGCCATCTACAGAGGGATAGGGCTGGACCTGAGGGCCTCTGATGTCCCTTCCCACTGGAAATCTAAGTAAGGTGCTATGAGCTAGGCCACAGTTCCTCATCCTTGCCACCTGAATGTGGGAGACACTTGATTCAGCTCTTTGCTAACAAATCTCAACTCCCCAGGCTGGCTGTCTCAGGCCTCCATGATCTGGGCCCACTGACCTCTCCCTCATTGAACCTCCCCCCATCCCCATTATGGCCCCTTGGGCCTGGTCGGGCCATCTCCTTCTGCCTCAATGAGAGGTCATGCTTAACCCTGATTGGGGGCTAGGGCCAGGCTGCCCCTGAGCCTTAGTAGGTCATATTTTTCTTCTCCCCTGGAACTGCCTTCCTTGGGCCTCCTCCTGCTGCCCTACCCTAGCCAGCCTTGAAGGTTGAGATACTTTGTATGCCAAACCAAGAACGTAGAGCAGAGAGCCAGGAACAGCCTGGCCACCCTGGAGGGTTCCCAGGGGCAGTGGCCTTCCTCCTCCTCTGCCCAGGACTGGACTCTGTGTTTCTCTTTGGGGCAAACAGAGCCCTGATAAGGAACAGTAACAAATCTCCAGCCCAGTAGCAGCTAAGGAGGTGCAGGGTGGCAACAATTTACTGTACCCTGTGTACCTTGTGTACCCTGTGAAATCTGCAGGGAGTGAGGTCTCATGGTTGATAGGAAGCGTGGGGTTCAGCAGCTCTGCTCTTTGTATCAAGAAGAAACTAGGCCAGGGCTTCCTGGAGCCTAATGGAGCCAGACCCCTAACCTGCCTCCCTGCCCACCAATGGGCAAGACTGGAGGCCTGGGTATCTTCAGGCCTGGCTATCTCTGGCCATGATTCTAGTGGGCCCACCTCCTCCAATCTCCTGGCCAGGAGTCAAAGCTGGACTTCCTTCCCTCCAGGTGCTTTCTCTTCTGAATCTCTCCCCCCACAGGTGGCCCTGAGCAGGGTTGCTATCTCCCCCCTGGGCAGCACACAAGCCCTTTGATCTCCAGGAAGTAGAGTGACAGAATATGGAGGTCTAGGCTCCAAGGAGGCAGGCATGGGGCCTCCTTGCCATTTCCCTCTGGCCTTATGGTCCCTGGGAGCTCCAGTTCAGGCCCTTAGGGACCATCTCAAGTGGTATCAGGCTCAAGTTAGGGACCCTCAGCCCTCCAGAAGGATCTCTGTGGAAGCAGATTCCTTTAGGAAACCCCATGTCAACATTCCCTATGTTTTCTTGAATTTCCTTTGGGTGTGTTACCTGTTTCTTAAAGATATTGTCATCTGGCTCTGGGCAGTCGGCGGAGGGGGGGGCGGGGCATGGTCTTGCAGGCCTAGTCCAGGTGGTTGACACCCCTGACCGAGATCAGTCTCTTGCCTTTTACAGAAGGGGAAACAGAGGCATCCAGAGGCAGAGAGGCTGGTCCCTAGGTCAAGGGATCAGAGCATGTTCAACCTGGAACTGACCTGGGCCATCCTGGAGTCCAGCAGCAGCTGCTCAGGCCCACAGAGAGGCTGTGACTTGCCCAAGGTCGGTGACATACGCAGTTTGGCCATAGAACAGCAGTGCTACAAGGGACCCTGGCCATCCTGGACTTCAGCCCTCTGATTTTTGAGAAGGAGAAAGGGAAGCCTAGAGAGGCCAGGTGGCTGTGCCCTAGATCCCCCAGGTCCTCTGTCTCAAGTCCCCTCCTCCATGCTGCCTCACCCCGCAGCCCCACAGACTGGCATTAAATCCATTTTGTGGGGCCGTTGGCCAGCATGGACCTCACCTAGAAAGTCCAGATGATGGAGAAATTGGCCCCAGCCCAGTGAGCCTCCAGGGGGTCTGGAGGCAGATAGCCTCCTTGCAGCTCATCCTGCTCTTCTGAGCTCTCCCCGGCCCCTTCCACTGGCCCCCTGACCTAAGCATTGGGTGGCGTTCCTTTCTCCCTCAAGGACTCCCTCCGTCCTCCTGGTCCCAATCTCCCCCATGTGCTCGGGGTTTAGGGCCTTGGGAGGCAGCTGCCAGACTGAAGGAGGTCAACCCCAGAATGCTGGGCCCTGGCTATATTGTGGCACCATTCTGAGCATGAACCCGAGGCCCCAGGTGTGGCTGCCTGGGCCACTCCAGCCCTGGCATTGAACCTGGCCAAGGCCTCAGGAACTATCTCTCACCTGGCCACAGAGTCTTGCCAATGCTGTGCTCTAAGTTTGGGGCTATGCCTCGGGAAGGTGTCTTGTTGGAGGCCACTCTCCCTGGGTATTCCCCCATACCTCCTTCCCCTTGATGCGTCCCAGATGTCCAGCAGTTCCAAGCCTTGGTCAGGACCAACATCACTACAGTGATAATGTGATAATGTGCTCTGGGCAGAGCAGGTCTGTGCTGGCTTCCAACCCTTGTTGTAGGCACAGTCAGAACTCTGCTGAGTCAGCGGCCAAGGTAAGCCTCCTGGGCTTGGACTTTCTTGTGGCTGTGGACCTAAGAAGCCCCGAGGATAGGCAGGGCTGCTTATCTGGGGGTGAAGGAGAATATCTGGGAGTCCCCAACTAGTACTGTATGGGAGGCCTGGCTATGAAGGGGCCAGCCTCCAGGACCTCCCTACCGAACTGGCCTCCCTGGATCTTGGGCTTCTTTGTTGCTTTCCTGTTCTGGGAACAAATTGACTATCTCCTGGGTTTCACTCCCCTATCCACACCTTCATTGCCCCCTTTTAAAAAACAAACTTCAGAAGGAACGACAGAATTGTTTTTAAACCAGAACAAGTTTTCTAAGTCAATGAGGAAAAGCTCAGTTGTCTTCATGTCACTCTGTAAATTTACTTTTTCTTTGGTGGGAAAGGTCCACGTGTAGGATAAAGCACATCTAGGGAGCCTGAAGATACCAAGGGAGGGGACCTGGTGAGGCTGGCTCTAGTGAGCCCAGGGGAGACTTCTAAGGCCCTGGGTGCTGGAGATTGCTGCTGCTGCTGCTAATCTTCCTCCATTGTCCCCGAGCCACCCCAGCTGGTCCTCCTAGTCTTGACCTTCAGTGTCCTCCTCCTCCTCCTCCAGGATGACCCTCCTAGGCCCAGTTTCTGACACTGCCACTGTTGCTGCCATCCTCAGTGTCCATCTTCATGTTGTCAGGGGATCCTTGGAGGTGCTGCTGGTGGTACTGCTGCTGCTGCTGCTGCTGCCCTGAGCCCAGTCAACCCTCTCCTGCCCCTCCACCTGTTGGTCTGGCTCTTTGTCCAGGCAGATCTGAAGGGCATCAACTTTCTGCTTGAGGATCATCATCTTTTAATTCAGTCAATCTGAATAAAGACATGAAGTAGGAGCCACTTTTGGCCCAGTAGGAGCTATAGCCTGCTAACAATTTTGAGAAATCATAAAAATGCTAGCCGGTGGTGCTTTAGGATTTCCATTAGGTATTGCATTTTATTTGAGCCTCCCAGCCACCCTACGTCATAAGAAGTGTATGTTTCCTGGCTCCTATTTTATACGTGAGAGTTCGTGTGGAAGTGAACCTCATGAGACTGGAGGTAGAAGGGACCTCAGGGTCCAACCATCTCCCTTCTCAACTTTTTTTCTGAAACAATTTTAGAAAAGAAACATTCACACAGGGTTAAATTGGTGGGCTGAAGCAGAATTGATTGTGCTTCAGGGGAATTCATAAATGCAGAAGTGATCCCAGGCAAGACAATGCTAAAAACAGACATGGTAAAAGCAGGGCACCAAAGAAGCCCTGAAGTCCACAGTTTGAGAACCAGTGAGAATCGTGCCCAGCCCATACCCCAAACCCTCACTGTAACTTGTCTGACAAGTGATTGTCCTTGGTGATGACAAAATAGCAATGCTTATAAATGCAACGAGTAGAAGACCATCTAAGCACCTGAAGGAAAACTTAGCCAAGCTATAGGGAGAAGTAAACAACAAAATGATGAGACTTGGGGGCCTCAAGGAACCCTTTTTAGGCCTAAACAAAACAAACAAAGAGAGAAGAAAGGAGTTAAAGATTCAAATAGAATTTTAGAAAAGTTCTATATGACACATCTCTGATAATTACTGAATGGGAAAATAAAGGAGTATACATACATATACAGGACGGTTCAGACTTTACTAAGCCTTTTGGGATACCCTGCATTTATAGAGCTACAAACACACACATAGGCTGTGCCAGTCTCTTCATAGAAAATGACCAGGGGCTAGGGCAGTGGTTTTCAAAGAGCCCAGGAGTCCTGGACACCCTTTCAAGGGGTCCAGATCATTTTCATAATAATACTAAGTTATTATTTGGTCTGTCAAATCACCCCACCTTTGCCAAGTACATATCCGTGTGAGGCAGGATTTTCTTCAGCAATTTCAACCAAAACAACATAAGAGAACAGACAGACTACGGAAGCCAATAGCAGAATCGAATTGTTTTCTGTTAAGCCAGAGATGAAAAAGATTTGCAAACCTATGTGAGACAATACTGCTCTTCTCACTAACTTTGGGGAGGGGAGTGTTTTGGAAAATAGAGCTTTTTTTTGTAAAAAGACAAAAAAACCAACCAAACAAAAAAGCAACCTCCTTATTTTAACATGTAATGGGGCGGACTATCGCTATTTTTTTAATGAATTAATAAACATTTTACTGAATTTTCTGTTTTAATCTCTAACAGTAAATATTGAGAGATCTAATCCACATAAAGAAAAGTCCCTTTTGGCTTCTCAGTTATTTGTAAGAGTGTACAGGGGTCCTGAGACCACAAAGTTTGAGAATCCATGTGCTAGGGGAAGGGGGCAAGCATTTATCAAGCACCAGCTCATTGGATCTTCACAGATAGTGGTAATGATAACAATTGCTAACATTCCCATAGTGCCTACTATGTGCCAGGCACTGTGCTGAGCTCTTTAAAATTATTCCGTTTGATCTTCACAACAACCCTGGGAGATGGGGGGGGCAATTATTATTCTTATTTTACAGGTGAGGAAACTGAGGCAGACTGCTTAGCAGTCAAGTGGCATGCCTGAAAGAAAGGAGTCAATCTTAAATGGAGACTATATCATTCAATCCTAAAAATCAGTAGGTCAAAGAACAAGCCATAATAACCAGGGATAATTTCATTAAAGAAAATGGCAAGGATGAGCTCACACACCAAAATATTTGCGATGCAGGCAAAGCAGTCAATAGGGGGAAATGCGTGTCTTTAAACACTTTCATCAAACCAGAGAAAGCACAGTTTAGTGAACTGGGCATGCAAATTTTTTTATAAAAGTTAGAAAAGCAACACATTTTAAACCCTTGAAAATAGGAAATCGGAAATTCCAAACGGGTAAAATTGAAAACAAACCTAAAAATGACTTGATAAGCAGAACTAGGAGGTGGTTGGAAAAATGAATAAAATTGAGAAATTGTTAGCCAATTAATAAAAAAGGAAAGGAAAAGCCCAATGGGCAATATAAATAACAAAACAAAACAAAAATTCCCAACAAATGAAGAGGAAAGAAAGGAAAGTCATTAGAAGCCGTGTGGTCCAATTACATGCCGACGAAATTGATGCCTTCAATAAAATGCCCGAATATTTATAAAAATGTAAAATATTTGACTTCACAGAATAAGCAGAAGAGTTTAAATAACAATATGTGAAACAAGAAATTAGACAAGCTATGAAGGAGCTCCCCTGTCGGGCCCCCCAGGCCTGCGCAGATTTACAAACGACGAAAGAACAATTAATTGGAACCATAGAGAAAGCTGCCATTTCAGGTGCCTGTGAGCTAAGCGAGGGCATGTTTTCAAATCAGAGAGAGAGATAAAGTACTGGGAGAAAAGCAAACTAATATCTTTAATGAATAAAGATGTGAAAATACTGAATACAAATTTTTGTTGAAGCAAAGAGGTGACAACATCTCAAAAGGGATATAGATTATGACAAGATTAGATTTATAGCAGGCAGCTGGTGGTACAGAGCTCTGGGCCTGGAATCAGGAAGACCTGAGTTCAGAATTGGCCTCGGGCACTTACTAGCTGTGTGACCCTGGGCAAGTCATTTAACCTCTGTTTCCTCCTCTCCCCCTCCATTCCTGGGAAGGTCAAAGGAGACCAGAATTGTAAGTACTTCATAATAGCTCACTCTCTTTCCTTCCATGTCCCCCAAAGGCTTTTTTCCAACTAGCACAAGGACAAGTCTAGAGCAAGGATATCCATCCTTACCGATGGATCATTTGATGTCATATTTGATGTAATATTTGCTTGTTTGTTATTATTTCATATAGTTCTAGAAATGCAGGGAATTGCCATGAAAAAGAAAAAGAGCTAATGAGCAGAGCCAAAGAGGAATGGTTACTTTTTTGCACATGACAATGGTTAGCTTAGACAGATGGGGTGGTGAGAGTCCTGCTGATCCCCACCCTTGGCAGATCAGGACCTACCTTCACCTCTCCTGAATAACACCATTGGTACCTGAAGGGTCCCCTAGAGACCACTCACTCAAAAAGTCAAACATTTTCACTTTTCCAGATGGGGAAACTGAGACCCAGGCAGAACCTCAGACTCAAACCCAGGTCCTCATACTAGCCCCATCACACCCTTTCAAGGTCACTAAAACAATAACTTCAGTAAAGCATCAGGAGAGAAAATAATGTCCCCTCCCCCAAATCCTCAGCATTTCTGTATACTGCTAATAAAACCGAGAAAGGAGAAATAGAAATAGACATTCCATCGAAAAGAACTACAGAATGTCCAGAACATCTGGGGGTCTACTGTTAACTCAACCGAACCAGCCTCTGACCTGTGGATGGCTGGAGCCAAACGGAGCAGGCTAGACACAGGAGAGTCAGGAGTCAAACAGAAGTTTAATTTCAAAGTAAGGGAAATGGCCTGTGAGCAAGGAGGAGATCTAGACACATGTGCAGGGGTCTCGCCCCTAGTGGGGGCACCTGAGGCAATGAGGGCTCTCAATACTTATGCTAATGGATACATTGAGGGGTAAGGGCAACAATGAGACAAGTTTGATTCATGGCACGGCTTCCTGACTGCAACATGGGTACAGCAGGTACTTGTCCAACCTCAGAGAACGCCAGGTGATGGTCAGAGTGATAAAATGATTGTGCGATTTTGCCAGAGGGTGAGTGCAAAGGATTGTTGTTATGTCAAGCTATGACACTACTTACCGCGACCCAGACAGGGATTATATGAATAGAACCACCCAACATCTTTTTTGGAAATAAAGGAAGAGAAATAATCGGAGAGATACAGGTTGCAAACAAAACGGTGTTAGGTTTTTGCCAAGCTATACTGGGAGAGAAAGGAAGGTCAGAGAAGGGCTAGGACCCATGCTTGGAGTGAAGGGGAACCATGCTTCCCAACTGACAGAAGGCAAAGATGGCTACTCAGCTCTTATTTAGTCTCTGCTTTATCAGCCAGGAGAATGGCCCCCAAGAACAAAAATGACCAAAGGGAGTTGATTCCCAAGGTATGTGAGAAGACACAGTGGCCATGTAGCTTCCATTGATAAATTCAAGTCACCTGGCCTAGAAGGGTCAGTTCCTGAAAGAATTGGAAGATGTTATTGCTGGGCCACTGCTCAGATGTTGGAAAGACCATGCAAGACAGGAGAGGTGCCTCAAGGGCAGATAAGGGTAAATGGCCTGATTTTCCAAAAACAGAGGAAGAAACAGTATATAAACAATACGCCAATGAGCCTAACTGATTCCTGAGTAAAGTCTAGCACAGAGTATTAAGGCAGTGACTGCAGACACTTAGAAAGGGAAACTGGGATTGCTAAGAGCCAGCTGGACTACATTAAGAACAGCTGATGCCTGACTCAGCTAATTTTCTTTTGGGAAAGGATGATTAAATTATCAGGTGATAGGAAGCCCATGGCTAGAGCTTACCTAGATTTTAGCAAAGTTTTTGATAAGTATTTCGTACTGTTCATATAGAGAAGTGATTATATTATAATACAGTCAGAAGGAATCAAAAGTGGTTGGATGGCTAGAGTCAAAAAGTAGTTACTACTGGCTCCATGTCAATATGGCAGGAAGTCTCTAGTGGAGTGCCCCAGGGATCTATGCCTGATTGGCTCTGTACTCTTTCACATCTTTATCAATGTCTCGGATAGTGGCATAGATGGCATGCTCATCCAATCGGCAAATGACCCAAAGCTGGGAGGTAGAATTAGCCAAAGAGGTGGTGAAGTCAATATTCAAAAGGCAAGAATTTGGGGCTAAATCTAAGAAGATAAAATTCAGTAGGGGTACACATGTAAGCAATTGTAAGGTCTCGTACTTTAAAGCAAAAGGGCCTCCTTACACAAGAGTAGTTTGGAAAAGATCTGGGGGTTTCAGTGGACTGCAAGTTGGGTAGGGAGGTGCCAGGCCCTCTGCCTTCCACCTTTGCCAGACCCCATCTGGAACATTGTGGTCCATTCTGGGCACCATGGTTTAAGAAGAACATGGATAATCTGGAGAGTGTCCAGAGAAGGGCAACCACCATGGGGAAGGGCCTTGAGTCCATGACATAGGGGGTGACACTGAAGGAATTGCGTATGTTTACCCAGAAAAGAGAAGACTGTGGCAGGACAACATGGTCATTGTGGTCCAGTACTCAGAGGGCTCCTGTGCGGAGGAAGGACCGAAGGCAGAACCAGGAGCAGCAGTGTGGGGAACTGGCGAATGCGCTAAATTAGGCCCAATGGCAAGAAAGACTTCCTAGAAATGAGAGCTGGCCACAAGCAGAGCAGCTTCTTGGAAAGGGGGTCGGCTCTCCCTCCTTGGAGGTTCCCTGCCGCCCCCCCCCCCCGCCCCCGGGCTGACTGGGCTGGACTTGTGGGCCACTGAGGTCCTTCCCAGGGCTCAGGCTCCATGAGTTCACTTGTGTCTATGTAACAGAAATTCTAAGACTGCATGATTTACTGACAGATCTAGGGCCATATCAAACTACCAAAGGTTTACTTTGTAAAACTAGATAAAGTAATAACAAAATATACTCAGAGGAACAAAATGTCAAGAATTTCAAGGGAAATAATGAAAAAAGAGGGCCGGAAGCGGGCCTAGCAGCGCCAGATATCAGACAATGGCACAAGCAACATTGTTGGGGGGAACAGATTAAGGACATGAGACCTACACGGAATTGAAAATATTAACTTCGGGTTCGGTAAGTCCAAGGACACCAACTATGGAGGCAAGGCCTCTGGGAAAAGAGGACAGCAGTTTGGCTTAGGAGTCTACTAACATCTCCCACCAGAAGCTCCCCATGTTTCCATGACCTACTTTTGAAATGTCATCTCATAAACTAATTAGAAGAGAAAGGAACCTGATACCTTTCACATTTATGGCTAGGGGGAAGAGGTCTTAAAGGCTAGAGAACATCATAGGAAGTAAAATTAATAATTTTAGGGCATCAACAGGCACTTCTCAAAAGAAGCATTGCAAAGAAAGCCATGTGTAAAAAAATGAGAGAAAAGCCCTAAAGAATTAATAATAAATGGAAAGCAAATTTTAAAAAGTTGAGTTTCATTTCCTACCCATCAGATGGGCAAAGATGAGTAGAAAAAGGAGAATGGCAATTTTTTTTTTTGCGGGAGCGGGGATCTGGGATGTCAGGTACATGAAGGCATTGTGGGTGGTCCAGGCATTCTAGAAAGTTTAGAACTAGACCCAAAGAGTCACTAACATGTTTACACTTTGACTCAGCGATGCCACTGCTGGGCCTTTATGCTAAAAAGTTCCAAGAAAAAGCAAAAGGGCTCCCATGTACAAAGCAACCTTCTTTTATTATAGCAAATTGGAGAATGGCTGAAAAAATGATCATTTGGATATACATAGTCACATAGATTTAGATACACACACCCCCATATACATGTATGTCTATATATATAATATATGTGTATATATATTACCATTTCTTTAGCCATCCCCCAAGACACACACACAAAATGGAACATTACCTAAGAAATGATGAAAGGGATGGCTTCAGGGGAAATTAGGAAGCCTGGTGTGAACCAATGGAGAATGAAGAAGGAGAGTAATTTGCATTGACAACGATTCTATGCAATATGTGAACTAGAATGTAAAGTGTTCTATCTAATTACACTGTAATTAACAATATACACAACAATCAGGGAAAACTGCTTGAAAGACTTTAGAACCAATGCAAATCAGCAGCGTGCCCCAAGTGCCCCACCACCTCCTGGCAGAAAGCTGAGACATGCCACCACAGTGTGGAGTTGGGCTCTATTTGTTTCAGAAGAAGGCCTCTCCCTTTGGTGAGGGGCTGTAGGGGTCGGGAGGAGGGGGAGGAAGGTGTGGAGTGGGTGAGAGTGATCCACCTAACAAGGAAGAAAAGAAAAAAAAAAGAAGAAAAAAGAGCCTCAAGGAAGCAGTTTTTGAAAGTGAACTTCTGAAGGAGCCAGAGTCAAGCAGGACAGTTGGGTTAATTTCTTATATACCTGTAAAAGAGCATCTGTGATACACTTCTCAGATTTCTGTATAAGCCTCTCACTCTTCTCCGAATGTGGAAATGTTTGTGTTTGTCAAGGTCACAATAAAATGGAGAGAGTTAGAGACAGAGGGGGAGAGAGAGAGAGAGAGAGAGAGAGAGAGAGAGAGAGAGAGAGAGAGAGAGAGAGAGAGACAGAGACAGAGAGACAGAGAGAGAGATTAGATTCTGGATCCGGGAGGAGGGGAGGGAAGGAGAAGGGCAGGCTGGAAGGAGGGCAGGAGGGAGGGGTGGGGCAGCTGAGCCTTAAAGAATCCAGTAGGAGGCAGTTGTTCTGCAGATCTCCACACAGACAGACCCCTTACCTGTTCTGAGAAGTCAGAAGCCGGCGTGATCCCTCTCCTAGCCCTGACCTTCACCAGGCCAGAAAATGGACCAAGGTAAATGGGCATGGATAGGGAAAAGGGAAGGGGAGGCACATACAGGGCTAGGGAAGACTGAGTCTCACAGGGCAGTACAGACCCTAAGGATCCCAGAGTACCATTTTATAAAGGGAGACTGAGTCCCACATGGTGGGATAGTGGTGGTGTTGGGGGGGGGGTGGTCCTGAGGACTTTTGCAGAGGAGGAGACTGGAGCCCACAGGGCTGGAGAGACCCTGAGCATCCCAGGGCATAAATTCAGGAGCTGGGAGACTTCAGTCCAACACTAAGCTCGTTTTGTGGAGGTAAGAAATTGAGGTTCATAGGGGGTACTGGTCTGGTCACTAACCTTCAGAGTTGCAATGAGAACCTTTTAGACACTGCCCAGTTCAACACCGTCACTTTACAAGGTATGAAATTGAGCCTTAGAGAGAGAAACATTCTTAGGAAAGCTCAAACTTAGGAATCAGAGCTCCAACAGGCTTTTTAGAAAATCCCTGATTTTACAGAAAGGGAAACTGAGACCCAAAGAGGGAAAGAGACTTAAGATTACAGAAGGTCAGCATTAGCAGCAAGGCCCTTAGAGTCCATCAAATCCAGCCTCTTCATTTTAAAAAAAGGGAAAATTGGTTCTCAGAAAGGAATCAGCCCTTGGTTAGAGAGGGAGCACTCTTGGGATGGCCCTTGGAGATCATCCACTTGAACCTTCCCACTTGATAGAAGATGCAACAAAGTCCTAGAGGGTGGCGGTGGGGGGGGTGTCGATTAGCAAAAATCACAGCAGGAATCCAGGCCCTTTGAGACCAGTCAACTAGCACCTATTAAGTGCCTAACTCTGTGCCAACTCCCCAATTCATTTTACTGAAGGAAGAAAGTGAGCAGCACTTGGTATCACAAGGTCTTGAGTTCAAATCAAACCTATCAAGTCCAGTTCTCACCCCCCTCTAAAGAGGGACAAAGTGAGGTCCAGAGCAGGAGGAGACTTTTAAGCTCCCACAAAGAAATTTAGACCAGGAATCACTGTCCAATTTTCTCATTTTACAGATATGGAGGAATCTGAGACTTAGACAGGGTGAAGGTGATTCAGCATTGCTGAATGTCAGAGTTGGGAACTCAATCCATAGAGCCAAAGGGAAACTGAGGCCCAGAGCAAGGGAGTCACTTAGAAACTCAGAACATCTGAGCTGCAGGAATCCCTTAGAAACTCAGAACATCTGTGCTGGAGGAATCCCTTAGAAACTGAGAACATCTGAGCTGAGCCACCTCACAGACAACATCCAGTCCAGCTCCCTAACATTACAGCTCAGGAAGCAGGCCCAGAGAGGATCATACATATCACCAAAGGTCAGAGGAGTCAGTCTCATCGGACGTCAGGTTCGATGCCCTTAATTTACAAGAGCTGAAAATGATGGACAGGTGGCAGAAGACCCTTGGGATGAGAGAATCCCTGAGTTGTAATTATGGCCTCCTCCCCACCCCCCACCCCCGCCTTTTGAATACAGCCTTTGATCTCCTTAATCACTGTCCCATATCCAATAATAGCTGCCAACATTTGCATAGTGCTTACTATTATGATCTCCTTTGGTAGGTGCTGTTACCATTCTTGTTTTACACGTGAGGAAGCTAAGGCATACAGAGGCTATGGGACTTATCCAGGGTCACACAGCTAGGACGTGTCTGAGGTCCTCCTGACTCCAGGTCCAGAGCCCTATCCACTGTTCTAACCCTCTTCCAGTACTGAGTTAAAAACCCTGCCCCATTCCTTTTCTATAACTTCCCCTGTTAGCTTTGAGTTCAGGCTCCTCCAGGTGAGAAGGAAATGAAATGACAAGGTCAGGTCCTTTGTGTCCAAACCCAACGTCGCAGTCTTCACAGAACTGCCAGCTTTTGGACCTGTTGTCATGGTGGGCTTTAGGCGGGTGACTCACGTGGCCTGAGGGAGCAAGACTCAGAGTGGAGTCAAGGGCTAAGAGAGGAGCCCAAAGTGGGGGGTGGGGAGGGGGGCTATGGGTACTGAGACAGGGAAGAAAATGCAACCCACCTTGTTTGTTTGACAGGTTTGAGTGAATCTAGAGAAATAGAAAAAAGCACCAACCAGAGAGACACATGGAGTGAGGGAGAGACAGAGAGACACACACAGACAGAGAAAGAGGCAGAGAGACAGAAAGGCCTCGCCTTAGGCATTAGCTGTGAGTTCAGGGCCCTGTGAATGTCTTTTGCAGGTAGACAAAAGGACAGCCATTTTGTCATTGAACAAAGGACTAGGATAGAAGCTCTGTATACTTGCTATAGCCTCCTAGTCCCCATGCATGGGATGCCACACATGTACCTTGTGTAGGGCCTACATGGTTTGAATTTTAATTTCTTCTTTGACGTCTCTATAGTTTGAAAGCATTTCATCCCATGTAGTTTAGAGTTGCTGAGTACAGTATTCAGCATGGTGATAGATCACAAAAAACCTTAAATATGTACCAGTCCACGCTATAGCTACATCACTGTGGGCCTGGGCCTTGGGCCAGGTCTATTACCATCTCTTTGTTCACTCTGTTATTTGGGGGAGGTGGTGTTTGTAATAATTATTATGATCTATTATCAGACAATATGTCCGATGGAGCCAAAGCTGACTTCGATTGTGAGAGTGGGCAGCCGAGTCAATCGTCCGCATCGTCCGAATTCAAAGATGACGACACCCAGCAGGAGTTTGTGCACATTAAGCAGAGAATGGATGCCTTGCTGGATCACCTGGAACAGTTCATGAAAGAACCAACCAGGTTCCGGGAGATGATGAGGGCCCAGGCAGCAGAGCAGGAGGTGGGCGACATAATGCCGGAGGAGGCTGAGGCTGAGGCTGAGGCTGAGGCTGAGGCTGAGGCTGAGGCCGAGGCCGAGGCCGAGGTCGAGGCCCAGGCTGAAAATGATGGGGCAGCTGCTGGGAACCATGCTTAGGAGGGCCAGCCTGGAGGAGAAAGAGGATCCAGGCAGCCAGGGCTGGGTGGATTGGCTCTGTCAGGCCTGGGGGGGCCAGGGCTGGCTGGGGTGGCTCTGCCAGGCCCAACCCCACTCCCTGGGACCCAAGGCCTCCTTCCTGGGTCTCTGAGCATGTGCTCTCCACTGTCCTCTGTCTTAGTCTGTCCAGGCCCCTTAGCTGCCTTCCCTCTGCCTTTCACGCTTTCCCCCTTCTTGCAAGTCTCCCAGGAGATAGAGTGAAAACTCAGTAGTTTTGCTTTTTTAACTTTGACACTTTTATTCAGTTGATAATTAAAAAAATAAATTGCTCCTTTTGCAGTTTTGTTTTGTTTTTTAGAGGGGGGCTGTTGGGGAGGAGGGGAAGGGACACCCTGGAGTTAGGAGGAATCTCCATCTTTGAGGACCCAGCCTAATAAAGCAGTCGAGTGACCCTGGGGCCAGGTAAGATAATGTAGCAGGGGATGGCCTGGGCATTGGCCTCAGTGGCTTGGAAAGAGTCATGCTCCTTCACATCCAGTCGCTCTGCCCAGGCCCTCTTGAGTAAAGCCCTAACCAGGGCAGGGGATGTGGGGTCTTTGCCTCAGGGAGCCAGCAGGCAGGGGCCAAGTCTTGGCTGAAGCACCACCCTGGAGCCGGGTGGTCCCATCAGGGGCCTGCCCCTCTTCCCAGGCCCAGCTTTCATCTCAAGGATCTGGCCCCACATCCTCTCCCCCACTGCCTCTTTCACTGCCTTTTCTAGAGGCCTCAGGCCAGCTGTGTGCTGTAAGGGAAGTCTTTGTGAGGCCTGCAGCAGCCTCACCACCTCCAAGTCTTGTCTGGTTCCTTGGGTCTTGGGAGTTCTTCCCAGTAAGCCCCTGGTTGTTGCTTCAGCCTCCTGGTGGGGGGGAGAGCCCTGAGGACCTGGGACCCTGAGTGCAGCAGGAGGAATGTGGGAGGAGGAGGAGGAGGAGCAGCCCTTAGCCCAATGGGCCTGAGCAGTAGCCCCAGCTCTGGGGAGCTCCTTGGGCCCTTGGTCAGTCCTGGGTAGGGGAATGGGGCAAGTCAGGGTCAGCAGGGGACCTCTAGGCCCCTTCTGCCTGAAAGCAGGTGTGGGTACGTGTGTCCACCCTTCTATTGCTGACAGCTCCGAGGGCTGCTGGGCAAGGAAAATAGAAACACAAATGAGAAGTGTGTGTGTGTGTGTGTGTGTGTGGGAGCAAGTGTGTGATTGGGTGGGTGTGAGTGTGTCTGTATGTTTGGGACAGAATATGTGATCGTGTGTGTGGGAGTGTGTGTGTGATGGAAACTTTCACTTGTATGGCAGAAAAAAGCTTCAAGATGTGATGAATGAGTCAGCAGGCAGGTAGCGAGACGTGAGTGTCATGGGGCCATTTGTGGGGAGCATCCAGGCTGCTTCAGTCCTGGAAGAGCTTCACCGCTCTGGTGGTGTGGGTGATGTGTCTGGGGCTGGAGCAGAGGGCCATTGGGGGAGGGGGGAGGCTGGAGACAGAAGGATGGAGGGCTGATGAGGGAGGGCTGGAAGTGTGGCAGTCTGTGGGAGACGAGTTTGCTGGTTTGGGAAAGGTTGTCCTGTGGAGGAGGGGGGGTGTTTTCTTCTGCCTGGCCCCGAGGACAGAGTTGAGGATGTGGGAAGAGGGATGGGGAGAACCTGGGGGGAATGGGGGAAGCAGACTCGGGTTTGACGGAAGGAGATGATTTCTAACGATGAGAGCGGTCCCCAAGTGAAATGGGCTGCCCAAAGATGATTGTACATTGATGTGGCTTCGGAGCTTTTGGAAAGGCCAGACAGGTTGGATGAGGACTTGGGTGAAGTCAGTCCCCGGTGGAGTGCCCTGGGGATCTGGGCTTGGGCCTGGGCTGTGTCATGGACGGCTATCAGTCAGTGGGAGTCTGTGATGGAGAAGCGGAGGTGGCACGGTCATCTGATGGAGCAGACGATGCGGAGCTGGGAGGGAGAGGTCACTCACACGCTGGGGGACAGTCGGGATCCCTCAAAGGCTGAATTGAATGAGATGGAATCCACTGAGGAGAAATCAAAGGTTGATTGGGGGAGGTTAAAACCCATCCCTTCACAAATTTGGGATGGGGGAAACGTGAATAGATAGCAGTCTGTGTTCACGGTTCTGGAGTCTGACTTGGCTCCCAGCCCAAGAGGAGTCACTGTGGTGTGGTGTGGCTGTCACCGAAGGAATCCCCTCTTGGACGACCCTGAAGTGAGTCGGAGGCTCTGGGATGAGGATGTGAACCTTCCTGTCCCCTGTTGTGGTCAGGCCCCATCTGGGGGCGTTGGGCTCACCTCTGGGGTCTAAATTTAGGAAGGACGCTGACACACTGGAGTATGCCCAGTGGAGGGGAAGCAGGATGGAGAGTCGTGTCATGTGGGAGTGCTGTTGAAGGAGGTGGGATTGTTTGGCTTTGAGTAGAGCAGATTTTGAGCAGGTAAGTAGGTGGGTGACATGTTATTTTTGTGTTCAGATGGGAGAAGGAATGTCATGGGGAAGAGGGGTCAACATTTTTTTTCTTGTTCTCCAGGGAGAGGAGGCTGATTTGGGCTCAATGTTATTAGGAATGAATATTGTTGTCATGTGGCCTGGGCGTCTGGGGAGGTAGGAAAGGGGCCTCTTGTTAAGTCAGAGTTGGATGGTTACTTGTGAGAGATGCTGTATGTTTTGGTGATGTAATCATAATTGTAGACTCCAAAATTGCTACTGTGTTCCCCCTTCTTGGCAGTAATCCATGGAAAGGTCCTGAAGTTTCTAGAAACAGGAAGTGGGAAAGGATAGGGTCAGGGAGCATCCAGTAGGGGGCAATATCACTTCCTGTTGGGTGCTCTTGTTGGTGCTGCAAAGCTGTAAGGAGTGGTGGGGAGGCAGGCTCTTTAGTGGGCCCAATTGAGGTGGGCCCAATGTGTGAGGTAGTCCGCCTGAGTAGCTCTGATGAGGAGGAGGAGGTCCGTGACGATGGCTGCAGTTGGGCTGGCCTACGTCGGAAGTATACACCACCAAAGAAGTGGTGGAGTAATGGTGGTGTACTTCTAGAGGCCGCATCGGATGCTGTTCAGCGTGAGGAG
Organism: Trichosurus vulpecula; assembly: GCF_011100635.1. Lineage (NCBI taxonomy): Eukaryota > Metazoa > Chordata > Mammalia > Diprotodontia > Phalangeridae > Trichosurus > Trichosurus vulpecula. Next base: position 3,585,124 of record NC_050582.1, on the reverse strand, counting down.
GTGGGAATTCAAGGTAAGCAAGGTGGGGGGTGAGGGGAGAGGTGAAGGGGGCTGGGGGCACAAGTAAGTGAGGTTACTTTAGTTGTGTATGCTTAAGAAAACTTCCTAGATTCTTCTAAAAACTTTCTTTCCTGTAAAATGTTAAGGACAAAATGGCTTCCTCCAATCTCTTAAGGGTCTCATGGCCAAAAAAATTCCAGCTTAATGTAGACTTGGGTATGATAAGAGTCCTTTGGAAGCATTTAGGTTGCATTTTGTATGTTAAAATCATAATTCTGAAGAGTATCTGGGCTGCCCAAGGAATCCCCTCCCCCGCATATACCCACATGCACACACATATACGCCCACACACAGCCACAGAGTTTTACAAAGTTTCAAATACAACAAGAACAGCATGTTTAAAGCATGTTTGTTTGTTTGTAGTTTTCAGTTCCAGGTTAAACCCCTCCCCCCCCTTCCTGTGCCCCACCCAGAACACAATAAACAATCACATACACACGACACCTGTGTGGTTGCAGGAAACATTTCTACATTAGTCGTTCTGTACAAGGAGAAACAAATAAAAAAAAGCAGAAATTCACCTGCTTCAGTCTGTATTCAACCTGTATTCCTCCCTTCTCTGAAGGCATAGAATAGAAATAATAGATATATATAATATAATAGAGAAAATGCTGCCTCATTGCCATCCCCATCCAAATTAACCAGCTCTTATTAACCTTGTGGTGTTTCCTTTGTGATGCTAATTAGAAACCCATAAAGCTCTCTGCTATGGTTCTTTGGTTTAAAATACAATTTTCAAAGAAACATGATCCACTTAGAGGTTGCTCTTTGCACGCTTTCCCCCTTATGATGGGGGATGACTGGTTTGCTGTTTAAGTAGCCTTTGGGTGATTAATCTGTAACATTCCTGCTCATTAAAACACCAGCAAAAGTTGCTGCCTCATTGGTCCCTTTTGTCCCAGCCTCTGATTCTATGACAACAGGCACCCCCAGGAGAAAGGACCACGAACCGTCCCATAAGCCAATATAATGGCTAACATTGCAAAACCTTTTTTTTTCTTTTGGAAGCACGGCAGGGCAATTGGGGTTAAGTGACACAGCTAGCAAGTGTGTCAAGTGTCTGATGCGAGATTTGAACTCAGGTCCTCCTGATACCAGGGCTGGTGCTCTACTGCACAGTGCCAAACCTTATAACAATTATTACCTCATCTGATCATCATAACAACCCCAGGAGGTAAATATCATCCTTCTCCCCATTTTACACATAAGCAGACATGCAAAAGTTAAGGGACTCCCCCAAACTCACAAGCACAAAGTAACTAAAGCAACTTGAACTCAGGGACTGTTGGAGTTCTTAGTCTGTACCCCCAGCACTAGCAAATAGAAATGCTCACAGATTGAACCACTGCCCGATAAACACCCCAAAGGCCGTGATGAAGTCCATTACAAAACATTGAGAAAGTGACCCAAAGGCACACAGAAGGACTCAAACCCAGACCTCCTCCCTCTGAAGGCTGCCCTCGGTCTCTTTTACCTTTTACCTAATTACACGAGTGCCCAAGCAACTTCATTAAAACAACAATGACATATTTTAGCAGGAACCAGCTCCCACCGTGGGAAAAGGGCCCGGCCTTTGAAGAGGATGCAGCAGGGTCCTGCCAGGAAGCTTCCCAGGCAGAAAGTGGAAAACCTGAACACCGTGAAGAAGGAGCTCGCCAAGATCAAGAACAAAGTGGATTCTCTGCTGTCCTGCGTGGAACGCCTGGAGAACAAGGAAAAGCCCCAAGGCAGGAAAAGGGGCAGGCCTCCAAAGAAGCAAGGTAACAAAACTGGGGAAAAAGCAGCAGCCATGGGGAAGAAGAATCGTGGGGAAGGTACATGGGGGGAGGACATGGTGGAGGGGTAGCACACACCTGGAAAAGGAGAGTACAACCTCTCCCACCTCCCATCCCACCTCTGCTGACTGGCTTGCAGACACCCGTCAACTGGCTTCCCAGTCTCACTCTTACCCCTAACAGACCCTTCACCCACTTCCCTCAGAGGAGACTGTGGGACCTATGAGCTTTTCTGGAACCTTCTGATATCTCCTAAAATCTCTATCTCTCAAAGGTTGGTCTTTATATTTCAGTATGGGGAGACCTTGTGCTCAGTCTCGGTGCCTCAGCTCACTCCTATGGAAAGATGAAAGAGGTTTGATTCAACGGTTTCAAAAATCTCTTCCAAGTTCAGTCGTTTGCATCTACATCCCTGAGCTCTGGTGAATAAAATGGGGTTCAGGTACCAACCAGATCAAATGACACACTGCTTAGAAGGTCCTTTGTGAGCCTTAACAACCCCACAACTGAGCTCCCATCAATGCCTAACATGTGCACTTCTTCTATCATTCTTTGACAGGCGAGTCAAGCAATGACAAACAGACCGCTGCTTCCAACACTGGCTATGGCAGTTCTACATCCCAATCCTCCGGAGGAAGAGGCTGTTACCAGGCGAAGCAGAAGGAAGGCATGAAGACTGAGGAGGAAGGAAACCCACTGCCCGACATGGAAGACACCATAATGCAGTTCAACAAACAGAGGAACAACAGAACCTACAAGCCAGCCAAGCGCAGGGTGAGCTGGGCACCAACAGTCACCGTATGGGGCAGCACAGGCAGCCCTGCTTAGTAGGGGCTCGCCTAGAAGAGGAGGACACAGAAGACTGAGGCGTACAGGACCTGCTGAGGTGGCTCCAGGATGCTGGAGGTACAGCCTGCCATTGCTGAGAAGCTAGAGCACAGCAGAAACACCACACAGGCCAAACAGCTGTGTTCCCTGCCGGCCTCAGTGGGCCACCAAGGCACACATTCTACAGCCACCCTCAGCAGGCCCTCACCCTCAGATATTTGAGCCCAGGCTCACTATTGTCCTCACTCTTGGCCTCTCCAGGCTCCTACAGGTGGTCTATTTCCCAGTAAAAAAGAATTACATTAAAACCACTGAATTGTTCCTCATTCTCTTAGAAAGATTGTTCTGGCTCAAAAATAAATAAAATGCATTGTTCCTTCTGCACTTTGTTGTTTTTTTTCTTAAAGACTTGGTAGGCAACTGAAACCTAAGAGATCATGGGAATCTCTGTCCTTCAAGACACAGTAGGAAAGTGGCAAAGAACCCCATGATCCACATAAGACAATGGAGCTAGGAGCTGTTCTAGAGGCTGGCCACTTCTTATTCGGCTCTCCCATACAGGGCTCCTAGAAAACAATCAAGAAACTATTATTAAACACCTACTACGTGCCACACACTGTGCTAAGTGCTGCCTATACAAAAAGAGGCAAAACTTCATGGCTCCCAAGGACTTACAGTCTGAAGGGGAGACAATCTGCCAACCAATATATATGAAGCTGGCCCTCCACAGCACAGATAGTTAATACCAACCAGAGTGAATGCCCTGGAAGGAAACAGGGTGGGGAAGGCTTCCTGAAGAAGGGGGGACTTTAGCTGGGACTAAGAGAAAGCCTGAGAAGTCACTAGTTGGAGATGAAGGACAAGCACATTTCAAGCAGGCCGGCCAGCCAAAAGCAGAACACCAGAGCTCAGAAACGGAGGGTCTTCTTCATGGAACAACCAGGAGGCCATATGGATGGAAGAGAACATGCCAGGGAGGAAAGTTTAAGAATATTAGAAAGATAGGCTGGGGCAGGCTGTGAAGGACTTTGAATGTCTAACAGAGTATTGGGTTCCTGGAGGCCATAGGGAGGCATACTCAGACCTTGGTTTTAGGAAAATCACTTTAATGACTAAATGGAGGCTGGATGGGAACAGCAGGCAGACCCACCAGCAGGCTGCTGCCATAAACCAGGCATGACATAATGAGAACAAATCCTGGGGAATCCCAAATATTCTCCTTCACCCCCACATAAGCATCCCTGCCTATCCTCAGAGCCTCTCAGGTCCACAGCCACAAAAAAACCCAAGCCCAGGAGGCTTCCCCCGGCTACTGGGTCAGCTCACGTCAGGCCTGGGGTTCGAGCTCAGAATGGTGCCACAATATCCTGGGCCCAGCATTCTGGGGTTGACCTTCAGTCTGGCAGCTGCCTCCCAAGGCCCTAAACCCCAGGCACATGGGGGAGATTGGGACCAGGAGGACGGAGGGAGTCCTTGAGGGAGAAAGGAACGCCACCCAATGCTTAGGTCTGGGGGCCAGTGGAAGGGGCCGGGGAGAGCTCAGAAGAGCAGGATGAGCTGCAAGGAGGCTATCTGCCTCCAGACCCCCTGGAGGCTCACTGGGCTGGGGCCAATTTCTCCATCATCTGGACTTTCTAGGTGAGGTCCATGCTGGCCAACGGCCCCACAAAATGGATTTAATGCCAGTCTGTGGGGCTGCGGGGTGAGGCAGCATGGAGGAGGGGACTTGAGACAGAGGACCTGGGGGATCTAGGGCACAGCCACCTGGCCTCTCTAGGCTTCCCTTTCTCCTTCTCAAAAATCAGAGGGCTGAAGTCCAGGATGGCCAGGGTCCCTTGTAGCACTGCTGTTCTATGGCCAAACTGCGTATGTCACCGACCTTGGGCAAGTCACAGCCTCTCTGTGGGCCTGAGCAGCTGCTGCTGGACTCCAGGATGGCCCAGGTCAGTTCCAGGTTGAACATGCTCTGATCCCTTGACCTAGGGACCAGCCTCTCTGCCTCTGGATGCCTGTTTCCCCTTCTGTAAAAGGCAAGAGACTGATCTAGGTCAGGGGTGTCAACCACCTGGACTAGGCCTGCAAGACCATGCCCCGCCCCCCCCTCCGCCGACTGCCCAGAGCCAGATGACAATATCTTTAAGAAACAGGTAACACACCCAAAGGAAATTCAAGAAAACATAGGGAATGTTGACATGGGGTTTCCTAAAGGAATCTGCTTCCACAGAGATCCTTCTGGAGGGCTGAGGGTCCCTAACTTGAGCCTGATACCACTTGAGATGGTCCCTAAGGGCCTGAACTGGAGCTCCCAGGGACCATAAGGCCAGAGGGAAATGGCAAGGAGGCCCCATGCCTGCCTCCTTGGAGCCTAGACCTCCATATTCTGTCACTCTACTTCCTGGAGATCAAAGGGCTTGTGTGCTGCCCAGGGGGAGCTCCTCTGGGTGGCCTGGTTTTCTCTGGTTGTGGGCATGGTCAGTGAGGGAGCAATGAGCAGAGAGGTGATAGCAACCCTGCTCAGGGCCACCTGTGGGGGGAGAGATTCAGAAGAGAAAGCACCTGGAGGGAAGGAAGTCCAGCTTTGACTCCTGGCCAGGAGATTGGAGGAGGTGGGCCCACTAGAATCATGGCCAGAGATAGCCAGGCCTGAAGATACCCAGGCCTCCAGTCTTGCCCATTGGTGGGCAGGGAGGCAGGTTAGGGGTCTGGCCCCATTAGGCTCCAGGAAGCCCTGGCCTAGTTTCTTCTTGATACAAAGAGCAGAGCTGCTGAACCCCACGCTTCCTATCAACCATGAGACCTCACTCCCTGCAGATTTCACAGGGTACACAAGGTACACAGGGTACAGTAAATTGTTGCCACCCTGCACCTCCTTAGCTGCTACTGGGCTGGAGATTTGTTACTGTTCCTTATCAGGGCTCTGTTTGCCCCAAAGAGAAACACAGAGTCCAGTCCTGGGCAGAGGAGGAGGAAGACCACTGCCCCTGGGAACCCTCCAGGGTGGCCAGGCTGTTCCTGGCTCTCTGCTCTACGTTCTTGGTTTGGCATACAAAGTATCTCAACCTTCAAGGCTGGCTAGGGTAGGGCAGCAGGAGGAGGCCCAAGGAAGGCAGTTCCAGGGGAGAAGAAAAATATGACCTACTAAGGCTCAGGGGCAGCCTGGCCCTAGCCCCCAATCAGGGTTAAGCATGACCTCTCATTGAGGCAGAAGGAGATGGCCCGACCAGGCCCAAGGGGCCATAATGGGGATGGGGGGAGGTTCAATGAGGGAGAGGTCAGTGGGCCCAGATCATGGAGGCCTGAGACAGCCAGCCTGGGGAGTTGAGATTTGTTAGCAAAGAGCTGAATCAAGTGTCTCCCACATTCAGGTGGCAAGGATGAGGAACTGTGGCCTAGCTCATAGCACCTTACTTAGATTTCCAGTGGGAAGGGACATCAGAGGCCCTCAGGTCCAGCCCTATCCCTCTGTAGATGGCCTAGAGAGAGGAAGGCCCCCTTGTCCAAGGTCACACACCTAGTAAGTATCTGAGGTGGCTTCTGACCCCAGAGGACAAAGGGCTCAGACATGGTGACAGGGCCCAGAACTGGTCACGGGGCTGGCCCACACAGTTGTCTCTAAGGGCCCGAGGACAGCTTGGCTGAAGGTCCCCAGTGGGATGCCCCAAGCATCCATGCTTGGCCCTGTGCTGCTTTACATCCCAGCAGTGACTTGGACCAAAAAAGCCCACATGTCAGTGCTTCCCCATTTAGCAGACAACCCAAAGCTGGGAGGGGTAACCATCACTCTGGAATGACAGAGCCCAGATCTCCCAGGATCTAGACAGCCTAGAATACTGGGCTGAATCAAAAATGATGAAATCGATTGGATCAAAACCTAAAGTAGGTTTCAGGCTTCAGACTTAGGTTTGAGAAAACAAGCTCAGCAGTGCAGGATGGGAGAAGCTTGGTTAGACAGCAATCCATCTGAAAAAGATTCAGTGATCTGAGTAGGCTGCAAGCTCCATGAGCAACAACAATGTGGTCCAAAGGGGCCAAGGTCTCCAGGGCCATGTTAATGGACCTTAAGGGAACCACAGGGCCTAGAAGGAGGTGCAGGGTGGCAACGTGAGAGACCCATGTGGGCCTTAAGGGCCCAGGCCAGGACACATGTGGAGCAGGGCATTCCCTTCTTGGGGCCGCAGTCTGGGGAGGACAAAGAGGAGCTGGGCAGTGTCCAGAGGGCATCCAGGCTGGGGAAGGGCCTCAAGAAAGGGACATTGGGGTATGCTTTGAAGGCTCTGGGCCTGTTTCTTGAGGAGAAAAAAAGGCTTGGGGAGGGCAGGGGAGGGGGCCTGGGAAAGGGGACCTGACTGCTCTATGTGAAGGGCTGTCACATGGAAGAGGGCTCAGCCATTTTGTGCTTGGCCCTGGAGGACTGAACCTGGAGCAGTGAGTGGAAGGGAGGAGTGCCATTGTAGGTTCGATGGAGGGGAAGGCCTCCCTACAGAGACTCAGATCCGCCTCCCCCCCCCCCCCCCCCCCGCCACAGTGGAACGACTGCCCCAGCAGGCAATGGGCCCCCCAGCTTGGAGGTCTGCCCACAGACCTGCTGGCCCCTGGGCAAGGCCTTTGCACTGGGACTGGGGGAGGGGAAGCATCCTTTCCTGCACACTTGGGATCAGGTGTCTGCTGAAGCCCCTTTGGATGCTGAAATTCTGGGATTGTGGGATACTCCAGGAAGGAGAGGCCTTGGGAGTCTTTCACACCATAGTGGGAATTACTGCAGCAGCCCCATTCTAGCCAATAAGCAGCCCAGACCCTCTGAGGGGAGGAAAGGGCAGATTCTCTCTGGCTCTTAGGCAGCCATGGTTCTGAAAGCCCCCACTTCAGGTGGGCTGTTGGAAGGGCCTTTCAGCTGGGCTTTGGGGTGGCCATGGCATGAGCTGGAGGGGGCCCTTTTGCACCCAGCTGGGCTGGGGGATTTCTGCCCCCCCCCCAGGGTTCATCTGTTGCTGCTGACCTCTTTCCTTCCCTTGCAGCCTGCTCACACAACTACCAGGGAACTGTGTGGTCCCTGGGTTCTTTGTAGGTTTTAACATTGAATCAAATGTTTTCATGTTTTTCTCCCCCCATAGCCCTCTTTCCTGACCCCCACCAGAGCCAATGTTCCTCAGGTGCTGATGGGGGAGGGGAAGAGGGCTGGGCAAGGGCACTAGGGTGGGGGAGGTCTGGGAGGGCAGGGGTTCTGGAAGACCTGTTGGGAGAGATAGGGCTGGTTAGCAGGTGGAAGAGAAGATTTAGGGGGGCCATGGTGAGATTGCCCCCTTCAACCCTTGGAAGGGGTGACTTGTGGCAAGATGGCATGGAAAGTTCCTAGGGGGTGGGGGAGTCAGGAGGAAGGCAGGGAGGAGAGGGTGGGACCAGGAGTATCTTGCCAGCAGCCAATAGGAGCTGGACCTTGCTTTTTCTCAATGTTGCTAACTTCTTTCTCGACTATATAACTGCAGGCAGAGGCTGGGACTGGGGCAGTCTGCTGCCTGGGTGAGACCATGAGTGAAGACCCCAAACGGGGCAATGAAACCAGCAAGGTTGACGAGGAGGAGCAGGCCTGGCCCAAGGAAAGTGCAGAAGACTGCCAGGGAAGTCAGACTCCCAAGAAAGTGCCTTTCCAGGGTGATTCTCAGGCTGGGGCGGCTTCAGCTGACCAGTCCCCCACTTGTGACCCAGGTCTGGAGATCTCAGGAGACCGAGAAATGGAGGAAGGTATAGAGCTGGGCGTGGGGAGGAACCATGTCAGGGCTGGATGCTCATTTTACAGAAAAAAAAACTGAGGTCACCAGGGCTCTTCTGGGTGACATAGTCTTCATTCCTTCTCTTGGGGATGGGGAGCCCCTAAGTATAGAGATCAGAAAACCACTGTGGAGCCCTGGGGAAAGCTCAGGAACCAGAGTTCTTGGAGCCTGTGGGGTCAGTCACAAATCCAGCCTCTTTTCACAGAGGAGAAACCAGGGTTATTAGGGGAAACTGAGTCCGAGCCCTCATTTCATTACAAAACCAAGTGAGGCTCAGAGAGGGCAGTTAGGCAGGGAATAGGGCCCCGGGGCCATCAGGAAATCCAACTCCCACTCTGCATTTTACAGGGGGAGAAATAGAGGCATAGAGGGAGGCAGTGAGCCCAAAAATCGGGAAGAGAATCCAGTGCCACTGTGGCATGGCATGGCAGAGAGGAAATGGGGTCCTTTAGAGACCATCGAGCCACTTAGCCTCCTCCCCCCTTTTACCAACAGCAGAAACTGGGCACTAAAGGGTGAAGGCAGTTAGGCTGAAGTGGCTGAAGACCCCCTGGAGCCTCAGCTCTTCATTTGCTCTGGGTGGAACCAGGGCACTCAGGAAAGACTTCTTGAAGGAGCTGGGCTAGGGGCAAAGCCCAAAGGGAGTGGAAATGTGGATGAGGTATCATGGTGGGCAATGGGGAATCGATGCTTGGACCCAGAGCCAGGCTTTAGGCAGGTGACTCAGGTGGCCTGCACAGGAAGGCTTGAGGGAGCAAGGCTCAGTGTAGAGCCAGCAACCAAGACGCCTGGAGAGGAGCCCAAGGGAGGGGGGCAAGGAGGGCTGCCCCAGAGTGAGTTATGGGTACTGAGACAGGGAAGAAAACACAACCCACCTTGTCTGTTTGAGAGGTTTGAGTGAATCTAGAGAAATAGAAAAAAGCAGCAATGAGAGAGACAGAGAAAGACAGAGACAGAGAGGCAGAGACAGAGAAACAGACAGAGACAGAGGAGGAGAGACAGAGGGAGACAGAGACAGAGAGGAGAGAGAGACAGACAGACAGAGACAGACAGAGAGACACACACAGAGAGACAGAGAGACACACAGAGAGGGACAGAGAGGGAGAGATTGAAAGGGTGTGATGGGGCTAGTATGAGGACCTGGGTTTGAGTCCGAGGTTCTGCTACTTCCTTACCCTTAGCTATGTAGGGCAAGTCACCAAGCCTGGTCTCAGTTTCCCCATCTGGAAAAGTGAAAATGTTTGACTTTTTGAGTGAGTGGTCTCTAGGGGACCCTTCAGGTACCAATGGTGTGATTCAGGAGAGGTTAATGTAGGTCCTGATCTGCCAAGGGTGGGGATCAGGGGGACCCCCGTCCCCCATCTCCTGCAATGTGTGTGTGGGGGGCAGGTGAGCACCTGGATGGAAGGAAGGGGCTCTGCAGCCCTAAAAACCCCCGGGGAAAGACCAGCTACTAACCAGAGGACTCTCCTTGTCATTCTTTGCTCATTATCAGGTGGCTCCAAGGGCCAGGGCAAAGGAGGCTCTGGAGCCAAGGGTGGGCAGCGAGGCCCGAACCCCAAGTCGTCCAAAGGGAAGGGCGAGGATCCCCAGGGCATCCGGAGAGATCTGGCTAAGATTGAGCAGAAGGTGGACATTCTGCTGGAGTGGATGGATCAGTTTACCAAGGAGGCTGGACCTCCGCCGGTTGTTGCTGAGAAGGAATCGCCACAGTCTGATCAGGCTCCGCCTCCGCCTCCGCCTCCGCCTCCGCCTCCGCCTGCTCCGTCTCTGCCAGCCCCGCAGCAGCAGCACCAGGGTGGTAAAGGCCACAAGAGGTCCAAGGGAGGCGCCAAGGCAGCTGCGGCCGAGCTTGGCGGCGGCGGTGGCAACAAGTCGGCCTAAAGGGGTGGAGCCTGGGACTGAGGGATGCTGAAGATCAAGGCCGGGGGACCCGCTGGGGTGGTTCCAGGACAAGGCAGCAGCAGCAACAGTGGCCCCCTCCCCATAACACCTGGGCCATCGTCTTAGAGCCAGCTTCACCTGGGTTCCCCCCCACCAGTATCCTCCAGCACGATTGTCCCCAATCTTAGTCGCTCCAGGCTCCCTAGTTCAGCTTTCTTGAAGGTGGCCTCCCTTTGGCTCCCCACTGGTGGCCGCCCCTTCCACCCCCGCAGCCTTCCTCGGAGGCGCCCCCCAGTAAAGCATCTGCCATGTTGCTCCTGTAGCTCTCATAACGTTTCTCTGCAGATTTAACAATAAAAAGCATTCTCTTGCTCCTTTGGTGATGTTCTTTTCTTAAAAGGGAACTCCAGTTGAGGGAGGGAATGAGGGAGGGGGTGAGGAAGCAGCAGCCAGGAATTAATGGGGGTCCCCATCCTTTGGGACCCAGCATAGCAAAGCAGCAAATAGCCACTTGGTCCATCCAGGTAGGACCGTGCAGCAGAGGGATGGCCCAGATGGTGGCTACTTCTGAGCTGGTCCCCCCAGAGGGAGGGTGGGGAGAGGGCTGGAAATGAGGACATGCAGTCAGGGGCTCACATTCTGCTATGCAGTCTCAACTTGTCCTGGCCCCCTTGGCCAGAGCCAGAAAGTGGGTGGAGATGCAGACTGTTTGTCTCAGGGGCCCAGGGGCTTGTGAGCAGCTGTACTGTCTGCCACAATCCTCACTCTCCATGGTCCTCAGCCTTCCCCCACTCCTACCTAGCTCATGGTGCTAGAGAGACCCTGTACCCCTCCTGGGGTCTGGCTTTCACCCCAGGGGATGCTCCTCCACTGCCCCACCCTCCTCACTTTGGTTCCAGGTGCTGTTAAATTGACTTAAGTTCAGATATGTGCCAAATGTGCCCAGAGTGAGGGTTTGAGCCCAATGCTGGCCTCCTCCATCCCAGTGATCATCTGGAGGGATATCTGTCCTGAGCTAGGGTGCAGGCCCTGGACAGAGAGGAGACAATAAGAGCAGGGAGCTGTTGGAGAATGCCCAGGGATAGTGGCCCCCACCTGGACCCCTTCACTAGGCACAGGCCAAGGGCAGAACTCAGCAGGGTTACCCCAAGCTCTTCTTGGGGATGCTCCATCCAGGGAGGTCCTCTCCCTGCTTCCCCCCGCCCCCCGCCCCTGCCACCAGTATGTTATTGCACAGGAATGAATAGGCTTGATCTGCAGCCCTAAAGGCAACAGCCACTCCTTGAGGTCTCAATGAGGACATGAGCACAACTGTAGGTTTGTCCTCATCTCCTTCCACCATGCAGCCCCCTAGCAAGAAGGTCAGTTCCTGGGGCATTGCCAATCTGCCTTGGTGCAGAGGGGTCTGCCCTGGGGGCTCTCCACATCTAGGAGATCTAGTTGAAAGAGGAAAGTCACCTTGGGAGATTCAGCTCAGCTTTGCCTCTTCTCCAGACTTGGGCAGCAGCCCTTTGGCCCGGGCTCGCTGACATCTCTCCCTGGCTCACCATGGGCAAGTCTCTCAGCCTCTCAAGCCCTCACTCTCCTCGTACGGGGAGTGGGAAAGCGAAGGCAATGAGAGAACCATGACTGGGGCATCTCTGTCCCAGGGTTGTTGGGAGACTCAACACTCTATGCCTGAGCCCCAGTATTATTAGGGACATTCAGTGTGTGAAGCTTTAGGTGACCCCTTTCCATCCCTGGGCCTCAGTTCAGCCTCTGTAAGATGAAGGCTTTGGATTAGATGGTCTTCACATCCTGAACATTCCTAACTGCTCTCCTTCCTCCAGGCTCTACCCCTTCCCTCACCCCTCTTCCTGCCTCTGCCCTTGGCATAGGTTTGCCTGAGGGAGCTTACTGGGATGGGGCCAGGCACTGACGGGACTCCTACAGCCCTGCCTTTGCGGGTGCCTTGGCCTAGGGGTGATCAGAAGTTACTGTGCATTGGCTGCCTGGCCTTGGGCCTTCAGGGACCTCTGCCAGCTCTCCTCCTGGTGCTGAATCATAGTCTGAGCTCTGGGGTCACCCATAGGCAACACACCCCAGGCAGCCTGGCTAGGGACAGAGGCCTTGCTCTCTACCCTGGCCTCAACCAGCATGATCCAAACCTGCCATGTCTCTAGGCCTCCCTGATCTGAGCCCAAGTGTCAGTCCCAAAAGAGAGCAGCATCAGCAGGGACCTAGTATCTGGTACCAGCTTGGCCACTTCCTAGGTGAGTCACCTTGGCTAAGTCTGTTTCCCATTCTCTGGGCCTTGTTTTCTCTATCAATGCAGTATCAGGGCTAGACTAGGTGACTTTAATGGTCTCTCCCAGCACCATCGTTCTCCATTCAGAATCAGAATTTCAGGGTTGCAAGGGGCCCCTCAGTGGCCATCTAGTCAAACCCATACACAGAGATTCCCCTGTACGACACAATTGGCATCCAAGATTTGTTTGAAGCCTTCCAGAGATGGGTCATTCCCTTGTGGGAGAGTTCTAACTCCAAGGTTGTTTTTTTCTGACATCAGATCCAAACTCCTCTTTTTACCTTGTACCCACTGCTCCTGTTTCTCTTCTTTGGGACCAAGTAAAGGCTGGTATCTGTTTTACATGATAGCCACTGAAATGCCTGAAGTCAGCTGTCATATTCTGCCCCCCACCCCCACCTCTGAGCCTTCTCCTTTCCAGGCTAAACTCCTTCATTTCATATTCAGGTGATCTCTGCACAGGATGAGGTTGTGGCTTTGTCCTTCCCAGGCAGCAATCTGGCTTATCTATGGACTTCCCAAGGTGGGGTGCCCAGTAATGAACATGGAAACTTCCAGACTATTTTCAAAGCTATATAATGATGAGTTTTGTATCTTGTCTTTGGAAGTGTTGTTCTATTCCTTCACCATATCCTTGTTCAAAATGCTTTAAAGCACAGAGCCAATGAAGCGCTGATCCTTACAATCCTCCACCGAAGACTACCATCCAAGTTCACAATGAATCATTAGTAACTACTCTTTGGCTGTGGCCATTCAACCAGTTTCAAATCCAGTTGATTGTCTTATCATTAAATGCACATCTCTCCCACAAGAATATGAGAAACTTTATCAAGCACCTTACTAAAAAGCCACATGATCTATTTCTACAGCATTAACCTGATATTCCAAGGTAAAAACTCTGTCCAAAATGTAAGAAGAATGGGTGCCAGCTGGCAGCTCTATTACTCACTGCCTAGTGCTAGGTCACAGATCTAGTGCAGACTGAGGAGGGGACCTGTGCCTAGGGATAGAAGTCCACAGCAAAGCACAGCCAAGGACCTAGACTGTGTGCTGAGTGAGGAATAATTACAGAAACAAGCAACAACTATGTGGCTCTGACCCTGACCCTGGCCTTAACACAAAGTTCAAAGTCAGGAAATCAGCTGGAAGAATGAGAAAATGAAAAGAAGAATCCCACTATAAAGAGCTAGGATGGTTATAGAGACACTCAAGACACAAAACACACAGAAATACGATTACTCCAAAGCATCTACAAGCCAAACCTTAACAAAAAATACAGCTTTGGCACAATTTGAACTAGAATTCCTAGGAGAGATGAAGCAGGAGTTTAGAAAAAAGAGCTAAAAATAAATTTTATGAATGAAACAAGAATGCTAAAGGAAATTATTGGAAAAGAAATGAGAACTATGAAAGAAAGAATTGGAAAGAGAATTAATATCTTAGCACAAGAGATATAAAACCTTGACCAACAAAAAACTAGAAAATTAGAATTGACCAAACAGAAGTTAGTGATTCCATGAGAAAAGAAATATTAGAACAAAGTCAAAAGACTGATAAAAATAGGAGTGTAAAATATTTCATATCAAAAACAACTGACTTGGACAGATGAAGGAGAAATAATTTAAGAATCATTGGATTCCCTGAGAGCTGTGATCAAGAAAAACAAAAAAGAGTCTGGATAGCACATTTCAAGAAATGATCAAAGAAAACTTCCCAGAGCTATTAGAACCAGAGAGCAGAGTGAAAATGGAGAGAAGTTACTAGCTGATTCTTGAAAGAAAACCCAAAATAAAAATTTCCAGAAACATGATAGCCAAAATCTAGCGTGTGCAAATCAAAGAAAAAATACCACAAACTGCTAGAAAAAGAAAAAAAGAATTTAAGCACCAAAGAGCCACAGTCAGAATCTCACAAGAATTTGCCACCACAACTACAAATGAGCAGAGGGCTTGGAACACAGTATTCAAGGAGGCAAAAGTTACAGGCTTACAACCGAAATTAACTTACCCAGCAAAAAGTATAATTCTACAGGGCAGAAAGCGGATCTTTAAAGAAATAGAGGACTTCTAAGCATTCCTGATGAAAAGACTAAAAGATGTGTAGAAACTTTGAAGTGCAAACCCAGGAAGCATAAGAAACACACATACAAACAAATTTTAAAAAGATAAATATGAATGGTTTTTCCATGCAAGAATTTCTTCCCACTATTTCTAAGGAAATTCATGGGTTTTTTTCCTGAATCCTGAACTCTAAGAAAAATCAATCTGAAAATTTTAAAAAAGTATTAAAGCTAATAATCAACATGGAGATGTTATTGATTTGAAGGAAGCCATTGACATCGAATTGAAAGCAAAAGAAGGGAATGCTGACATGCACGGTCAAAGGTTACTGGAACCAGGACATAAGCACATAGGAGAGAAGCAGTCATGATCTCATCAGTATATGCTTTGAACTGTTTCCACGTTATATGTGTGTATTTGTAGCTGTGTCTAATGTGGCTAATCACGAATGATTCTTGCAAAAAAATTAATAAGTTTATGTGTATAGTATACATTATACAAATCCTACGAGTGATGGTCCAGGAAATAAGTTGTGGATGCAATGTAAGTCCTTAAATTGGTGACTTCAACACATGATTCTGTATAATGCTTTTAGCCATTCTAGATTTGAATGTTACATGATTTGAGTACAACCCAATAATGTTCACTGGAGTTTTCCAGTGTTTGAATTCTTGCTATAGACTACAGTTCTTTGGAAATGCTACTAAATTTAATATTTTTATTTATTAAACAATTTTTAGCCATCCATGATATTGAGTAAAGCATATGAAGACTGTTGGAAATATTTTAAGATAAAGGAAATCAGTAAGCTCCTTGCCAGATACATTTTAAATCACTGTCGAAATACATTGGTTTGTAATAATCATCAGTCACATATTTGTAATTTTTTTATAGAAAACCTCTGAAACTTTGAGTTATAACCCCTTTTCAGAAACAAAATTACTGTTGGTTATTATGATCACTCGATAGTATTTTAAAACACCTAAACAAAATATCCTGAAAAATACAGAATAACATTATTTCAGGAATTCCTAAGAATTCCCAGGAAATCTGATTTCTCATTCTGGAATATGAAATATTAATAACTGTCAGGAATTTGGAAATATTAAATTAAAATTAATTTAATACTTTAAATAAATCTCAATATATTGTTTTATTTGTTATAGTTATATAATATATAAAATAAATTAATTAAAATAATATTAAATATTAAACATGAGTGAGCAATCATAACGGAATAAATAAGCACAAACTGCTACATCCCAATATGGGGAGATGATACATGTGTCTCCTCAGAATTTTAGGATCATTAGGGGTCATAGAGGGAGGATCTGAGAACACATTTGTGCATGCGCGTATGTGTGTATGTGTGCGTGCGTGCGTGCATGTGTGTGTGCATATGTGTGCGTGCGTGTGTGTGCATGTGTGTGCGTGTGCGTGCCCTTAAAAGAAGAAAGGGAAGGAGGGAAAAGGAATACACTGGAAGGAAGAGGATGGGGGACAATTAAGTAAGAAAGTAAGGATAAGAATGTGTTTGTGATTGGACGCTGGGTGAGGGAAAGAGAAGAGAGGCAGATTGCATCAAAACCAGACTACACTCCTTCTTTCTCACCCTCCTCTTCTTTCTAGAAAGTAAAGAGGAAAATCTGGCCAACGTAATGATCAACTGGAATTCCAGGGGCCTCATGACTGAGTGTGCTGTTGTTGTTTGTCCTTCGTACTCGAAGACCAATGTCACCACAATGTCAGGGTCAAGGTCCAGTGTGTCCAGCTGTGGCTGATCAGTCCAATATGAGCTGGAAGGCTCTACCACAGGCCAGATACAAATAGTCCATGTGAACATTTGGGCTGGAGCTGTCTCTAGATTTGCTCATCTCACATTTCCTTTGTGCTCATAGAGTACAGCACCTTCTTTGATGTGGGCACGCCATGCTGGCCAGGCCAGGGCCAGCATCTCCCATGTCTCACAATAGACACTAAAGTTCCTCAGAGAGACTTTGAGAATGTCCTTGTATGGCCTCCATGTGAGCGCCTTCCTTGGGTGAGTTCTCCATAAAATAGTCTTTTAGGCAAACGTACATTTGGCATTTGAACAATGTGGCCAGCCCATCAGAGTTGTGCTCTCTCTAGTAGAGTTTGAATGTTTGGCAGTTCAGCTTGAGATAGGACGTGGTACCTTATCTTTCCAGAATCTTCCTAAGACAATTCAAATGGAAGCAATTCTGTTTCCTGGCTTGGCGCTGGTAGACTGTCCAGATTTCACAGGCATCCAACAGAGAGGTCAACACAGTGGCTCTACAGCCCTGATTGTGAAACCTACACCAGCTTCACAGTGCTCCCCATCACAGCGACCATTCCAGACAAACATATATGCAGCTTCCACTTCAGCAAGCTGGCCTTTACCTACCAGCCCTCTGTTGCCCTCTGGGCTGCCATTTGTATGTTACCTGCTGAGTTCTCTTGCAACATGAGCCATTCCTCTTTCAGGTCTACTGGATTTCATGTTCTCCATGAGCATTCATGAGTTCCACGTGCCAATGGTGAGTGGAATCACCATTGCAAAAATTTGTGTACATTTTTTTGGTGTGTGTTTTGATCGAAGGATGGGATCCCTACCTGCTTGGGAAGTAGGCCAGGGTTGGGTGAAGCAGACAATTTTTAGGGTACCTTTTCCAGCTCCTTTCTCATGCCCAGAGGTGAGAAGTGCAGTCCTTAAAAAAAAAGCTGCTCAGACCCCCAGGGGGCTTCTGAATCCCACTGCTGCTTCAGTCCTGTGAGAAGAGGACCTTATGTTCTGGGCCACCTGTGGGCAGGGTTACCACTGCAGCCCCCAGTGTATCCACACCTGCTACTTCTTCCCTCACCTGTCACCACAGGACTTCAAGGTAGGTAAAACAGTAAGGTAATAAAATAATGACAATAAAATAGGGGATGCTGGGTGAGATCTTGATTTGTACGTGATTTGTGCAAAGTCATCAGCCTCACTCTCTCTTCCATGTCATTGAAGTCCTGTGGCCGGGATGCAATGGATAGCCTTGGCATCTTCAATGTCTCACCAAGCTCCAAGCGCTTCATAGCACCTGCTTCTGCCACCTTCAGGGCCATTGGAACAAGTTTCTCTCATCCGCCCATTCTGCTGGGGGAAATCTTCATGTGCTTGGGGTAGATATCCCTCTCAACTATCTGCTAAGACAGTTCGATTGGGGTGTGGCTGCTGCACATGCTCCAGCTTCTTGGAGCCACAGGTGAGAGTTGGGTGACAGGTGGATAAGCAGCCCTCCCACCAGAGAGGCTAGTCCTCCATGAACACCCCATCTGCCCCACTACCTACCTCCTGATAGAGGTGATGAACTTAACGTGCAGACTGAGGCAGTCAGTCAATAATCATGTATTAAGGACGTGCTATGTATGTGCCAGTCAGTGTGCTAAGTGCTGGGGGTACAAATAAAAACCAAAGACAGTCCTGGCCCCGTTTGTTAAGTGAAAAGCAAATTAACTAATTACAAAATAATATCAAAATAAAGAAGCGAAAGATGTGAATCGAACTTTAGAAAAGTTAGAGAAGCTAGACCTGTGATGACTATTGAGTGTAAACAGTTCACATAGTCTCAAATATCCATGGCACTTTTACAAAAATTAGTCATGTTTTGAGGGCACAAAAATCTCAGAAACAAATGCATAAAAGCAGAAATATCAAAGGCATTCTTTACTGACCATGGCGTAATAAAACTCATATTCAATATTGGGCCTTTAAAGAAAAGATCAAAAATTAATTAGAGACTAAATCGTAAAAAAACTGGTAAGGGCGGCTAGATGGTACCGTGGTGGATAGAATGCCAGGCCTGGCATCAGGAAGCCTCATCTTTGTAAGTTCAAGTCTGGCCTCAGACACTTAACAGTTGTGTGACCCAGGGCAAGTTCCTTCATCCTGTTGGCCTCAGTTTCCTCATCTGTAAAATGAGCTGAAGAAGGAAATGGCAAACCACTGTAATATCTCTGCCAAGAAAACCCCCAATGAGGTCGTGAAGAGTCTGAAGTGACTGAACAATAACAACAAAGAACAAATCATAGAAACAGAAAATTACATCCAAAAAACCAAAGTGTATGTGCTACAGCTAACATAGACTTTGAAGGGAAAACATATCCGTGTGTATACATCCACACATATACACATAGAGAGCTACATATACATGCATTCATCAATAAAAAAGCACAGAGCATATCAATTAGTAAGATACACGACTAAAAAAATTGAAAAGCAACAAATTTTCAAAAATAAATTACAGAAGAGAAATCCTGAAAATCAATGAAGATCTTAACAAAATCGAAAGAAAAAAGACATCGAGTTGGTAAATGAAAGTAGGAGGTGTTTTAACTACTAAAATAGACCACATGCTAGTGTGCTATGCTAAGAAAGTGGGGAAAACCAAACCAAATGAATTCACAATTAAAAAGACAATAAAGGTCACAGTGAGAAACTATTTTACCCAATTATATTCCAAGAAAACAGATAATTTAGAGGAAATGTATGGATATTTACAAACATACAAAACACCCAGATTGAGAGAACAAAAATTAAATGATTTAAATGCCCCAACATCAAAAAAAGAAATTGGACAAGCCATAAGTGACCTCCCAAAGAAAACTCTCAGACCACATAGATTTCAAGCCAATTCTATCGAACACTCAAAGAACAGTTAACTCTAATATTATGCAAACTATTCACAAAAGTAAGAAATGAAGGGATCCTTCCCAAATCTTTCTATGATATAAATATGGCCTTGATACCAAAACCAGAGAGAGAAAGCAGAGAAAGAAAACCAATAGACCAGGGGTTCTTAATCTAGGATCTATGAGCTGCTTCTGGCTGTTGTTGTTGTTTTAACAGCTCGATAACTGTATTTCAATATAATTGCTAACCTTTGTAATCCTATTACTTTATTTTATATATTTTAAAACATTATTCTAAAACAATATTCCTAGTTTTCGTCACACTGCCAAAGGGGTCCATGGCTCAAAAAGTTAAGAACCGCTCCTATGGACCAATATCTTTAATGAATATTAAATATCAAATGAAGTATTTAGCAAATAGGTTGCAGCAATATATTAAAAAGATTATGCACTAAGACCAGGTTGGATTTATACCGAGATTGCAAGGATGGTTTGATGTAAGGAAAATGAAAAACATAATAGACCAAACAATAACAAAAATGATGAAAACCACATAACTATATCAATGGATGCTGAAAAGGCTTTTCACAAAATCCAGAATCCTACTCTGCTCAAGCACTAGAAAGCAAAGGAAGAAATGGACAATTCCTTCTTATGGTGAGTCATATCTATCTAAAACTCAGAACCGCTATTACCATTTCAACAAGATCGGGGTGAAGCAAGGATATCCATTATCACAGCTATCATTTAATAGGGTTCTACCAATGGTATGGTAATACCACAAGAAAAAGAAATAGAGAGATTAAGTATGGACAAAGAGAAAACAATATCACTTTTTTCAGAGGACCTGATGGTCTGTCTAAAGAACCCTAAAGAGTGAACTAAAAATGGAAGCAAATAATAATTCAGCAACTGCTTCCAGATGGAAATCATCAGCATTTCCACAAAAGTCCTCAGGACTCTATAGAAATAGAAAGTCCATTCAAAATAACTACAGAATATATAAAATATTTGGAAGTTTATCTACTAAGACACCGGTACCTGAAGATGAATATAACCACAAGAGCTCTTTATGTAAATACAGACCGAAATGACTGGGAAAACATTGCTCATGGGCAGACCAAGGTAATATAATAAAAATGGCCATACTACCTAAATTAGTTTACTTATTCAATGCCACACTAATCAAACCACCAAGAAACTGCTTTATAGAACTAAAACAAATAATAAGGAAATTGATCTGGATGAACAAAAAGTCAAGAATCTCAAGTGAAATAATAAAAAATAAAGGGGAGGAGGGAGGTCTACCAGTACCAGACTTCAAGCTATCTTACAAAGCAAGAATTAACAGACTGATTGGGTTAAAAAATAGAGCACTTGATCATTAGAACAGATTCTGTATACAATATACAGACATAAATGAACCCAGTAGCATAATGTTCAACAGACCTAAAGACCCCAACTTCTTGGGTAAAGATTCACTATTCAAAAAAAAAATTCTGGGAAAACTAGAAAGCAACATATCAGAAGTTAAGTACAGAGCAACATTTCACACCATATTCCAGGATAAGTTCCAAACGGCTACATACATACATATATACATATATACACAGATACAGTCAAAGTTTAAATACTTTGGCAGCATAATAAGAAGACAGGATTCATTGGAAAAGACCCTGATGTTGGGAAAGATTGAAGGCAAAAGGAGAAGGGGAGGGCATAGGATGAGATGGATAGATAGGAAACAATGAACATGAGCTTGAACAGATTTCAGGAGATAGTGGAAGATGGAAGGGCTTGGCATGCTATCGTCCATGGGGTCATGAAGAGTTGGACATGACTGAGTGACTGAACAACACACACACACACACACACACACACACACACACATATACATGTATATGTATGTATATGTATAAATATATAATTATTAAATTTAAAGCATTAAAAAATTAGAGTGAGAAAGGAAATATCTTCGACAACTATGGATAGAGGGAGAGTTCATGCCCAATGAAAAAATAGAGAGCATCACAAAAGATAAAATGGACATTTCTGATTACATAAATTTAAAAGACTTTGCATGAACAAAAGCAATGCAGCTAAGAATTAGAAGAGAAATGGGTAACTGGGGAAAAATCTTTGTGGCATGTTTCTTTGACAAAAGTCTGACATCTAAAACATGTAAGGAATGGATTCATATTTATAATAACAAGAGCCATTCCCCAAGAATTAGATGCAAAGAATATAAACCATATCCTTCTCAAATGATAGAAATCCAAGCTATCAATGACCTTATAAAAAAAATGTTCCAAATCTCTAATAATCAGAGAAACTTGACTTAAAGCAATTCTGAGGTTTTACCTCATACCTATCAGTTTGGCAAATATGACAAAAAAGTAAAATTACAATTTTTGAAGCACCGAGGAAAAACAGGTACATTGATATGCTCTTGGTAGAACTGTGAATTGGACCAACTGTTCTGGAAAGAAATTTAGAATTCTATTCAAAACAGCCCCCGCAAGAAATCAAAGAAAGAAGAAGTGGACAGATATATAGATACATGATATGTAGATTGAGGGAGCATTTATTAAGTACTTATTAAGTTCCCGCCACTGCGCTAAGAGATGGGGGGACATATACAAGCAAACAAGACAGTCCTGCCCTAAAAAAGCTTATATCCTAATGGGAGAGTTAGAAACAGAGTGGGGCTTAGAGGTAGGAGTAGAGAGATATCCAGAGATCAAGTCCTGACAAGTAGCACTTACTAAATGCTTTAAAAAAGCAGTCCCTGCTTACAAGGAGCTCACAGTCTCAGGGAGAAACAACATGTAAAGAATATGCAAATGAGATGGATACAGAATAATTTGGAAGCAGTCTCAAAGGGAAGGCATAAGACTAAGGAAGACAAAGAAAGTCTTCTCAAAGAAAGTGAGGCAAAGATAAGAAGAGAGAGAGTGAATTCCAGGCATAGTGGACAAGCAATGAAAACACTTGAAGCCAGAAAACACAATGTTGTATGTGAGGAGCAGCAATGAGGCCGGTGTCACTGGATCTCAGGGTATATGGAAGCAAGTACGGGGTAGGAATATTGGAGAGGTAGGAAAGGGCCAAGTTATGATGTAAGGTATGCCTGGAGTCCTTCCTAAAATGATTTTCGTGAAGGAAAGAGTCCCCATTCAGGAGAGCCCGGAGTCTGGGTGGAAATTTTTTTACGGTGGCTAGGTAACAGGTAAAGGTATGAGTGAAGTGAAAATGGCTACATCTTTCCTAAATTGGTGGTCCCAGGGAAGGAATCATTGATCAGAAGAGCAGGTTTCAGGGCCCATATGTGCCATAATATTTATAGTCGCTCTTTACAGACCAAAGCAATTGGAGAAATATTGCTCCTGGGTAGGCTGAGCCAACGCAATACTGCTTAAATCAATTTTCGTATTCAGTACCATACCAATAAAACCACTAAAGGACTGCTTTACATAACTGGGGGAATAATAATGTATAGAATAGTAATATATCTTTTGCATGACGACTGAACAATAATGTATGAAGACAATTTCAGAGAAACCTGGAAAGTCTTTATGAACTGATGCAGAGTGATTGATTCACAACAATTTAAAGGAAAACAATTCTGAAAGACTTAAGAAGTCTAATCAATGCGAGGACCAATCATAATTCCAGAGGACTTGGTGCAGAATGACACAGACTTTTTGGACACCTCCAGTATGAAGATTTCTTTTCTGTGACTGTGCTTACTTGTTACAAAAGGTTTTCTATTCATTTTCTCAGGAGGAATTGGGGGGGAGAGGGGAATTAGAGATAGAGTCACCAAAAAAAATGAGGGTCATTGAAATACGTTTGTTTGTTTTTTTAAATGAACTGAAGAGAACAAAAGGAAGACCAGAAGAAATCGCAGACAAACAAGGACAGTCTTGAAAGTAACGTGAATTTACTATATAAAAAATTTAAAAGTAAAGCAAGCTGTGCATAATCAAGACTCCCAGTTCCATGCATAACCCTCTCTTTCTTTTCATTTTGGTTAATGTTTGTTAAATTCAGAATTTCAAAATTGAGTTTAATAGGGGAAAAAGAACATGGGTACAGAATTGACTATGAAAATTCAGAATATAGAATGAACTACTGTCATGGATAGTAGAGCACAAGTGACCATCATGTTCCTATGATTCTATGACAGACACTTGAAAATACCTATACAGCCTCTCCTGGCTTTGACCTTGAAGGATGCAGTGACAAAAACTGCCCATATTTGGGATGCATTGAAATTGCATTAGAAATTGTATGAAGATATTGTTGGTATCAACAAAGGAATGGACATTCTGGGCTCAGTCTAGCTGGATTCTTTATGTGTCAATGGGGCATCAGCTCTAATTGGGACCAATTCCAGTCTTTTCAGAATACTGCAAAGAACAAGCTGAGACTCCTGACCTGAATGCTTTGACCATCTCTGTAGGAGGCCCCAGTTAAGTGGTGATAGTGGACCTTACATGGACATTTCTAGCTCTTCAGTCACTGAAGTAGGTCCTTGAGATATTGGACTTTGGGGATTCCCCAGTACCAGAAGAATGGAAGGAGAGGCTGAGGAGGAAGCAATAGGACAGATGAAGTCTCATTGAATGAATGGGATGAGGGATGCACACAGGGAGCAAGGTTCAGCTCACTTGACTGGAGACCATTCCAGGAAAAGTCTAGGAAGATCCCTTTGTCCATGACATATGACTTCAGAGACTGCTTCAAGAACCTGGTGGTTCATAGGGTACAATAGTACCTGCGGAATACCCATATTGATGGTTCCAAAGAATAGAGAGATAATATGTGTGTAGACTACCAGACTTGAAACAAAAGAAACAAAGCAGATCAATACACTGTGCCAAGAATTCAAGATGCCTTGGATCATCACTTTGGAAACTAGTGGTTTTCTGTATTGAATTTGTGCAGGCTTGCTATTGTAGAGGAAGATAAGGCAAAGACTGGACTTTTTTTGCTAGTTTGAACGTACACCTGAAGGCATCTCAAGGGCACCTGCCACTCTCCAAAGATCTATGAAAAAATTAGTTGGAGACATGAACTACCTGGAAGTGTTGGCGTGCCTTGATGGCATCATTGTCTTTGAGAAGACCCTGGAAGAATATTAGGAAGGACTGATGACAGTGTTGAATCAGCTAAAAGAACACAGCCTGAAACTTTCCATTGAAAAATGGCAATTGTACAGAGCCTCTACCAAGTGTAACTGTGAGAACTGACTCAGAGAACATAGGAGCATTCCTGACTTGGCCTTGGGAAAAAAACACCTTGGAGATCCCCTGAGAAGTTTTCTCAGATTTGGCGGTTACTTTCAAACCGTGCTGCTATTACTAAACCGCTGAATAGTCAAGCCGAAAGATGAGAAACATAAAGTTGATTTGAAATGAACAGAGCCCTTTGGGGATTGTTGGACAAACACACACATGCATGAGTGTTGACCTGTGTCTACCCAAGCAAGCCTTTTGTACTGCATATGGATGCCAGCTTGGAGGTCTTAGGAGCAGACTACTAAGAGGTCAATGGTCACATGAAACCAGTTGCATTTGCCAACATGTGAGCAACAGTGAGATCCCATGTACAAGCGGGTATTCCTGGCTTTGAAATAGGCTGTTACCAAGAAATTCAAAGACTACACTTATGTAGTAACACATGTGGACTGACAACAGTCTACTGACATATTTGGACCAGTGTCAAGTTGAATGCTGTTTGGCAGACATGGGCAGCAGTCCTACCTAACTGTGAATTCAGCATTCACTCCCAACCAGAAAATACTAACGTAGATGAAGATGCCTTGTCCAAAAAAACATGTGACACCAAAATTATGGTAATAACAAGAGGAGTGAAAGCCATATGTAACAACCAAAGGACCGGAATGCAAACAGAGGGCAGCAGAGTTCTAACAGTCAGCAGCATGATGGTAGCATATTGGGCCAGCCTTCTTCACCTCAGTTGTCTGTGGGTCCACAGCAAAGAGTGGAGATGGCCGATGAAGATCTGTATGCAGTGATGCAAGCCAAGGATCAAGGTGGTGATGGCAAAGGAGTCAAGGGCCGGTCTCCTAGTGGCAGAAGTTGGAGCTGTGTGATGGAGGACTTATCCTAGGACTGTCACTGATCCCACACATGGCAACAGGAAGCACTTAATGCTAGGTAGTGAGTATCACTAACCATTCGCTCTGAATGTGAAAACGTTACCTGAGATCTGGGGACATATGGGCCAAAGAAGCTGGGGAGAAACAGACTCTATTGGCCCAAGATGGTTGTAGATATCAGCAAGAAGTGTGAGACTTGTGGCCATTGTGGAGAAAGGGAAGTACCACCAACTTGTGCTGCATATTTGGAGACTAGAAGTACCAGGAAACCTATCATACTTGTCTGCACTGACTTCCTATCTCTGGAAGAAAAGAACAAAAACCTAAGTCTTATGTTGGTGGTAATGAATCATTTCATCAGGTATACACAAGAACTATATATCCCCAACCAAAAGCCAGAAAACCTCCACAATCGCCAATGTATTGCATAAGTATTTCTCTTCATAAATATTCACAGCAGCTCTTTGTGTAGTGGCAAAACCCTGGAACAAAGGCCATGTCCGCCAACTGGTGAATGGCTGAACAAATTGTGGGTATGTGAATATAATGGAACACTATTGTGCTCTAAGAAATTATGAACCGGACCAGTTTAGAGAAACCTGGGAAGACTTGTACAAATTGATACAGTGAAGTAAGCAGAACCAGGAGAACAATTTATATAGTAACTATAACAATATAAGAATAAGCAACTTTGAAAGACTTGAGAATCGTCGTCATTCTAATGAGTGTTGTAGGCCAGGATAGTGGTGATCTAGGATTGTTTAGAGCAAGAAAGTTGTGGAACAGACCTGGGATAGTTCGAGTTAAATTTTTTTCCCAGTTGGACTGATCTAGGACCCAACTGTGGGCCCTTTGGACAAAACACGTACAAGAAATGCCAAAGAGCCTCCTTATCAAATGCTTTTAATCTTCTTGACAAGAGGCATTCATCCACTTTCCCCTTGGGCCATTGGAATATATTGTTAAGAAATGGATTGCTTGTTTGAACCCTCAGGCTCTGAGTGATTCATGACCTAGCAAGTGGAATGGCAACCAAATAATGACCACTTCATGGATGATGAAGTATGCTATCTACTTTTTTGCCAAAGAGGGAACAGACTCAAGGCCAAGGATGAGACACACATTTTTGGACATGAGAATTTATTTGGCTTGACCATATGTATTTGTTACAAGGGTTTTGTTCCCCCTCTCTGCACTTTTTTTGGTCAGTCAACAAGCATTTCTTAAGTGCTTTCTATGTGCCAGGCACTGTGTTAAGTGCTGGGGATACAAAGAAAGGCTAATGACAGTTCCTCCCCTCAAGGATGCAAACAACTATGTATAAACAAAACATATATGAAGTGAATTGGATGGAATCTCAGAGGGAAGGTGCTAGTGTTAAGGGGACTGGGAAATGCTTCTTGATGAGTTTTTAAAGAAGCCAGGAAACACAGATGAGGAGGGAGATAATTCCAGCAAAAATGCCCCAAGTTGGGAGATGATGTGGGAGATGGCACAGAAGGAGGAGTTAAGAGGGCCAGGACAGAGGCTTGATGGACACCCACGGTGAGTGGATGTGGGCTAGATGAAGAGCCAGCAAAGAAGCCTCAGGAGAGGTCAGGCAGGTGGGAGGAGAACATAAAGAGTTTCCTGAAAACCTGGAAAGGGTAGTGTCCAGGAGAAAGTGGTCAACAGCATCGAATGCAGCATAAAGGTCAAGAGGGATGAGGATTGAGAAAAGACCACGAGATTTGGCACTGAAGAGAGATAATGGTACCTTTGAATGATGAGGTCAGGGTCCAGATGTCAGAAAGTTTAGAAGACAGGGAGAGGAGAAGTAGAGACACAGCTTGCAGATGACTTTTTCAATGAGTTTAGCCATGAAAGGGAGGAGATCTAGGATGACAGCTAGGATAGATAGATAGGATGATAAGTGATACATCATGGAAGGTTTTTTAAGCTTTGGGGAGTCACAACTGTGTTTGTAGAGTCAGGAGGTGTATTTAATGCGCAAGGAAGCAGCCGGCAGACAGGGAGAGATCGAAGATTAGTGAGGATGATGGAGGGAACAATCTACGGAAAAAGATGGGATGGAATAGGCGGAAGGATGCAGGTAGAATGGTTTGCCTTAGCAAGAAGGTCTGCGTCTTTCATGTGAGACAGGGGTGAAGGATAAGATAGTGGCAGAAGGCGGCGGGGTGATGTGAGAGGAAGAGGAGGGGAGAAGAGGGAGCTGAAAAGCTAGTGGCCTCAATTATTTTTCTGTGAAATGGGAAACAAGGTTTTCAGCTGGGAGGATGCCATAGGAGATTTGAGGAGAAATGAAAAGGGTTAGAAAAACTGCTATGCTGAGTGGAATGGTGTCATCTTGCGACAGTGAGGACCCAGTCGAGATCACATCCCATACATTCGGAGTGGACCCTGTTAGCAAGGTTTCCTGATTCTTCTCCAGGTTCCTTCAGCAGTGTGAGAGTAAGAGGTGAAGGCAGTGAAAGGGGGGAGTGATGTAAGCTGAGGCTCAGCCTGGCAAGATTGGGGCTAGTTAAGGTGGTTGAGGTATTCAAGGTTGAGCTGGTTCACCAATGAAAAAAGGTAAACAATATAGTCAGTTCAGGGGGCATGGCCTGGGAAAGACCCGAAGGGCCGGAGGGCTGGTGGTCACTGTGAGGATGAAGAACAAGGTTGGGCTGTTTGGTAGGTAAAGAGGAAAGCTATACACCCAAAAGGTTAGGTAGGCATCTCAAATGATGACCCTGGAAAGAGAAACATTTGTGGGGGCTACAAGCTCCACTTTACCATGTCTGTGGGTAACGGGTGGATTGCAGGAGGAAGCCATGGGAAATGATCCAATTGAAGAAGGAATGGAGTTAGGGTTAGAGGTCGGTGTTTTATGGAGCATCCGTCTGTCTGTTGAAGTCCACCGCCCCAACCCTGGGAAAGCAGGAGTTGGGGAGGAAGGACTGGGAGTCAGACGCTGAAAACAGGAGGGAGACAGTCCTGTAGGTCAGTAAACAACAGCCACCAGAATCTTGTGAGGTGGGTGGGCAATGTATACGTGGATTAAGACAAGTTCCAGAATGATGAGCGGCTGCTAAGTGATTGTGGTAAGCTAGAGAGGGGCAGTGAGGCTCCCAGAGGACCACGCACTCCTAGAGAGCTGGGGAACGAGGGAAAGCGCAACCAGTGTTGGAGAGGATGGCCAGGGAGGCTGTGTCATCTGGAGGGAGCCAGAAGGTGGAAGGAATGGGAAAGGGGAGAGGTTTCGGGGGAAGGCAGACATTGCGGAGAGCACAGTGGAAGGGGTGGGCAGCTCTGGAGTGCGATGTTGGGGGGCTGCAGGGCCCCCCCAGGCCTTGACAGGTTGGCAGGAAGGGAGGGGGCGTGGGGGAAGGGAGTGAGGTTCGTACACTGACAGCTGGGCTCCCGAATCCCTGCGCTGGGGAGGGCACGAGGGGGTGGGAGTATGCTAACCATTGCGGAGGGAGTCCAGGCAGATTCTCCGTGACTGGCGAAGAGTCCACGGAGGGAGGGGGAAGGAGGGAGGGAGGGGAGGTGATTAGCCTGTTGTGGGCCCTCCCTCAATGTCCAACCTTGTGGCAGGTGGTGATATCGAGTCCTGTGAGGCCCAGGAGGCCAGACTCCCAGCAGGCAGCTGGAACAGTCGGTGACAGAGCCCGAGGGAGCGAGGAGCCACTGCTGCTGCTGCTGCTGCTGCTGCCGCCGCTGTTGCTGCTGCTGCTGCTGCTGCTGCTGCCCCAGCTGCCGCCTCTGCCGCCGCCGCCGCCGCCGCCGCTGCCAGTCGGAGGTGGGTCTGGGCAGGGACCGACCGTCTGCCTGTCCGATTGCCGCCTCCGCGCCCGCTCGTGCGCCCGCAGAGACACCCCGGGCGCCCCAGACAGAGGCCCAGGCCTGCAGCCCGGCTGACGCAGGGTACCCTGGGAAGAGGCAAGAGCCCCGAGTAGCCCCGGGCAGGTGGGCTGCCGCAGCGGTGCCCCCCCATCCCCTCCCAGCCGTGGGGCACAGGCGACTAGCCCGATTTGGGCCATGATGCGCGCCCCGGCGGCTGCCCCGCCTCTCCAGGGCGCCTGCGGGGAGGGGGGTTGCTCACTAGAGGGGGGGTCCTGGGGGTCGGGGTGAGGTGGGAGGGCCGTGGTCCCGGGTGCGGGAGAGGGAGGGCAGTAGGGAATGGGGGGTGGTGGTGTTGAGCACTGCTGTGGTGCTTGGATGAGGTGGCGGTGGCGAGGGGGGTGTGGTCCTGGGCACCCCTTCTCTGTGAGGGGGGTGGGGTGGAGGGGGATAATCTCGTATGTCCCTCTTTAGCACCAGAGGGGTGGTCTTAGGCGCACCGCTCCTGTGCCAGGGGAGATGTTCTTGTGCGCCCCTCTCCCGTGCCAAGAGAGCGGGGGTGAGAGGGGATGGTTTTATGTGCCCTTTTCCCGCGCCAAGGGGAGGGCGGTGGCGAGAGGGGAGATGGTTTTTTGCGCCCCTCTCCCATGCTAGAAAGGGGAGGGGGTGGTCTGTAGCGAGGAGGGATCGCCTTGTGCCAGGAAGGTGCAAAAGGGGGATGATGGTCTTGTGCGCCCCTTGCCCGAGGAGGGGGAGGGGGAGGGGGAGGATGGCCAAGGGGGATGGTCTTGCGTGCCCCTTTTCCACGCCAGAGGGAGGCGGCGCTGAGGGGGAAATGGTCAGGTAACCCCCCCCTCCCCCAGACATGTATCTGCAGAGCTGGCTCCTAAGGCCCCCTGGTACCCTGTCAGCCTGTGGTGGCCTGAGGTTTGGGGGAGGAAACATGGAGCTGGGCCCGGACTGGGGGGAGGGGAACAGGGGTGGAGGGCTGGGTCCATACCCCCCACCCCCCCAAAATATGTTCTGTACGTACAAAACCGATGCAGTTAAAATTAGAAGGGAAACAGGTAACGATAGAAGAGGGGGCTGACTTCAAATTGATAAAATCAAGAACTATTCTTCCCACAGAGAAATGGTCAGAGGCTATGAACCAGTCCTTCTCAAGGGAAGAGATCCAAGCCATCAACAGCCACAGGAAACAATTCTAATGTTATTCTTTTTTGGGGGGGGGAGTAAAGGTGAGAGGACCGGGGGATAGTAAGGGGTGGCCAGAAAAAGGGAGGTGAGGGGGCCAGGGAGATAGTAAGGGGATAGTAAGGGGTGTCCAGAAAAAGGGTGGTGAGGGGGCCAGGGGGATAGTAAGGGGTGTCCAGAAATAGAGAGGTGAGGGGGCCAGGGAGATAGTAAGGGGATAGTAAGGGGTGTCCAGAGAAAGGGAGGTGAGGGGTCCAGGGAGATAGTAAGGGGTGTCCAGAAATAGAGAGGTGAGGGGGCCAGGGGGATAGTAAGGGGATAGTAAGGGGTGGCCAGAAAAAGGGAGGTGAGAGGACCAGGGGATAGTAAGGGGTGTCTAGAAATAGAGAAGTGAGGGGGCCAGGGGGATAGTAAGGGGATAGTAAAGGGTGTCCAGAAAAAGGGAGGTGAGAGGACCGGGGGATAGTAAGGGGTGTCTAGAAATAGAGAAGTGAGGGGGCCAGGGGGATAGTAAGGGGATAGTAAAGGGTGTCCAGAGAAAGGGAGGTGAGGGGTCCAGGGAGATAGTAAGGGGATAGTAAGGGGTGTCCAGAAAAAGGGCGGTGAGGGGGCCAGGGGGATAGTAAGGGGTGTCCAGAAATAGAGAGGTGAGGGGGCCAGGGGGATAGTAAGGGGTGGCCAGAAAAAGGGAGGTGAGAGGACCAGGGGATAGTAAGGGGTGTCTAGAAATAGAGAAGTGAGGGGGCCAGGGGGATAATAAGGGGATAGTAAAGGGTGTCCAGAAAAAGGGAGGTGAGAGGACCGGGGGATAGTAAGGGGTGTCTAGAAATAGAGAAGTGAGGGGGCCAGGGGGATAGTAAGGGGATAGTAAAGGGTGTCCAGAGAAAGGGAGGTGAGGGGTCCAGGGAGATAGTAAGGGGATAGTAAGGGGTGTCCAGAAAAAGGGCGGTGAGGGGGCCAGGGGGATAGTAAGGGGTGTCCAGAAATAGAGAGGTGAGGGGGCCAGGGGGATAGTAAGGGGATAGTAAAGGGTGTCCAGAGAAAGGGAGGTGAGGGGGCCAGGGGGATAGTAAGGGGTGTCCAGAAATAGAGAGGTGAGGGGGCCAGGGGGATAGTAAGGGGATAGTAAGGGGTGGCCAGAAAAAGGGAGGTGAGGGGGCCAGGGGGATAGTAAGGGGATAGTAAGGGGTGGCCAGAAAAAGGGAGGTGAGGGGGCCAGGGGGATAGTAAGGGGTGTCTAGAAATAGAGAGGTGAGGGGGCCAGGGGGATAGTAAGGGGATAGTAAGGGGTGGCCAGAAAAAGGGAGGTGAGAGGGCCAGGGGGATAGTAAGGGGTGGCCAGAAAAGGGGAGGTGAGGGGGCTAGGGGAATAGTAAGGGGATAGTAAGGGGTGGTCAGAAAAGGGAAAAAAAACAAACCAAAACAGGAAAAGAAAAGTGAGCCAGGATCACAGAGGCTGCTGCTAAAGTATGTTTCTCACCTCCAGACAGAGAGGTGATAGGTTCAGAGTACTGAATGACACCCCCATTTGCAGACACGCAGGAGTTTATTTGGCTCATCTATACATGTTTGTTCAGAGAGTTTTGTTTTCTGATTTTTTTTCATTTTTTCAAAAGGGAGGGAGAAAAAATTGTTAATTGAACAAAATTGATTTTTAAAAGGGAAAAAAGGGACCATTGAAACAGGTTTTTTGAAACACAGAAGAGAACGGAAGGTGAACCAAAAGGCCTCCCAGCCAAGAAAACGACATGTTGAATTTATTATTTACTTAAAAAGAAAAGCAAATTGTTTTTAATATTGATCCATCAACAAGCATTTAAGTATCTACTATGTGCCATGAACTGTGCTAGGGGAAACACACACACACACACACACACACACACACACACACACACACACAAAATGAAACAATCCTGACTCTCAAGAAGCTTGAGGGCTGGGCCATACATGAGAGAATAAACACTAAACAAATGCCAGGTTGTTTGAGCAAGTGGGGGGGCGGATTTCACTTTGGGGTAAGGATAGGCAGGAGGGGCACTAAAGGCTTTCTTGGCAAAGATGGTACCTTAGCTGCACCTCAAAGGGAGAGAACGGCTCGATGAGGTGGAGTTGAGAAGGGTGGGCATTGAAACTCCCTTTGCTGTTCTGCTTTACATAAACCAATGGTCATTTTCTTGTGTACTTCAGAATTTTTAAAAAAATAACATTTCAAAAGTTGTAGGTCAAAGCTGACTCAGACTCATCCAAGGGTTCAGGTTTGGAGTTGGAACAAAGGGGGAGGCACTTGGACCCCCTGGTGGGTTGACAAAAGGAGGCTTTGTGGACCAACTATCTTGAGGATGGTTTCAAAACTTTCAAAGGCAAAACGAGCTCGGCAGGTGGAAATCCTCAATGAGGATGCTCCTTCTCCCAATGCAGGTGGGCACCTTCTCTGCCATTCAAAGTCTGAGTATTGCCTGGAGCACTGAAAGGCCAGTGCCCCAGGGCAAGTCAGGGTCCAGGCAGGCCTTGCACCCGGGCTGCCTGACTCCAAGGCCACACATCTGTCTCTTCAGACAGCTTCACTGGGACTGTCCCTCTGGGGCTTCCAAATTTCGTTCTTGAGAGTTTCCTGTCCCCCTGGGCTGACTTTCCTTCAGAATTTTGGTCTGCTCTAATCTTCCTTGGAAACCTTACCCGTCTGCTCTCTTTGAGTCTAGGGTGCATACCACCCACGTGCCCACTAGCTGCAACTTTGGTCTCCTGCCCTATTACAGACTCGAGGGGCAAGGGAGCAGTCATGTCCACCCTTCCCATGAAAGTTCCCACTACTTCAGCCCCAGCAACCGAGTCCTCTGTGATGACGTGGTGGCTTCCCATGGTCTCTTTGTTGATCTCAACCAAAAGCTCACCAGCAAAGCTTGACATGTCTGGTTCATGGATTACCTCACATGAACATACTTTTTCATGTGCAGTTAAACCACCACCACCCCCATCCCTTTTCCTTTGGGGCTCCCTTACCTCCCTTGCCACTGGCATTTTGGACACTTGGCTTTCTCCTCCCACACCCCTGTCTCCAGTGAGTGTATTCATGCCCTGTGTATAAAGTCCAGTTATTCTATACCAGGCCCTGGAGACCCTGGTCTACCAAGTGGTGATCATAACAGCTGGGGTTCCTTTATGATAGCCTTGTGGCAAGAACCCAATGAAATGGTCCTCTCCATTAGGCCTGTTGTGAACCTTAAAAACTAGAGAAATGCCAGTTAGGAGAATCACATCTATTACTATCATTTTCAGGAATCATGTCCCGCAAAGGCAAAAGTGGCGTCTCTTCCATGAATGATGAGGAGGCCCTTACGTTCTCTTCCGATGAAGCAAAAGGCGATGATCTCCAGGAAATTAAGAAGGAGCTGGTGAAGATTGAGGAGAAGGTGGATGCTCTGCTGGCCAGCCTGGAGCAGATGGAAAGTGATCCGAGTGAGCAATGTGAACCCTACGTGAGGAATAGACCTGAGGAGGAGATGGAGAGCAACAATACCATGCAGGATGCTGAGACCAACATGGAGATGGAGGAGAGTGGAGGCATCGATGACGACGCCGGAAACCATGCTTAGGAGGGGCCCGCCTGGAGGAGGAGGACAATGAAGATCAAGGCAGAGAGGACCAGCTGGGGTGGCTCTAGAATGATGGAGGAGGGGTGGTGGTGGTGGAGGTAGTGGTAGCGGCAGCCCTGGAGGAGTTGGAGGGCAACAGAAACACCCTCGGGGCGAGCAGTGCTCTTTAGCACCCGTGGGTCCCAGATCAAAGGATCGCCCCTTATTGTCACAGCTAGGCCCTTGTCCTAGAGCCAGCCTTCCCAGGTCCTCTCCCATGGTATCTTCCAGCATATGCTCCTGTTGTCCTCAACCTTACTCTCCCCAGGCTCATTAGCTCCCCTCCCTTCTACAGGTGGCCCCTTCCCTGTTAGCTGTGACTCTCCCTAGGAGTTTACAGTAAGGCCCCTGTCAGTTTGCTCACTTAACTCTCATAACTTTTTTCTGGTTCAACAATAAAAAGTTCTATTGCTCTGTTTGTGGTTTATTTTTTAAAAAGGATCTGTGGGGGGCACGGGTGGTGTGGATCTTGAAGTTAGTGGGAATCCCTGTTTGTCAGGAGCTAATATGGCAAAGCAGCAAGGACCCCATTGCTCTCAGTAAGATATGCAGCTATCAAGCTTGTCTTTCTATTTGGGAAACTGATAACGAAGGCCTATTATCAGAGGCTGCGGAATGTTCCTGCTTCCTCATTCAGGCATCTCATGGGTAGGGTTATACCCAGGCCAGGGCCGTGAGGTTTAATCCAGGAAACGAACAATCAGGGGGCATATTTCTTTGTCATCTTCTAGTAGTCTGCCATTTGCATGCCTTCTGGTCTTCAGCCTGCCCCTATGCCATTGGATGTCATGAGAATTTCTGTTTTCTTTGTGTTATGGAAAGTTTTTATACCAACACTCTGAGATTTTCTGCACCTATCCTTCGGTTAGTGTTCCTTAAGAGCTTAGGGTCCTTAGTCCCAGGTCTGGGGAGAGGGAGGGAAAATTTCTGGGTGAAGAATAACAGTGCCTGTGTCTCTGAGCCAATGGAAAGGTGGAGTGGAGAGCTCGCAATGACCAGATGAGTTGTGTACAGGCTGTGTGCATCCAGACCACCTGGTGCCTCAGTTGGGTCTTTGCCAATCATATTAGCCCAATCATTGATGAACTCTCCTCTTCCAATGGTGCCTCTATCCAGTAAGGGAGTGTGATGTAGTGGCAAGATGAGGTCATTCCTGCTGAATATAGATCCCTAAACTGTTTACGACCACTGAGAGAGGTGAGGGGAGCCAGGAAAGACACTCCCCTGTGCTTTGCACTTTTCCAAGGCCCCAGGGGTTTCTTCAAATGAGGCGTCCAACAAGAGACAGGGGCATGGGGGAATAGCCTAGGGAGCCATTTCAGAAATGTCAGTGATCACAGTTGGAAGGGGCCTCAGAGGTACACAGTCCAAGCTGGACCCAGGCAGGAATTCCTGGCCCTCAGTCATCCAACCCCATCTCTAAGATTTCCAGTGATAGAGAATACATTGGGAGCATCATGTCCTGGGATACATGTGCCAGACTGACCCTGGCCTATGAGCAAAGAGGCTCATCTGTATCTCAGAGGACGATCACAAAAAAGAGAAAGGCATGGGGTATAATATACTGCCGAGGTCTGGTGCGAGGCTCTGGGAATGCAGAGAACAGCGTATAAGGGCAATATGACGTTCGCCGTTTTCAAGCTGTGGGGGGCAGTGAAGCGAGAGGCAGGCCCTGCTTGTGCAGGCTGCCTCTCCTGCCCAGAGGATTCTGGGAAGTCAGTCCCTCAAAGAGTTCTCAGTCAGCTTCTTTCCTCCATTGAGGCTGCACTGCTTGACCCTAAGGACCACGCCTTGATTGGTACTGACTCACGAGACCAGGAAATGGAAACTGACGGTAAATCGATCAGGGCAGGGGTCAAAGATGGAGGTACCTAAGGGGTTCAGAACCACTTTACTGAGAGAAACTGAGTCTCACAGGGCAAGGGCCACCCTGAGGGTTTTTACAGAGATGGGAGATTAAGGTATCCAGGCCTGTCTCAGTATTAAAGGCCTATCTTACAGAAAGAAACTGGCTGGGGGAGGGAGGGGAAAATCAGAAACTAGGACTCTTAGGAACCACCCAGATTTTACAGAACCCTTAGAGCCCATAAAACCAAACCCTTTTATTTTATATATATAATATTATATATATTATATATATTATATCCCCTCACATCTTCCCTCTCAAAGATGGCTCCTCCTTTCTCCCTGCCCCTCCCCCTTTGATAGTGGTGGCAGCACCCAGGCCCTGCATGAGGCATGTATAGACTTGTTACTGTAAAGAGGAAAGGGGATAGAGGAAGTGGAAAACTGAGGTGGCCTCCATATGGAAGGCCTTTAGAATGGGAGGGTTTCAGAGCTGGAGGCAGGGCTTTCTTCATGGAACAGTACAAAGGAAGCCTTGAGTCAATCTGGCAGGGATTAGGGCTCTCAGGGACACCCCACCTCATGTCTTCACCCCTCCCTCTCCTGCCTTGCTATCTCCCCCCTCCCCCACCCATTCTATCAAGTGGAAAATAGAGGACTCAGAGGGAAGAGCCTCCTCTTTGCAGATGGAAGGTATTGTCAGTAAGAAGGCAGGTGGTTGCAGATGCCAGGGAAAGGCCTCCAGAAGAATGTGGGATCTGGGCTGAGTTTTGAAGGAGGCCAGGGAACTTCCAGGTTATAAACTTCTGTGGATGGGAGTGTGGTGGGGCCCTCAGTAACAATACAGAAGTTGGGAAGTTGGCCAAGGTAGGGGGCAGATGATGCATTCTGTTTGAGAAAACAATGGAAGGGCCATCTTTTTTGAAATGTCCAGTAGACAGTTGGTGACAGGACTAGAGCTCAAGAGAGAGTCTAGGACTGGAAATATCGATGTGGTAGTCACATACATGGAGATAGTAATTAAATTCATGACAGTCTCAATGGGGAGAACATCAGTCCAGTCACTTAATATTATAGATGGGGAAACTGAGGCTGGGATAGTGTCAGGCATTTAGCTGGAATCACAGAGCCTCAGAGGCCAGGACCAATCCCTCTTTTTACATTGGAGGAACCCAACGCACAGAAAGGCTACGTGACTTGCCCAAGGTCACAGGGTTACCATATATCTGAAGTGAGATTTTAACCCAAGTCTTCCTGACTCCATGTCTGGAACATCTACTATAGCACAATATTATTACGTGCATTTTTGTTCTCCTGGGGTGAGAATATGATGAGGGTAAGTTTCTAATTTTTAAATGTCCCTGTCTTAAGCAAAAGGGCAGTGGGGGGGTTGGGTGGGGGAAGATTGGGGATAAAATGGATGAGATAAAAAGGGCTCCCTGCAATACATTTGGGGTTACTCAGCCTAAAAATGGTTCTTTATCCCAATGCCCTGCCAGCCTACAATCATGGGAGACTACATTCCCTCTGTCCCAGAGTGGGAGGGGGCAAGGAGGAGGATAGCAGCTCCGCCATATCCCTCAAGAATGGGACATCCCAGAAATGTTCAGCATACTATGGCACCCCCCCCCCAAGCCCTGGTAGACAGAAGGCCACCACTGGCTAAGCTACAGCATTCCGAGCCACTGTAGTTATCAGTCAAGTCCAGATCAGTCACAGCCCTTCAGATCATGGACTATCAGAGCTAAAAGAGCCATTAGAGATCATCCAACATGACATTCTTATTTTCTGAATAGAGAAATCAGTTTGAGGCCCAGAGAGTTGAAGCAATTTGAACAAGGCCATAGACCTGCTTACTAGGAGGGCCATGGTTCAAGACCATTGGACTCCAAATTCAGTACTTAACTGCTTTCTTTTTTAAAAAAATTATTTTAACCTTAAATACTAAAATTTAAATGCACAATAAGAAAAAGAAGCATATTATAAACTTCAATAAGAATTTAGAAAATAAAAAATAACCATTGGCACGTGTACAGCAGAACCTAAGAGAGGATCCAAAATATACAGCAATACGTTTCCACATCTGGAAATGCTATAGAATAAATACTCCACATCGTGTTCCGAGCTGTCCAGCTTTTCTTCACTTCCTTGTGACTTGTCTTTTGCTCTCTGCTGTGTACTTTTTACTTTATTCTTTTTTCCCCTTTCTCCCCCCAAGAAGGCTACAAGTAAGTGTGAATACATACAAATATATATACATATATATATATACATACATCCACATATACACAAACATATATACGTACGCATACATACCCTTACGTAGTCATACATACACTTCCTATCTATAATCATACTCACATACAGACACACAGATGCATCTACATAAAACCATACTATGCTGTTTGTGCTGCTTGTCTTCCTTCAGAAATCAAAGTCATTCCCTGTTTTTCTAAGTCCACCCACTCATCATCTCCCACGTCACAACAATATTCCAGGCTTACACTGTCTACTGACCAACATGGCTGACACATAGCATGATTTCCCTAGGTGTCTCTTTTGCTTAAATCTATTGGAGCTTACCTTGGTCTGAGCTCATGATTGCCAGGCCTGCTTTGTTCCCAATGTCTTTATCTTACGTTTGTGCACACCTCTTATTTCCTAGCCCTCCTCAGTACTTTACCTCTACCCACTGCCTTGCCCTCCTATTACTTAACCTGTCACTTTCCTTTTTAAAAACAATTGCATTTTATTGATTTTCAATGAACACATTTGACTTTCCTCCTCACGCTTTCTCTGAAGCTGTCCCCTTTGGCATTTCTTATATCATAATAGTATTTATTACATTACTGTACTGTCATTTATTCAGCTATTCCCCCTTAGTTTCTAGTTCCTTCCTG
The DNA here is from genome assembly GCF_011100635.1 of Trichosurus vulpecula. Lineage (NCBI taxonomy): Eukaryota > Metazoa > Chordata > Mammalia > Diprotodontia > Phalangeridae > Trichosurus > Trichosurus vulpecula. The sequence goes on along the minus strand of NC_050582.1, from coordinate 3,546,268 downwards.
CTGCTCTACAAATATTTTGGTACATATGGGTGACTTTCTTCTTTTTTTTCTTTTTCTTTTTTGCAGGGGGGAAGGCAGGGCAATTGGGGTTAAGTGACTTGCACCAAGGTCACACAGCTAATGTGTCCAGTGTCTCAGGCTGGATTTGAACTCAGGTCCTGACTCCAGGGCCCAGTGCTCTACTCACTGTGCCACCTAGCTGCCCAGTCCTTTTCTTCTTTCTCTCATCTCTTGGCAATATAGTCCTAGAAGTGCTTTAGCTGGGCCAAAGGATATGCCCCATTTAGTTCCTTTTTCACTGTGGTTTCAAATCACTTTACAGAATGGCTGGACCGATTCACAGCTTCACTGACAATGCATTAGTGTTCCTGTTTTCCTATAACTTGCTCACAGTCGTTATGTTCCTTTTTTGTTATCTTTACTAATCTGATGGGTATCAAACTTGCTATAATATTTTCTCCCAATTAGCTATTTCTTTTCTAATTTTTACTGCACTGGGTTTTTTTGTTGCACAAAATCTTTGAAGTTTTATGTTATAAAAATGTCCATTTTAACTTCTATGATTTTCTCTTTTGGTCCTGAACTTTTTTTCTAGACCTGAAAGGTGATGTCTTCCTCACTCCTCCAATTTGTTTAAGATAGTCATTCTTTCTTCTAAGTCACATATCCATTTGACACTTACGTGGTGTGAATTCTGGTCTATACCTAGTTTCTCTGAATTTTGTCATCACTTTGTCAAATGGTGAGTTTTTGTCTAGTTTTTCTAGCGGTTTTTGTCAAATAGTGAGCCCTTACCACTGTAGTTGGGCAGGTAGGTGGCACAGTGGATAGAGTGCCAGGCCTGGAGTCAGGAAGATCTGAGTTCAAATGTGGCCCCAGACACTTCCTAGCTGTGTGACCCTGGGCAAGTCACTTACCCCATTTGCCTCAATCTCCTCACCTGTAAAATGAGCTGGAGAAGGAAATGGCAAAGCACTCCAGTATCTTTGCCAAGAAAACCCCAAACGGGGTCATGGACAGTCAGACACACCTGAAACAACTGAATAAAAAACAAACAATATAAGCACAGTAGCCATGGTCTTTGGCTTCTGCTGTTTCTTTATGTTGCATATCTAATCTGGTCTACCGATAAAGCTCTCTATTTCTTAACCAGTATCAAGTCACTTTGATGATTATTGCTTTTTAATGTAGTTTGAGATGTGGTCCTGCTAGGCCCCCTCATATCTCACTTTTTCTCATCATTTCCCTTGAGATTCTTTCCTTTTTGTTCCTCCAAATGAATTTCATCATTTTCCCAGCTCTATGATCCTTTGGTGATTTGATTGATATGGCACTGAATAAGTAAACGTATTTAAGCAGTGTTATTACTTTTATTATATTGGCTCGACCTACTCATGAGCAATCAGTATTTCTCTAATTATTAGCATGAAGTTTTGTAGTTATAGTCACACAGTTCCCTTGCATATCTTGGCAGATAGACTTTCAAATATTTTATACATTTTAAGTAGAATTTCCCCTTCTATCTCTTCCTCCTTTGTTTCGGTGTTAATAGACAGATGTGCTGATGGTCTATATGGATTTTCTTTATGTCATGAAACTTTGCTATAGTTATTGTCTCAATTTTTTCAGTTGATGCTCTAGGGCTAAGTAAACCATTATAATTTCTGCAAAAAGTGATAATTTTGTTTCTTCTATTATTTTTCTAGCTTTATGATGTATTCCTTTGGTATTTTGGTATGGCAACAAAAAAGCAAATTAAGTTTGGTGGCATTATAATTTTTATTGTGTTGGTTTGGCCTACCCATGAGCAATTAATGTTTTTCTAATGATTTAGGTCTGTATTTATCTAAAGAAGTTTTTGTAGTTGTATTAATATAGTCCCCGTGTGGGTCTTGGCAGGTAGATTCCCAAATATTTTATATATTCTGTAGTAATTTTAAATTGAATTTCTCTTTCTAGCTCTTTCTTCTGAATTTTCTTGGTAACATACAGAAATCTTGATTTATGTGAGTTCATTTTATATACTGCAACCCTTGGCTGAAGTTGCTGATTGTTTCAATTAAATGTTAGTTGATTCTTATATTCTCTACTTAGATCATTATATTTATTATTTCTGAAAAGTGATAGTTCCTTTTTCATTCTTTGCGCATGCTTATTCCCTTAAATTTCTTGTCTTTGTCTTATTCCTAGGGCAAGCACTTCTAAAACTTTATCAAAGAGTTGGGGTGATAATAGACATCCTTGCTTTGTCTCTGATCTTATTGGTTGGGATTTTTTCCATTATAATAATGATGCCTCTGGCTGTTACATGGATGCAACTTATCATATTAATGAAAGAGCCATTTATTCAAATACTTTTTACTTTTTTAAATAGAAATGGTTGCCATGTTATGTCAAAAGCATATTCTGCATCAATGCATATAAATATAAGATTTTTGTCGCTCTTATCATCAATAGGATCCATTATATTGATAATTTTCTTAACATCTAACCAACCTTGCATTCCTGGTTTAAATCCAACCAGAGCATCCTGTATGATCATTTTGATATGTTTCTATAGCTTCTTTAATAATATTTTTTAGAATGTTTGTGTCAATGTTCATTAGAGATTTGCTACTGCTAGGCCCCCTCATGTCTCACTTTTTCTCAGTATTTCCCTCGAGATTCTTTCCTTTTTGTTCCTCCAAATGAATTTCATTATTTTTCTCATCTCTATAGATAGAAGGAATTTGTTAGAACTCCTTTTCCTATTTTTTTTCAGTTTATATAATACTGGAATTAATTGTGCTTTGAATGTTTGATAGAATTTGCCTGTAAATACTAGTGTAGGTCTTTCTTTCTTTAAGATTTCATTTGAAGCATATTCAATTTCTTTTTCTGAAGTTGGTTTATTTAAATTCTCTATTTCTGTTTCTATTAATCTGGGTTTTTTATATATTTGCAAATATTCTTTCAGTTCAGTTCTAAGTTTAACTAGAATATACTTGGGCAAAATAGCTTCTGATAATTTCCTTTATTTCTTCTTCATTTATTGTGAATTCTTCTTTTTCATTTTTATTACTGGTAATTTGGTTTTCCTCTTTCTAAAAATCAAATTAGCTATTGGCTTATCTATTATAAGCAGTTAGGCAAGCTCAGTGTAAATACCACTGGACCTACTCAGGAAGACCTGAGTTCAAATCCAGCCTCAGACACTTAACAGTTGTGTGACCCTGTTTCTTAATCTTTGTTTGTTTTTGTTTTGTTTGCTTTCAATTTTCTTCATCTTTGACTTTCAGAATCTCTCTTTTTTGGTTTTTAATTCTTGGTTTTCTAGGGTTTTTTTTGCTCGAGTATCCAATTCACAAAACGGTTCTTTCTCTCTTCTGTTAAGGAAAGTGTTTAGAGATATTAAGTTTCCCCTAAAAACTGCTTCAGCTCCATCTCCCAAATTTTTGTATGATGTCTCGCTGTTGGCATTAACTTTAATGAAATTATATATTGCTTCTACGATTTGTTCCTTGACCCACCAATCCTGTAGGATTAAGTAAGCCAGTAATTAATTTTAATCCTTTTTTCCATAGCCCCTTATCAAATATAACTGTTGCATTGTGTTCAGTACAGGATGTGTTTAATATCTTTTCTGTGTCTCTGTGTTTGTGAAGTTTTATGCCCTGATAACGATCAATTTTTGTAAAGGTGCCAAGCTCATCTAAAAAACTCTTCATTCCTTTCTATTTCCATTCAATAAATAATTGCCAAAGATTATGTTCCCCTGCTGTTATAGTTTTACTATCCATGTCTCCCTGGAACCTGTTTAGCTTTTTCCTTTAAGTATTCAGATGCCATACCATTCTGTCCATGCTATTAATTCATTGTCTATAGTACCTTCAGCATAATATACTCTTTCACTTATCTATTTTTTCTGTCATCTTCCCTGAGTTCATGATTGTAACCCCTGCTCTTTTTTTAGTAGACTTAAATCACAATAGATTTAGCTCCAGCCTCTTATTTTAATTTGGTGTGACTTTTTCTGTTTCAACCATTTTTCTCACAAGCATCATATTGTTGGATTGTGCTTTCTAATCCATCTGCTTTCCCTCTTCATACCACTTACATTCACAGGTAATATCATTAGTTGTGTACTTCCCTCAATTCTGGTCTCTTATATCCCCCCCACTCTTTGCTCCCCACTCCTATGTAACAAAGAAGAAGGGGGTGGTGTGAGAGGAGTCTGCTGAGCACTGGTGCTCTATGCTTGATGAAATCTGTTTCTGTAACCCTGGCCCTCTTTCCCTCACCAGTCCCGGTTGCAGGTTCTTACCCTTTCTTTCTATTAGTCTTTATGATCCACCTTCTTAAGTTAGAGTTTATTTTGTATCTGATTAATCCCTCTCTGAGCATAGCCTCCCTCTTCTCCTCCCTCCCTTCTCTCCATTCCCTCCTATTTCTTGAGTTGAATGTATTTCTACACCAAACTCTACATGTGTTCTACCTGCCTTTTACCAGTTCGGATGAAAGTTAGGTTCAAATATATTGCTCACCCCTTCCTCCTTGTCTTCTACTTGCACACTCCAATTGTGTGTGATAATTACTTTTGTCACCCTTCCTCCTAGTGCTTTCCTTAGCGTATGCCCTTTCCCCCCTTTACTTTCTCCTTTGAAGATCATCAAAATGTAACAAAACATAAATCGGGCCTTCTTTCTGATTTAACTCCCTCTATGACTCTTGATGACACTAGGGTTCTGAGAGGACACATATCAACTCCTTTATTAGAATATAAACATTTAATCCTCATATGGTTCCTTCTTATTGCTTACATATGTGCACTCTTTTGTTTCTCTTAACTTCTGTGTTTGTATTTCAAAGTTTGTACAAAATTCTGGTCTTTTCCTTGGAAATGCTTGAAAATCCTCTATCTCATTAAAGGCATATTTTCCCCCCTGTAACATTATACTCAGTTCTGCTGGGTAAGTCATTCGTGGTTGTAAGTCTATATCTTTTGGAATATTGTGTTACAAGCTTTCTCATTCTTTAAGGTAGCAGTTGCTGAATCTTGTGTGATCCTGATTAAGGCCTCCTTATTACTTGAACTCTTTCTTTCTAGCTGTTTGGAGTCTTTTTACTCTTTTTTTTCCTGAAAGCTCTGGATTTTAGCTATGACGTTCATGGTAGCTTTCAATTGGGGGTTTCTATCAGGAGGTGACTTTTACTTTGTGCTCTGGTTCTAATAGCTCCGGACAATTTTCTTTCTTGGAATATGATATCCAAGCTCTTTTTTGTCATGGATTCCAGACAGGCCAACAATTCTTAGATTTTTCCAGATTTATTCTCTTCTGGGTTTGTGTCTTTGGCATCCATGGCATTATAATAGTTTTTTTATTAAAGGAGTCTTTTGTTTGTTTACTCATTCTTTCTGCCTGATTTCGTGAACAAGATTTTGTGTTATAACCAAGCTCTGCACACCTCAGGAGGGACTATAGGAGCCTTATTTGGTTCTGATTTGTATGCTTGGGGTTCTTGCTGCTGCTTCCCTCAGGTGCTGAGTACTGTGTTCTTCAAGTATCTCAGGGGCCATTCAGTATGTGTGGAGCAGTGGCACCGAGGGCAAAGTCTGATTGCTGCCCTCCTGGTGCGAGCTCCTTGCCCTGCTTTGGGTCTAGAGCACATAACCACAGCCTTGCCCCTTATTGAAACTCCAATAGATCGCTGCTGGCCCTGGCCTGTCAGAACAACAGAACCAGAGGCTTGCCCTTGGTCTGAGCTCCCTGGCTGGCCTGGTTACTCAGCTGTAGGCTTCAGATTGGGCCAGGGCCTGAATTTGGCATCCTGCTTTGGGGCCCGCTGCTGCTGTTTGATCATATTCTTTGTCCTTGGTCTGAGCTGGATGGGAAACCATTCCTTGCACTGGAGAACAGCTGCAAGTCAGCCCTGCACCAGCCACAAGCCTCCTTTTTAATCCATTCTGGACCTCCAACCCTGCTCTGTGGTCAGAGCCACAGCTGCTGGCTGGTTCCTATTCCAGTCCATTGCAAGGTATATAATGTCAGGCTCACTTCTGGCTGGATCTATGACTGCTCCTTCCCCGAATACATTGCCATGAGCCCCTGTTCAGTCCCAGGCTGGGAGGCTCTGTGCTGTGCCTTCCTGGCTGAAGCCCAGACCCAGGGCCTTCAGGTCTCTGTCTGTCCATGCTCACCTGGACTGGAGAAAGGACTCCCTCTACTTTGTTCTTGGATTGTTCAGTCATGGCTCAGTCTGGTCCTCTTTCCTAGGTTTTGATGTAATGGCTGTGAGGAAGAGCTTCCTCCTACTCCACCAGCTTTGCTGGTCTCCCCAGTGTTCTCCACTCTGTCTCAGGGTAGGGCAAAGGTGTTCATATCTTGGGCTACATTTGGCCATTATGGAAGATTCCTGAGCAGGAGGGATTGGATAGGACAAGAGATAGAACTTAAAGACATGACTCTGATGGCCTGAGCAGGAGGGATTGGAGAGAGGACATACTCAAAGTCCTGGGAAGATGGGCTTGCATTTTGTGGTAGCTGTGGGAGTGTTGGGAGATGCCACATCAAAGAGATGCTGGGAAGGGGAAAATCAACCCACCTCAACTACTTTATGATCAAAAAGGGAGTACTCAGAGGGAGGGAGGGGAGGATATAGAGTTCAGGGGTAAGCTAAGGCAGTATGCTGCAATGGAAGGAGCAAGAGGCCCTGGGTTTGCCTCTTGGCTCTCCTATTGCTTTGCTATGTGATCTTCAGCTCCTCAGGTCTCGGTGACAAGTGACGATCCCATACAACTCCAAATCTGTGACTGACATAGATATATAGATACAGACATAGATCATAGACTATGTACGTATACACAGTTATCCTTCCACATCACGACTTTCCCCATCCTGGTTTCAACATATCGCAGGTCAGCATAAGACATTAAATGGGAATTTTGGGAAATTTGGTGGAAGCCCAGCAGATGACACAGAAAAGTTTTGTATGACGGCAACATATTTTATCTTTTAATGCCATATTAATTCAGACTTCTTCTTTGGTATGAAGGGAGGGCCAAAAACTTGATGTGGTGTGGAAGGGATAATGACTGTCTGACTGGGCCCCTGAAAGCCCTGCCCGATGCCAGTTGGCATCATCGCTGCCACGCTGTTATTGCTGTTTCATCACCATTATTATTGTTATTTATTATCAGGCAAAGCCCGCCGCAGAGGCAAAAGGGGCCTCTATTTCAAGACTGGGCTGCAGGACCCTTTCTCCCGATCTGCCAAAATGAGGGTTGATGATCTCCAGGGCCTTAAGAAAGAGTTGGCGTCAGTCAAGCAGAAAGGGGATTTTGTGCAGGAGAAGCTGGAAGACATTGAAGAAGAGCCGGAACAGCTTGAGATGCAGGAGGAGGAGGAGGAGAAGAAAGGGAACAGCAGCCTTCAGCAGAAAGCCAGTGCCAACGAGCCTGAGGGGGAGGAGGAAGCTGCTGGACCAGAGACACAATGAAGCGCAAGGCCAAGAGGCTGGGCTCAGGGGATTCCAGGATGAAGAAGGAGACAGAAGGCAGTGAAACAGCAGACAGGGGCACCACCGGCTCTCGCTAACACTCTTGGGCCCCCCCTCTAAAGTCAGCCTCCCTGGGTCCCCTCCCCTGCTATCCTGGAGCATGTGCTCACAGGTGGCCCCAATCTTAGTTCAGGCTTCCTGGTCCTCTGTGTTCTGGTCCCTGCCACTCATACAGTTAAGCCTCTGCATTTGGGCTCATTTCACTGGCATACCTTTTTTCTGGCTTAATAATTAAAAGTTCTATTGCTCTATTTGTGGTTTGGTTTGGTTTTTTTCTAAAAGGGTCCTCTGGGAGGAGGGTAGCAAAACCCTGGAGTAAGTAGGATTGTCTGTCTTTAAGGACCCAGTATAATAAAGCAGTTGAGTGACCCTAGGGCCAGGTAAGATAATGTAGCAGGGGATGGCCTGGGCATTGGCCTCAGTGGCTTGGAAAGACTCATGCTCCCTCACACCCACTCACTCTGCCCAGGCCCTCTTGAGTAAAGCCCTAACCAGGGCAGGGATGTGGGGTCTTTGCCTCAGGGAGCCAGCAGCCAGGGGCCAAGTCTTGGCTGAAGCACCACCCTGGAGCCGGGTGGTCCCATCAGGGACCTGCCCCTCTTCCCAGGCCCAGCTTTCATCTCAAGGATCTGGCCCCACATCCTCTCCCCCACTGCCTCTTTCACTGCCTTTTCTGGAGGCCTCAGGCCAGCTGTGTGCTATAAGGGAAGTCTTTGTGAGGCCTGCTGCAGCCTCACCACCTCCAAGTCTTGTCTGGTTCCTTGGATCTGGGAGCTCTTCCCACCGAGCCCCTGGTTGTCTCTTCAGCCTCCTGGGGGGAGCAGAGCCCTGAGGACCTGGGACCTTGAGTGCAGCAGGAGGAATGTGGGAGGAGGAGGAGGAGCAGCCCTTAGCCCAATGGGCCTGAGCAGTAGCCCCAGCTCTGGGGAGCTCCTTGGGCTCTTGGCCAGCCCTGGGTAGGGGAATGGGGCAAGTCAGGGTCAGCAGGGGACTTCTAGGCCCCTTCTGCCTGAAAGCAGGCATGGTGTTTCAACAATCTGGCTGGCAGCTGTTGTGGGGGTGTAAGACCAACACAACCCCAACAACAAGCACGCAGCGAAAGCACAGGTTCTTTTGATCTGCTTAACTAAGGAAAGCTACGTGAAGGGGTTTGACAAGCTTACTTTAATTCAGCACACAAACATCATTCACTTAGTTCAGGGGAAGAAGCCAGCACCCTGAACTTTAGAGCAAAATAGAAACAAATTACAAACATCAACAGACAGACCCAATACAATTCATAGTTACCAACATCTAGGTTCAGCCCGGGAGCTCAGAACAAGGGCTGGCCCAGAGTCACATGCACCACCACTGCTGTAGGTAAGAGCTCCAAAGAAGAGACAGCCAACCCCTGGTTTTATATTTTTTTCAGGGTCAGGGGTGAGTCACACATGCGACTCACCCACGTGACCTAGAATCATCACAAAGAGGCCAACTTAAACCCACATGGTCTAAAAGCACTCTGCTGTCCCAGACATGTAAACTAGGCCCTCCCTGGAGTTAGCCCCACCTTGGGCCCCACCTTAGCTGCCAGTCCACACCCACTAAGGTTTTACACCTAATAGAGGTTTGGGCCTGGGGCTTAGCACCTAGTAAGACTCAATCAAAGACACTGAATTACTCAAAGGGAACAAAAGCCAAACTCTTCAAGGGCACTTGGTGAACTAAGTGCTAAGGAGCCCATTATGCTTACCAACACACATGGGTACAATGTCCACCCTTCTATTGCTGACAGCTCTGAGGGCTGTTGGGTAAAAGCAAAACAGAAACCCCAAAGAAGGGTATTCTTGAGTCTAGGTAATGGGAGTTGAAGCAGTGCAACAGACTGTAGATTCCAATGTCCTAAATTTTGTGAAGTAACCAGACCACCTTCCTCTTGTTATCCTGACATTCTCTGGCACTCATAGTAACCTCTCTCTCTCCACATATTGATCAGTAAGCATTTATTGTGTGCCTACTATGTGCCTGGCACTTTGCTAGGTGCTGGAAATATGGAGATAAAAGTGAATCAGCCCCTGCCCTCAAGAAGCTTCTATTTTAAGGAAGCAACCCATATCTATATTGGTGTATCATAATAACAACTAACAATTACATAGCACTTGAAGGTTTACAAAGCACTTTACAAATATGAGCTCATTTTCTCCTCACAACAACCCTAGGAAGTAGATGCTATTATCATGCCCATTTTAGAGATTAGGAAACTGAGGCAGACAGAGACATTAAGTGATTTTTCCAGGGTCACACAGCTAGCAAGTGTCTGAGTCCAGATTTGAACTGAGGGCCTCCTGACTCCAGTTTCTGCACTCTGTCCATTGCGCCCCAATTATGTGTCTCATGTGCTCCAACATTCCCTCCAGTGACACAGATCCCAACCTCTCCACACCTGCCCACCCTGTGGGACTATCATCCCTGTCTTCCCACAGGGTCCCCACATTGCAAAGGCACCAGGTGAGCCACTGTACCATCCACCAACTGTCATTCCTCGCTCTCCCCTCAACCTGCCCACCTTGTCTGCTGTCGAAGGCTTTACTCCAATCCTCAGAAGTACCTCGTCGCTTCTCCATTTTAATCTGCTCACACTCACTAGTACCTTTCCATCACCCTCTGAATCATGCTTATCTTTTTCAGTAAATGTATTGTTTACAATTTTGACCCATTTTTTTCCTATCTTTGGTTTCCACTTTGCCTAGATTTCCCTTGGTATCCTTCCCCCTTCCTTCCCAGAAAGTCACTCCTTACAACAAAAGGTTTTAGAAAAAAAAGAAAAAGAGAAAGAAGCGAACAAATCAAGAAAACCAGTCAACACAGTGAACACAGTTCTGCCATTATATTCGATATTCCAGACCCACAGACCTCGGGGAAGGCGTCTTCTCACACCTCTTTGCAATCTCTCAAAAGCCGTCCAGCCCCTCCTCCTCGTCTTCCATTCTGGGTTCTTTGTGATTGTCTATCCCAGGTTCTATAGGGTGTCTGTTTTTCTTGACTATCCACCTTTATTACAAGGCTTTTGTTTTTCTTTTTTTCAGTGTGTGTGGGCGCGGGGAGATGTGGGAGAGGGAGAAAATAAATGTTTGTTCGTTGAAAAAAAGGAAACCAGCTTTTTTTAAAAAAGAGCTCTGTAAAATGGCATCTTTCTACCCGTTTCAAAAAATCAACAAACAATCTCAACACGATGGCATCTTATATTCTCTCTATATTTTAGTTCATTGTGAGATGGTAAAGCTGTAGTCCATTGGTGAATATCCTCTGTGAAAGCCTACTAATACAGTCGTTGAGGAGGCCTTCGATTTCTGTGTAGATGACCCACGTTGATATTTTCTATTAGGTAGGAGAGGAGGTATGTGAGTGGCAGTTGTAGATGCCCTCTTCATGATCTTTTTAATAATCAGTAAGGTCAGAGAATTTTTCCATGCCTCAGGACCCCCTCCCCCACCTCCACCCGCTGGGATTCAATACTTTGCAAACTGGTCACTCAATGCCCTCCCAATTCCAAGACAGATCTCCTTGAGTCACTTCCGCCCCTTTGTCGTCATCTCTGCCTTCTCTATAAGCTCCTCAGGAAACCTTGATGGTGGGCTCCGAGCGAAGTGGTATCACTATCCTTGAAGGAGAAAACAGGTTGGGATAATTTGATGAACCTTTCCTATTTTGTTCATTTGTTGACCTCATTCTGCTTTCCTCCTTGAATGCCCTTGGGATGACTTTATTCATATGGATATCTTGCCAAAGTTCCTTTGGACTGCTTTTCCCCTCCACCGTTTTTCTCTGCTCTGTGAGCTAATACTCCATCATCCTTATTCATAAGATTTTCCAAATGAGTTTATATTCTAACCTGGCATTTGGCATAATTTGGCAGCCTTCTCTCTTCATTTGGCAGATAAGTCAAATGTGTGCTGACTAAGGTGCTTTCTGAGCTTTTTTGGACTTCTCATCGTAGCAATTAATTTAGATTGGTTTAACTTCAGGATGAAATTTTTTTATAGTTGATAGTAACATCATTCTGTTGTCCATTTCCCATTTTTTAATCTTCAGTAGATTTTTAAAATAATTCAGGGTTAAATCTTTTAAATTGTATGTCATAACTTTTTTCTCATTACTACTTTTTCTTTTTGTTTGTTATAATCTGGATCTTAGCTCTGGTGGGCTGAACTTGGCACAGACAGCTGACTCAGGAACACCTCCCCTGTCAATAACAAATATTTTCTTATCTGTTAAAATGGAGTCAGTTTCACTCTGTGATGTTGTTTGGGGCCCACCATATCCAGTGCCCCCCAATTCATTTTTTGAAGAAAGACTCCATGATACAGAGATATGAGGCTCTGTATAATCTGTAAGTCTTCACTCTCTCTCATTTCTTTCTTCCAAACCATTGCGGAAAATATTATACTATTTTATATCATTTTTAATTTCAACTAGACCCAGAGCCTGAATTAATGAGTAACTGGATGAAGATCCAGGACCTGGACTTCTTTGTTCTCTCTAAAAGTTTGCTCAGGAAATACCCTTCCCTCTGTCAACAGGGCCAGATCATTAAGGACATTACCCTAACCCCAAGAGAGATTACCTCTCTTAATATTCTACAGGTATATACTATGTTATGGAATGTAACGAGACGCAGAGACGCTGGGCTGTAGTTTCAACTGACTTTTGTCAGCATCCTTTACAACTCTATTTCATTAAGGAAAATCCTCTTCTTGTATCATGGTTAAACATACATGGGGTTCATAAAAATGAGGTCATACAGGCTTGCTAGCTCTGCTAAAATAACATACATAAGTTTTCTCATTGCTTTGTTCAGGCAGCCAGAGCTTGTGCTCTGACTCCTTGTACGTACAAGTAAGCTAGCTCCGCTATGCTTTAAGGGTAAATAATAAACAACATGGATTTTTCTATCACCTAGCTCTGTTGTTTCCTTCAACCAAATTTTCAGGTTTAACACCATATTTCCTATCTATTTCTCTCTATCCTTACCTTTCCTCACTCTTGCATTAAAGTCACACCAAGTATCAGACTACATGTTGATTTGAGTTGGGGAGTCCTTTCAAGTTCTTCATAGAATTTTTCTATCACTTTGTCCTCGGTAATTGATGATAATGGATAAGCAGCAATTATTTTCATGGTGGCCTTTCTGGAAATATTTATCATTAGTACAAGATGCACGATGACCAAACATCCCATGATGTGATACGTCTTGGAGCTTTTGAGTGTAGAATAAAATCCACTCTTCCAAGTCCTTTCTTTGTACCCCTCCCTTCCTAACTTCCATATTGTTGTCAAAGGCACCACCATCCTCCCAGTCTCCAAGGTTAGGTGTCATGCTTGACTCCACACTCTCTCTCACTCATCTTATCCAATCAGTTGCCCAGTTCTGTTGGTTCTACCTCTTTAACATCTCTTGTATACTCCCTCTTCTCTTCTGTCCTATTTCTATCACTGTGGTGCAGGCCTTCATCACCTCATGCTTGAATTAACAATGACCTCCTGGCTGTTCCCCCTGCCTCAAGTCTCTCACTATTCCAATCCATTTTCTGTTTAGCTACTGAAATGATTTTCTTAAAATGCAGGTCTGCTCATGTCACCCCCACCCCTATTCAGTAAACTCCAGTGGCTCCCTATTGCCTCTAGGAGCAAACACAAAATGTTACCTTTGGCATTCAAAGTCCTTCCTTACCTAGCCATCCTCTACCTTCCCAGTCTTCTTACACCTTACACCCCTAACACATACTCTTCAGTCCAGTGACCAGGGTCTCCTGGCTGTTCCACAAACAAGACACTCCACCTCTTGGCTCTGGACATTTTTTCTGTCTGTCCCCCATGCCTGGAACATTCTCCCTCTTCTGCTCCAACTACTGACCTTTCTGGCTTCCTTTAAGTCCCAACTAAAATCCCATCTTCTACGGGAAGCCTTCTCTAACCCCTTTAATTATAGTGCTTTCTCTCTTTTAATTATTTCCTATTTATCCTGTAAATAGCTTGTTTTGTGTATATTTGTTTGCAAGTTGTCTCCTCCATTAGACTGTAAGCTCCTTGAGGGCAGGGACTTTCTTTTGCCTGTATTTGCATTTGTATGCATTTAGCACAGTGCTTAGTAAATTGAATTGAATGCATTGAACAGCAAAGCATCTACGTATCTAAAGGAAAAAGTTCATCAAATTGGAGTGAGGAAAAAGTTAAACTATAATAGTGAGGAGCACTTCAAATGTATGACTTTCAGATTTAGAAAAACATTCTAACAAAAAGATAAACAGGACAGAAGTTAAGCACCTGAATAGGATTGTAGGAAAACTAGAAATGAGAAATCTGTGAAATGAGAGAATGAGAACAGAAAACTTACACATATCTGAGTCATAGACAGAAGCTTTATAAAATATAACCATGTTTTGGGCATAAAAACCTTATAAAAATTAAGAAAAGCAGAAATACTAAACACATTCTTTTTTTCCTAAACACATTCTTTACACTTTGCAATGAAATAAAAATTATATTCAATAAAGGGCTGTTGAAGGAAGGATTAAAAACTAACTGGTGAATAGATAGCTTAATCCAAAAGAATGCGAGTTGTCAAAAAACATCATAAAACAATAAAACATTTCAACAAAGAAAGTGACAACATCGAGACAACAAAATTTATGGGATGCAGCTAGAGCAGTCCTTAGGGGAAAAAAGAGGGGAAGAATAAATCAATAATTTGGGCATGTCAACAAAAGAAACTAGAAAAGCAACCAAAAAAACCTTAAGATCAGAGTAGAAACTCTGAAAATCAGGGGAAAGATTAACAAAGTTAAAAGCAAAAAACCTTGATAAATAAAACTAGGAGTTATTTTTTAGAAACAAAATAAACAGCTTGGTTAGAAAGAGAGGAAAACAAAATTGTTCATATCAAAATTTTATAAGGAGAATTCATAACAAATGAATAACAAATAAAAGAAATTATTGGAAATTATTTTGTTCAATGATATGCCAAGAAAACTGATACCTTAAGTAAAATGGATGAATATTTACAGAAATATAAGATACCTAGATTAACGAGATCAAAAATAGATTACAGAAAAAGAAATTGAACAAGGGATTAATGGACTCCCAAGGGAAAAAAACTAGGCTAGATGGATTTATCTACAATTCAATTCTATTGATCATATAAAGAACAATTAATCCCAATATTACATAAGCTCTTTGCAAAAATAAGAAAAGAAACTTTCCAAATTCTTTCTATGATACAAATGTAGTCTTAATACCTGAACCAGGGAGAGACAAAACAGAGGAAGAAAAATAGAGATTGAACAGTTGATGCACAAGCAGTAAAGAAAATACTAGTAGATAAGATACAAGAACATATTTAAGGGACTGTGTATTATGACCAGGTTGAATTTCTAGCAGAAATGCAAGCCTGTTTCAACATCAAGAAAACTATGAGCATAATAGACCACATCAATAACAAAAATATCTAAAACCAGCTAAGTATATCAATAGATGCTAACAAGGCTTTTGACAAAATCCAACACCCATTTCTGTTAAAAAAAAACAAGTAGGAAGGAAAGGAATGAATTGACATTCCCTTAATATGGTGAATAGTATCTATCTTCTAACAAAGAGCCAACATCATACATAAAGGAGACCTTTCCAGTAAGATTGAGAGTAAAGTAAGGCTGCCCATTATCACCATCACTGTTTGATATAGTGCTAGAAATACTGGTTATCGCAGTAAGACAAGAAGAAAATCAAGGAAATACACATAGGCAAAGAAGAAACAAAACTTTCACCTTTTACATAAGATATGATAGTTTGAAATCCGGCCTCAGACACTTGACACACTTACTAGCTATGTGATCTTGGGCAAGTCACTTAACCTCAATTGCCCTGATTTCCCCGCCTCCAAAAAAAACCTCAAGATATGATGGTTTACTTAGAAGACCCTTAAGTATTGACTAAAAATTAATCCAATCAGCAAAGTTGCAGGATTTAAAATAAATTCACTTAAGCAACATCTCTATATATTATCAATAAAACACATTAGGAGGAGCTAGGAATAGAAATTCGCTTCAAACTACGGAAGCTATAAAATATTTGATAGTCCACCAGCATACTCATGAGACCAAATGAAAACAACTACAGAATACTCGTTACACAAATAAAGATGGGCCAATATAATTGGAGAAATCTTAGTTGCTTATAGGCAAAATGTGACAATGTAATAATTTCCTTATTCGGTGCCCTCCCAAGCTATCAAAGTATTACTTTATAGCAGTGGTATCAGACTCCAATAGAAATAGGGACTGCTAAACCATACATAAGGATCCTTGCAGACTTCATGTTGACTTAGTTTTAAAATGTAATATTATCTATATTTTGCTGTATTTTTATTTATTTTGCTAAATATTTCCCAATTACATTTTAATCTGATTAGACCACACTCAGAAGTGTTGTGGGTTGTACGCAGCCTGCAGGAAGCATGTTTAGATACCTTTGCTTTATAGAGCTAGAAAAATAATAATAAAATTCATCTGTAGGAACAAAATGTCAAAACCTTCATGGGGATAATGAAAAAGGTGGGAAAGAAAGGGGTCTAGCAGCACCAAATCTCAAACCAAATTACAAAGTGGTAATATCCTGAACGATTTGTTACTGGTTAAAAATAGAGGTTGATCGGTGGAGCAGATTAGGTACAAAACATACAGAATGAAATGAACACGGGTAGCCAAGCGTTTGACAAACCGAAAGACTCCAGGCTACTGATTGATATAAGGACTCTCTATTCAACAAAAAATTTATGGGAAGTTTGTAAAGCAATTTGGTAGACATAGACCAACATCTTAACACTATATACCAATAGAAGCTCCAAATGGTTACATGACTCAGACATGAAAGCAAGCATTACAAGCAAACTAGAGGAGTAAGGAAGAAATGACATTTTACAACTATGCGTGATGAAAAGGGATTAGGGAGGATCACAGAAGGGAGAATGGACATTTTTATTACATAAAATTTAAAATTTCTCATATAAACAAAATCAAATGCAACAAAATTAGAAGGGAAACAAGTAGTAGGGGAAAAATCTTCCTCACAAATTTCCCTGATAAAGGTCTTATATAAGGAACTGATTCAAATTTATAAGGACAAAGGCCAGCTCTAATTCTTTTGACTCAGTGATACCACTACTAGACCTATATCCCAAAGAGATAAAAAAGAACCCATAGTTACAAAAATATTTATAGCAGCACAAATATTTTTGTGGTGGCAAGAACTGCAAACTAATAGGTTGCTTATCTGGCTGAATAAATTATGGTATATCAATGTAACAGAGTATCAATCTATCATAAAGAAATAAGAAAATAGATAATTTCAGAGAAACTTGTGAAGATCTGTATGAACTGATGTGGAGTGATGTGAGTAGAACCAGGAGAACAATTTTTAAAAAACCACCTTTGAAAGACTTGGGAACTCTGATCAACGCAATAAACAATCGCAATTCCATGCTGAAGTATAAATGACTCATTTCTTTTCCAATTTTCAGCCAAGCAAACTTTGAAAGAGAAAGAGCACATTGCATATTAGCTTCTAGGAAATCATGGGCCTGGAATTATATGTTCTCTGAGAATTTATAGATGGGTGGCGGGGGAAAGGAAGGTCATTCCAAATTTCAACAAGTTGGTGGTGATATGTGAAAGAGGTGGGTCTTTGCACCAAGCTGAGCTTTGGTGATTCATCCCTCCAAGGATTAACAGGACATCTACATTCTATCCTCTTAGCCTCACTTGCATCCTGCTAAATGCAAAGGTTCTTAAATCTGTGTCAGAGATCCCTTGGGCAGTCAGGGGAATTCTATGAACCCCTTCTCAGAATAATTTTTTTAAATAAATGATGAAATTACAAGTTTCAGTTAGAGGTAAGTGAAAATAAAAATATAATTTTTTTCATCCAAGTTCACGAACCCCCTGAAATCCACCTGCAGAATCCCTGATCATGGTTGATGGATCCCAGATTAGGAATCCCTGTTCTTTTTTTTTCTTTTTGGTTTTTTTTTGGCAGGGCAATTGGGGTTAAGTGACTTGCCCAAGGTCACACAGCTAGTAAGTGTGTCAAGTGTCTGAGACCCCATTTGAACTCAGGTCCTCCTGACTCCAGGGCTGATGCTCTACACACTGTGCCATCTAGCTGCCCCAGGAATCCCTGTTCTAATGAAACCCAAAGGAACTTTAAAGAATCGTAGTCCATGTGTATTTTTCAGGCCAAAGCACTGACTAAAATATTCTCATGTTTTCTCCCATCTTTGTCTCCTTCCACCTCACCAAGTAGTTCCTTAGGGACTGATGTGGGAGTAGGGAGAAGGCTAAGCAAAGGCACAAGAGTGAGGGCCTGAGGAAGGGAGGGGGATGGGGGTTGAAGTGGAGC
Organism: Trichosurus vulpecula; assembly: GCF_011100635.1. Lineage (NCBI taxonomy): Eukaryota > Metazoa > Chordata > Mammalia > Diprotodontia > Phalangeridae > Trichosurus > Trichosurus vulpecula. The sequence continues at coordinate 3,528,304 of NC_050582.1, read as the reverse complement.
AGTAGGAGGAATGGGGTGATGAGCAGAAGAGAAGACTTTGCTGTGAATGTGAATGGGATGAACTCTCCCATAAAACAGAGGCAGATAGCAGAATGGATTAAAAACCATAGTCCTACAATATGTTGTTTACAAGAAACACATTTGAAATAGGAGGATACACACAGGGTAAAGGTAAAAGGCTGGAGCAGAATATATTGTGCTTCAGTTGAAGTAAAAAAGCAGGAGTAGCAAGCCTAATCTCAGACAAAGCAAAAGCAAAGATAGATCTAATTAAAAGATATAAGGAAGGAAACTATATCCTGCTAAAAGGCACCATAGACAATGAAGTAATATCATTACTTAACATACATGCACCAAGTGGGATAGCATGCAGATTCTTAGAGGAGAAGTTAAGGGAGTTACAGGAAGAAATAGACAGCAAAGCTATACTAGTGGGGGATCTCAACCTCCCCCCTCTAAATCTGATAAATCTAACCTCAAAAGTAAAACAAGAAAGTTGTTAAGGAGGTGAATAGAATTTTAGAAAAGGGAGATATGATAGACCTCTGGAGAAAACTGAATGGGGATAGAAAAGAATATACCTTTTTCTCAGTGGTACATGGCACATACACAAAAACTGACCATGTACTAGGGCATGAAAACCTCACAATCCATTGCAGAAAGGCAGAAATAGTCAATGCATCCCTTTTAGATCATGATGCAATAAAAATTATTTGTAATAAAAGACCATGGAAAGATAGACTAAAAATTAATTGGAAACTAAATAATCTAATTCTAAAGAATGAGTGGGTCAAACAAAAAATCATAGAAATAATCAATAACTTCATTCAAGAGAATGACAATAATGAGACAACATACCAAAACTTATGGGATACAGCAAAAGCAGTTCTTGGGAGAAGTTTTATATCTCTAAATGCTTACATGAATAAAATAGGGAAAAAGGAGATCAATGAATTGGGCATGCAACTGAAAAAGCTAGAAAAAGAACAAATTTAAAATCCCCAATTAAATGCCAAGTTAGAGATACTGAAAATCAAAGGAGAGATTAATAAAATTGAAATCAAGAAAACTATTGGGCTAATAAATAAAACTAAGAGCTAGTTTTATGAAAAAGCCAGTAAAATTGATAAACTTTTGGTCAATTTGATTTAAAAAAGAAGAAAACCAAATTACCAGTATCAAAACTGAAAAGGGTGAATTCACCTCTGATGAAGAGGAAATCAAAACAATAATTAGGAATTCTTTTGCCCAGTTGTATGCCCATAAATTTGACAACCTTAGGGATATGGATAAATATCTACAAAAACATAAATTGCCCAGGTTAACAGAAGAGGAAGTAAAATTTCTAAATAACGCCATCTCAGAAAAAGAAATTGAGCAAGCCATCAATGAACTCCCTAGGAAAAAATCTCCAGGGCCAAATGGTTTTACATGTGAATTTTATCAAACATTTAAAGAACAATTAATTCCTATACTTTATAGACTATTTGGGAAAATAGGTGAAGGAGTCCTACCAAATTCTTTTTATGACACAAATATGGTACTAATACCTAAATCAGGAAGAGTCAAAACAGAGAAAGAAAATTATAGAACAATTTCCCTAATGAATATTAATGCAAAAATTTTAAATAAAATGTTAGCAAAAAGATTGCAGCAACTTATCAAGAGAATAATACACTACGACCAGGTAGGATTTATTCCAGGAATGCAAGGCTGGTTCAATATTAGGAAAACTATCAGCATAATTGATCATGTCAATAACAAAACTAGCAGAAACCATATGGTCATCTCAATAGATGCAGAAAAATCCTTTGACAAAATACAACACCCATTCCTATTAAAAACACCAGAAAGCATAGGACTAAATGGAGCCTTCCTTAAAATTATAAATAGCATCTACCTAAAACCATCGGCTAGCATTGCATGTAATGGGGATAGGCTAGATGCATTCCCAATAAGATCAGCGGTTAAACAAGATTGTCCATTATCACCCCTATTACTCAATTTGGTACCAGAAATGTTAGCTTTAGCAATAAGAGAAGAAAAAGAAATTGAAGGAATTAGAATAGGCAAAGAAGAAACCAAGTTATCACTCCTTGCAGATGATATGATGATTTACTTAGAGCCTCCTAGAGAATCAAATAAAAAACTTATTGAAATAATAAATAACTTTAGCAAAGTTGCAGGATATAAAATAAACCCACACAAATCCTCAGCATTCCTATATACAGGGTGTTCCTAAAGTCTGGACACATAGGCAAAAGGCATATTTTCAAGAAATGAAATGAATGAAATTTTCAGCAACATTTTATTTAATTGGAATATTAACATATAACAACTTCGATATGATTTCCATCATTTGTGATACAAAGGTTGATGCACTTCGCAAGATTCACATGAACTTGATGCAATAACTCCACATTGCCATCAATTTTAGCACATTCACTCTTTATGCATTCAATCAAGTGTGTTGCATCTGTGATTTTCATTGAGTACACCTTCTCCTTTGGCATACCCCAGAAAAAGAAGTCAAGGGGGTTAAGGTCTAGTAATATTCCAAATATTTCAAAATATACATTTTCTTATGTGTCCAGACTTTAGGGACACCCTGTATTATTATCGACTCTTTGATAAGCCCAAAAAATCCAGCTTCTGGGATAAGGATTCACTATTTCACAAAAACTGCTGGGAAAACTGGAAAATAGTATGGCAGAAACTGGGTATAGACCAATATCTTATACCACATACCAAAATAAAGTCAAAATGGGTTCACAATTTAGATATAAAGGCTATTACCATGAGCAATTTAGGAGAGCAAGGAATAGTTTACCATAGTTTAACATAGATTTATGGAGAAAGAAAGAATTTATGACCAAACAAGAGATAGAGAGCATTACAAAATGCAAAATGGATAATTTTGATTATGTTAAACTGAAAAGTTTTTGTACAAAAAAAAAGCCAATGCAACAAAGATTAGGAGGGAAGCAGAAAATTGGTAAATTTTGGTAAAGAATTTTTATAACCAGTGTCTGTGATAAAGGCCTCATCTCTAAAATACACAGGGAACTGAGTCAAATTTATAAAAATACAAGTCATTCCTCAATTGATAAATGGCCAAAGAATATGAACAGGCAGTTTTCAGAGGAAGAAATTAAAGATATCTATAGTCATATGAAAAATGCTCTAAATCATTATTGATTAGAGAAATGCAAATCAAAACAACTCTGAGGTACCACAGATTGTAAGATTGTGGTAACATGACAAAACAGGAAAATGACAAATGCTGGAGAGGATGTGGGAAAATTGGAACATTGTTACATCATTGTTGGAGTTGTGAACAGATCCAGCCATTCTGGAGAGCAATTTGGAACTATGCCCAGCAATATCCTTCCTAGGGCTATATCCCAAAGAGATCACACAAGTGGCAAAGGGACCTGCATGTTCAAAAATAATTATAGCAGCTCTTTTTGTGGTGGCAAAGATTGGAAATCAAGGGGATGCCCATCAATTGGGAAGTGGCTGAACAAGTTGTGGTATATGAATGTAATGGAATACTATCATGCTCTAAGAAATGGGGACGATACGGACTTCATAATAACGTGGAAAGACCTACACGATACGATGCTGAGTGAAGGGAGCAGAACCAGGAGAACATTGTACACAACCACAGACACATTGCTTCTGGGATGACTAACCCTGATAGACTTGGCTCTTCTCAGCAATACAAGGCTCAAAGACAGCTCCAAAGGACTCATGATGGAGAGAGCTAGCTACATCTAGAGAAAGAATTACACACTGTTTGCTCTCTCTCATTTTTTTTGGTTTTGTTTCTTCTTTCTCATGGTTCCATTGATTACAGTTCTTTATAGCTATTGTGAAAATAAGTTTAATGTGAAGGTATATGTAGAACTTATATCAGATTACATACTGTCTTGGGGGGAGGGGGGAAGAGAGGGTGGGGGGAGAAAATTTGGAACTCGAAAACTTGTGGAACTGAATGTTATAAACTAAAAATACAAAATAAATTTTAAAAAACAGAAAAAAGAAGAGAAGATTTAAGGGTGATGTTATGTGACAACTATCTTTAAGAACTTCCAGAGCTGCCCTGGGGAGGAGAGGCCAGTTAGATCATCAGGACCACGATCCTTTAATGCTCCTTTCAGAAGCTTCATAAGGATTTGTGAGGCCCACAAATGGGTGAAGACACCCAGAGACCACCGAGTCTCCTTCCCCTCGGCTTATTTGGGGAGAGACCAGAGCTCTGAGCTAGGAAGGCATTTCTTACTACAAGACATCAGAGCCGGAATGAGGACACTTAGTGACCCTTGGCCCCTTGGCCCGGCCTCACGCCTCACCAAAACCCATCCCCCAGTGACTTCTACCACCCGCTCCATCGATCCCACTCACCTGCTGCCCAACAGAGCTGGGGGAATCATTCAACCAAGCTTAGCAGGAACACCATGAGTAGGTGCAGAATAACCCCTGCTAAGCCACCCCTGAGGGCCGGGGGCCTCAAAACCACATGGCAAGTAAGCATGTGTCTGGATGGGACATGGGGCAACGGATTGGCTCTCTCAGACTTTGAGGCCAGCTGCCTATGTCAGCCAGTGTCCATCAGGCCCTCAGCCCAGCAAGGCCATCTGTCCCCTTCTCCTATTCCACTCCACACAGAGACAGGGGAAAAGCTCTGCTGCCCTCCAGCCTCCCACAGCACCCCTTCTCCCCACCCCCTCCACTGACAACCTCACCACTGCCCGTTTAGAGAGAAAATCAAGGCCTTTCACATGGGCTCTCTTTTCTCCTTCTGTACATCTCAAGCCACCTTGACCTCATCTCACCTTCTCTCATTCTCCTATACTATCCCCCTCTCCTTCCTCCTCCTCCTCCTCCTCCTTTTTCTCTCTGGCGTTCTTTTTCTCTCTTCCTCTCTCTTTCTCTTTATCTCTCCCCCTGTCTTTCTGTCTCTCTCTCTCTGTCACTCTCTCTCTCTTCCTCTCCCATCTCTCTCTGTCTCTCTCTGTTTGTCTGTCTCTCTCTTCCTCCCTCTCCCTCTCCCTCTGCCTCTCTCTCTCTCTCTCTGTCTGTCTCTCTCCCTCTCTCCCCACCTCTTTCTCCATCTCTCCCCCTCCCCTTCTGAGACTAGGTTTTCCGATGGAGGTCAGGCTGGACATGTAGTGGGAGCTCTGAGCAGCCCCTACCTCTGACTTGGGGCTGTTTATCCTTTCCTAGGCAGCCCAATGGCCCCACTGCTGCCTCCCCACCCCGACTGGCACCAGACTTAGTGTGGCTGCCAGATAGAATTTAGGCCTCTGTCAGCTCCACAGTGGCCAGATCTTCCCATCTCTGGACACACACACACACACACACACATCTCCTCTTCACTCACAGAGCTGCAGTTCGGCAGGTGTGCATGATCTCTCACCTGGAAAACTGCCATAACCTCAGCCTTCCTGCAGCTCTGATACAGGGTGCTTCAATCTCCCACCTCCACACTTTTGCCCTCCACACCCTCCATCCCTGGATGCACTCTTTCCTCACCTCCAACTTGGGATTTCTCATCTTAACCACTTCCTTCTACACAAAGCCATTTCTCATTCCTCCAGCTGCTAGTACCCGCTCCTGACACCCGCCCCCATTGCCTTGTTGTCTCCCCACATACAATGTAGGTTCACTGAGGCCAGGGACTGCTTTGTTTCGGTCTCTGTATCCCCAGTGCCTAGAACAGTTTCTGGTACATAGATGTGACTTAGCAAATATTGGTGGATCAAGCTGGTGACCATTTGGTCTCAACTGCTCATTTTGAAAAGGAGGAGGGTCATAGTACCCTCTGCCACACAGGTGGGGCTGGGCACCGAGGGGCCTCCTGCGTCCCTGCCTTTGAAGGTGCCTTGGCCTCGGGGTGCATCAGCTGCCTGGGCCTTGGGCCTTCTTCCTGCTGCTGGATCTCAGGCCCAGGCAGCCCGGCTGTGGACAGAGGCCTTGCTCACTGCCCTAGACCTCATCCCAAATGTGCCCTGTCTCTAGGCAGCCTCCATGAGGGGCCCAAGTGTTTGTCTTGAAAGCGAGGAGCATCAGCACGGACCTGGTGTCTAGGGCCTGAGCCACCTTGGGAAAGCTGGGCCTCAGTTTCTCCATCTGTACAATGGCAGAGTTAGACTCGAGGACTTCCAGGCCCCTTCTAGGCATGACATTCTGTACCTGAGGACACTCTAGGGCCCAGGCCTCTGCAGCCAATCTGGTTCTCCTGCCACTAGCTTTTTGGACACTGCCTACTTGTGAGAGCCCCTCCCCCAGCCTCTGCAGAAGCTAGAAATGAATTTCCTTGGTCTGGGTATTAGAGTGTCTGGTAAACAGGCGGCTAGTCCACCAGCGCCCAGAGAAGCATGCCTACTGGTGATTGCCATGGAAACTGGAGCCTGGCTAACCACCTCACACAGCCCAGCATTGGCGAGACTGCCTGCCGTGATGCTAAATTGGCTGGAGCGGCACATCTCCCTTGGTGATCTCTTAGGTCTCTGCTGTAGCTAGGATGTGAGGAAGCTCTGCCCACCCCCACCCCCACCGCTGTCCCTTCCTCCTCAGGAGCTCCCTGCTGTCTCACAGACACCTGTCGATTGGTTTACAGGGGCGCCGTCTTAGCCCTGACTGGGCCTTTCCCCATCTGCCAGGAGCAGACCGGGGAGGGGCAGGTGTTACTGGAAAACCAGGGGACACCTAAGAAAGTCTCTGTGCCCAAGATGTTCGGTCTTGGATTTGCTTGTTGCCTGACCTCAGCCAGGTCCCCACCCTGAGGTCCCTCCCATGGCACAGGAGGAGACTGAATGAGTGGGGTCTAAGGTCTCCCCCAAGGGTGACCTCATGGTTCCCTAGAGGTCAGGGAAGGCCCTGGTCTGTGAGAGGGCACCATGATCCCAGTACCCCTCCAGCCTCCTGGGGTCCAGGGGAGGATCAAGTGCTGTGCTGCATGGGAGGGTCTTTGTGACCCACACCAGGTCAATGCCAACGGATAGCGTTTTCACAATTTCTTTTTACGATTTTTACATTTTTACACTCTGTTACCAGGCTACAGCTCCCGCTGGGGCAAAAGTGGCTTCTACTTCAAGTCTGGGCAGCAGTTCCCTTCATTCAAAATGGTTGAATGAAAAGATGACGATGCCCAGGCCAACATGCAGGAGTTTGTAAAGGTTCTTCAGAAGGTGGGTGCCCTTCTGAGTAGCCTGGAGAAAGAATCAGACCAACAGTCCAGAGAGGACACCTCCAGCAGCAGCAGCAGAAGTGGTGGCAGTGGCGGCGGCAGCTTCAAGGATTCCCTGAGTAGCATGAAGATGGGGACTGAGGACAACAGCAGCAGTGGCAGCTCGGGAAGCTGGGTCTAAGAGAGTCATCCTGGAGGTCGAGGCTGGGTGGACCAGCACCCGGGGCCTTAGAGGTCTCCCCTGGCCTTGTCATAATAGCAGGGCCCTTGTCCTAGAGCCAGCCTCACCAGGTCCTGACCCTTGCTCATGCTCACCGTTGTCCTCAATCGTTGTCTCTCCCTTGATCCTCTCTGCCTGCAGAGGCCTCTTTCCCACCCAAATTATTTGAGGAGCTACATGAAGATCTCTGTATTTTTCCTCATTTAACTTAGAAACTTTGTTTTGACTGAAACAATAAAGTTCTGTTGTTGCTTCTGCAGTCCATTTTGTCAGAGGGGGCTGCCTAAGTTGGGGGGGGGGGGTGCTGCGGGATGTGGAATGAAACCCGGGAGATAGCCAGTCTCTATCTAACCAAGAAGGTCTTGGCCCAGGTCAGACAGTGCGGTTGGGGCGGCGGGTAGCCTGAACCCCGGCCTCTTCTCAGCTACTTCTCCCAGAAGAGGGCCCTTGAGATGAAGTCATGCTGGGGTGAGAGCTGCTGAAATGTCTGCATTTCCCCTATATTCCTAGCTTGCCCAAACCCTCCTGGGCAGAACCCTAGCTAGAACAAGGCAATGAGGGCTTTTGCCAGGATCCCAACATGTAGTAATCTTCCCTGTAGCGTGCTTCATTCTGCCATACTCACGCCTCATGTTCTTCTGTGGTTACAATAGAGGGTTGACTAGTTCCTGGCCAGAGATGGAGCGCGTGCCTCCCAAAGATGGGTAAGACTAGCTGCCAGGGATCCTGCAAATCTAATCAAAATGGCTTTAAACCCAAAAAGGATGGGGGAAAGAGAAGGCCGCCTCCCCTTTCCTACTTTCTCTTTTTTGGGTTGTGGATACCTCCTTTGGCAGTCTGTCTGGCGAAGCCTGTGAGCATCTTCTCACAATCATGTTTTAAATGCATAAAATACAGTATATAGGATTGCAAGGAAACCAGTTGTATTGAAATACAGTTATCAAACATAGTTTTTTAAAAGCCAAGTTCATTGAGCCCAGGTTAAGGACCCCTGCTATGGAGAGCAGCCACAAAGAAGGAAGAATAGCACCTGAGACACCTGGATATTCACAAGAGACAGAATCCAAGGAGGGAGCTCATGGTAAAACCCCTGGGCCCACGAGTCCATGCACAAGGGACCAAAATCTAGGTACCAAATGGGAAGAAGCAGAGTTCCTAATGGGAGGAGGCAAGTCTGACCTCTTAGAGATCCCTGAGACTTGGTGGGATGAAGCCCATGGCTGGACTAAGATTCTGTCTGGGGCTTTCAGGTGTTGGTGGTGAATCCTTTTTCAATCGTGTCCAACTGTTCATGACCCCGTTTGGGGTTTTCTTGGCAGAGATGCTGGAGTGGTTTGCCATTTCCCTCTCCAGCTCGTTTTACAGATAAAGAAACTGAGGCAAACAGGTGAAGTGACTTGTCCAGGGTCACACAGTAAGTGTTTGAGGCCAGATAAGAACACAGGAAGATGCATCTTCCTGATTCCAGGCCCAGCACTCTCTATATGGTCTCACCTAGCTGCCCCTGGGTGGGTTTACTTTATTCAAAAGAAACAGACTAGGAAGGTGAATGGCGGGTGGGGCTGGGGGTGTACATTAAGAAAATAGAGTCATGTGAGAAAATGCAAGGGAAGGGCAAAGCATGACAGGGTATATTGAGTGAAAATGGAAGGAGGGGGAAGAGTCATTTTGTCTTGGGAGTATACTGCACAGCACCAGGACAGAAGAGCAGATGGACCCGTACCCTCCTCCTACTCCCTGTTTGGGCTGGGGTCATCAGAATCCTCCTTGCTCTCCATTGCCATGTGCAGACTCTAGGCCCATTGGGCAGCTACCTCTCCTCCTCTGAGCCTCACGCCATTCCAAATGCTCACTTAATCTGGATCCTGTTGGCTGTTCCCTACCACTCACTGCCTCTCCCCAGGACACTCTCTTTCCTTCCTTAGAGACTTCAGTTCTCAGGTCCCAGTCTTCCTTTCCTTTCCATCCCACCCCCTGCCCTTATATTTGGGCACTTCGACATACACATGGATACTCCCTCAAACAGCCTCGCCTCCCAGTTCCTGTGTTCTCGATTCTCGTGGCCTTCTCATCCACTCCGTGTCCACCGGTGGGCCACATCCACGAATTCCTAAGTTACCTGATTTTCCTCTTGTGTCACTCCATCCTTCTCTCACCGTTTGCTATCCCCCATCCCCCAATCCTTCCACTCCCCAGTTCTTTCCCAGGCTCTCCCTTCTGCAGTGGCCACACTTCCTTCCTTTCCCTCTCCTGGTTCCTTGGGGCAATGGATTGATGCCACACTGGCCTCTGCCCTTGGATCCTCTCCCTTCATCCTCTCATTGATCACACCTTGGCAAACCCAAACCTTGGCTTACTCCCACCATCCACCTCCTTCACTCTCATCCATGTGCTGCTGTGCCTTCCCCAGCAGACTGCCTCCTCTGCAGCCCCAGCCTCTCTCTAATCTTCAGTCTCTTCCTCTCCACTGGCTGCCTCCTCATGCCCTACTGATACGCCCCTGTCTCTCATCCTGAAAAAAATCATCACTTCTTCCTGCCTTTTCTGCTAGCCACTGTCTTGTAGCTTCCCATCATCCCCTCCTGCCTTTATTCACCAAACCTCATGGCCATCTCTCCGTCCTCATCCTTGGTGCTATTGATAACTATCTCCTCCCAGGTCCTCCCTCCTCTAGGTTTTCAGCACACTGCCCTCTCCTGCCTCTCCCTCTACCTGTCTGACCTCTCCTCCTCAGGTTCCTTTGCTGGATCTTCATCTAGGTCATGGCCACTGACTGTGGATCACCCCCAAGGCTCTGTCCTACTTCTCTCTCTCCTGTCTTCTCCTCTTCTCTCTCTCCTCTCTTGCTTGGTGATCTCATCAGCTCCCATGGCTTCAGTTATCCCCATGCAGATCATTCCCAGGTCTATGTATCTAGGTGGTGCAGTGGAGAGAGTACTGGGCCTGGAATCAGGAAGACCTGAGTTCAAATCCAGCCTCAGAAACCCACTAAGTCTATGACCCTGGGCCAATTTAATCTCTGTTTGCTTTGGTTTCCTCAACTGTAAAAAGTGGGTGATGATAACAGCACCTACTTCCTGGGCCTGTTTTAAGGATCAGATGAGATGATGTTTGCAGAAAACTTAGCCCAGTGTCTGGCATACAGTAGGTGCTTAACAAGTGCTAGCTGACTAATGGCTATATCTTGGGCCCTCCTGTCTTAGAGTGAATGTCCATGGTAACTGTTTCTCTTTGGAGCAGTAACCCGGAGGGTCTTCCCTTCTCAACTTCACTTTTTTTTCTAATTAAAGGGGCCATCCCTTGACTCACTGCTTAAAGAGGCCTATTCACTGAATTAGTGTTACCTCACTGTAAGTGAGTCCATGAAAAGGCCTTAGCCTAAAAGGGCCAGGGTCTCCCAATGCATCCTGGGCCATCTCCAATCATCTTGATGAATATCAGGCTAGTGGACCCAGATGGCTCTGGAGGAGAAAGTGAGGCTGGCGACCTTGCACAGCCCTCTCTGCCTCAAATCAAAGTCAACTGCAAGTCATGTCATCATCTCCCTGATGCCATGGTCCCCTTCCAGAAGGAAGGACAAACACAACAAGCTGACTGAGATCCAGGATGTGTCAGCTTTCTTGCCTGGGATTCTGCTAATCCACTTAGCCTAGTTATTTCTGACCTGTCCCCTTTGGTTAATGCTAGCATTTATGTAACCTTTAAAGATCTTTACCATATGATCTCATTGGAGCCTCACAACCACCTGGGACGTAGGTTTTATAACTAGTCCTGTTTTACAGATGAGAAGACTGGGAACCAGGGAATCAGGTGACTTGCCCCTATCCCAGGAATGCTCTTCCTCTTCACCTCCACTTCCTGGCTTCCTTCAAGTCCCAGCTAAAATCCCATCTCCTACAGGAAGCCTTCCTTATTCCCTGTCATGGGAGGGCCTTTCCCTCCACTGCTTTTCTCCAATTTGTCTTGTAGAAATCTGATTTGTCTTTCCCCTTACACTGTGAGCTCCTTGAGATCAGGGGCAGTCTTTTGCCTTTCTTTGTGTCCCTAGGGCTTAGCCCAGTGCCTGACACGCAACAGGTATAAAAAATGCTCATTGACTGACAGATACACTGTCTCATACAGGTTGTAAACATTAGAATTGGGATACGAACCCTTGCATCTGACTCTGAAGCCAGTGCTCTCAGGGGCGAGGCAGTGTGGTCTAGTGGATATTGAAGAGTCAAGAAGACTGCTGGCCTCCCCAATTCCCTCCCAGGATACTTTTGAGTTATGTTACAAAGAAAGCACTACTCTGCGTTAGCAGAAGGGTTCCCTCCCCTCCAGGTCCCAGCACTGATAAAATCACAGGTCCTGGCCAAAATAGAGAGTGGTAGGTTGAACAAAGAGAAAAATCCAAGGAAGGCCTGCCCTCACAGAGCTGAATCACTCTAGGGCCCTGGGTTTCCAGCGTTCTTTCATCCCCCCGCACCCTCATCACCAGTTGACTCTTGGACCTCTCAAACTGGCTGTCCCAGAGCCATTTTGAACTGAACACAACCAAAACTGAACTCACTCTTTTTCCCTCCAAACTCTCCCCCTCTTCCTCACTCCATAGTTCTGTCAAAGGCCGCACCATCCTTCCAGTCTTGGCTGTCCTGACGTCCTCCCTCTCTCTCACCCCATCCAGCCAGTCCATTGCCAAATCTTGCCTGTTTCTTTGTCCAATATGACCCCTTTTCTCCATCCTTACTCAGGCTCTCATCACCTCCTGCCCAGATTATTAGGCTCATTGTCTCAGGTCTTTCCCCACCCCCCTACATCCCCCACACTGCTGCTGCCACAGGGATTTGCCTTAAGTGCAGATCTCAGCATGTGACTCTCCCACTCAACCAGTTCCTATGGCTTCCTATGTCCCTAGCAGAAAAACACACGCACACACACACTTCTATTTAGCCTCTAAAGTAAAAAGCATCAAGCCATCAGCATTTCTTAAGCATTGGGAATCCAAAGAAGCATTCTTTCCCTCAAGGAGCTTATGGGGGAGACATGTATATAAGTGGGTACACACAGAGCAGATGATGGGGACCCTGGAAAGGTCTCCTGGAGTGGGTGGGAGGTGAGTTGAGTCTTAATGGAAGCCTAGAGGCAGAGATGCAGAGAAAGAGCATCCCAGGTGTGGAGGAAACCACAGCAAAGAAATGGAGTGGGGAGATGGAGCGTCCTGTGTGAGGAAAAGCGGGAAGGTCAGTTTGGCTGGGGGGCCCAGTATGTGGAGGGTGGGAAGCTAGAAGATGCCTCAAAAATTAGGAAAGGCTCTAGAAGCCAGAGAATTTTCTATTGGATCCTGGAGGGAATAGGGAGTCCTTGCACTGAGTTCAGGAGGGTGCAGGGGACCTTGGTCATGTGATCCCAACTGCACTTTAGGGGGATTGCTTTGGCAGTCAGATGGTCTGGAGTGGGGAGAGACTGGAAGCAGGGTGCCTCTTGCTGTAATAGTTACTATGAGAAGAGATGAAGGCTCATGAGAGTGGAGCTAAAGGGACTTGGGTTGGATGTGTGGGCTGAGAGTGATGAGTCTAGGATGACTACAAGGTTTTGAGTAGGAGAGAGCTTGGAGTCGGGGAAGAGAATGAGTTCCAGCTGGGACTTGTTGAGTTTGTAAAAAGGCCATTGGGGAAACAGAAATGCAGCTCAAACGAGAGTTTGGGGTAAGATACATAGCTCCGAGAATCACCTACATGGAGATGACTAAGCCCCTTGGAGCTGATGAGATCACCAAATGCATGCTTGGGCTAAGAACCCAACGAGATGCTGTTTGGAAGAAACCAACGGCAAATTCACATAGACTTAACTTGAGGGGTCAGTAGAATCTATTAAACTCAAGATGAACTCAAATAAGCAAGGGGTAGTAATCATTATTATAGATTACAGTAAAAATAGATACAATGAAAAGAAATCAATATGGACATTACATTATGTTTAAAGGCATTATAAACAAGAAATCAAGATCAATACCCAGTATATACGCACCCAAAAACATAATATCAGAATACTTATGGGATAAGTTCAGTGTGAAATAGATAGTCAAACTCTAATTGAGAGGGAACTTAATGCACATCTTTCACACTGAGAGAAAGAGAACAAAAAGAGAAATAAGAAAGAGACCACTTCCTCTCCATCCTCTCTTCCCTCTAGGTGTCTCCCAGCTCTCCTTCTCCCTCTCTGGCCACTCCCTCTCAGTCTCTGATCTCACCCTCTAACCGTTCGGCCCCTCAAGGCTCCGTCCCAGGCCCTCTGCTCTTCTCTATACCACTTCAGATCATGATCTCATCAGCTCCCATGTCGTCTCTATGCAGGGGATTCTCAAATTGATTTGTCAGGTCCTAACCTCTTGCCTGACCTCCAGGCTCACATCTGTGTCTCTCACACACCTTGTATCTAGTCAGTTGCCAGCTTCTGTTATTTCTACCTTAGGAACATCTCTCAAACATCCCCCCTTCTCTCTTCTGACACCCCTCCCCCCAAGCAGCTCCTCATCTCCTCACACCAGGACAAGTGTAATAGCTAATTGGTGGGGGGGGAGGGGGGAGGTACTGCCTGCCTCAAGTCTGTCCCCGCTCCAGCCCATTTTCCATTCAGCTGTCAAAGTGATCTTCCCAAAGCACAGGTCTGACCATGGCACTGCCCTACTCAATAAACTCCCCTGGCTTCCTATTTCCTCCGGGATCAAACAGAAAATCCTCTGGTTTTTAAAGCCTCTCATAGACCTTTCTAGTGTTCTAATACCTTCCACTGCCCTCCACCACCCCATCCCCAGGTACTCTGTGATCCTCGGCCTTCTTATCCCATAAGCCCCTCCATCTCCTGATTATATCTTTTCACTGACTGACCCCCATTCTCCCCAAGCCTGGAATTCCTTTCCTTCTCATCTCCATTTCCTGCTTTCTCTGGCTTCCTTCAAATTTCATTTGAAGTCTCTCCTCCTGCAGGAAGCTTTTCTCAAGCTCCATTAACACCTGTGCCTTCTTTCCCATGGTTATTTCCAGTTTCTCTTGTATAAGTAGTTGTTCACATGTTGTCTTCCCCATTAGACTGGAAGCTCCTTGAGAGCAGGGACTGTTGTTTGCCTGTCACATAGTAGGTGCTTAAAAAATGCTAGTTGCCTGACTGACCAACCTAAATAGAACTTTTAAAAATTAGAGATGATAGACCTCCAGTGATGACTACATGGGAACAGAAAGGAATTTGCTTATATAGTTACCAAATATGACCATATATTGGGGCATGGAAATCTGATGAATAACAACAGAAAAATAGAAATATTAAACACAACAAAGCAAGAAAAATAATGTTCAATAATAGGCCTTTGAAGAAAGAATTAAAATTATTTGGAGACAAAATAAGTGAAGCCTAAAGAATTAGTGTATCAAGAACAAATTGTAGGAATAATTCAAATTTCATTAAAGAAAGTGACAATGAGGCAATGTATCAAGACTTAGGAGATACCCCAAAAGTCAAGTCAACAAATTAAATTAAAGCGCTTAGTAGGTGCTGAGTGCTGCCCTCGAGAAGAGACAACGTGCAAAGAACCATGTACATATAGAACATATATACATACATACATATGTGTGTGTTGTATGTATGGATATTACAGCGGAGGCAATCACAGAGGGAAGGTACTAGCATTGAGGGGAGCTGGGAAAAACCTAAAGAAGGTAGGAATTGATCTGAGACCTGAAGGAGACCAGGGAAGCAGAAGGTACAATGGAGGAGGGAGAGTATTCCAAGCAGAGGAGACAGCGAGTGACAAGTCACGAAATACTGTCTTTTGTGATAAGCAGCGATGAGGCCAATGTCACCAGATCCGAGTACGAAGGGATGAGTAAGGGATAAGAAGGCTGGAAAGGAAGTAAGGTAACAGATTGGGAAAGGCCAAACAAAGGATTTTCTATTTGATCCTGGAGATAATATGGAGCCACTGGAGTTTATTAAGTGGGGGAGGGGCATAATCAGATTTGTACTTTGGGCAGATCCTTTGGGAGCTGACTAAAGGAGGGAATGGAGTGGGGGGGTGAGGAAGGGACACCCACCAATGGGCTATTGCAATAGTTGAGAAGTAAGGCGATGAGGGCTGTACAAGGGTGCTGTCAGGGTCAGAGGAGAGAAGGTGTTGATTAGAGATGTAGTAAAGGTTGAAATGACCAAACTTTGCAACAAATTAGATCTGGGAGGAGGGGAGGTAAGAGAGAGTGAAAAGTTGAGGATGATACGTAAGTTTGGAGTGTAGGACACTGAGAGGCTGATGTTGCCTTTGACAGTAACAGGGGAGGTTGGAGTCCAGATGAGTTCTGTTTGGGACATGTTGAGTTTCAGATTACAGGACATCTCGCTTGAGATGATGCTTGAAGGTCGGAGACTAGAAGTTGGCAGAGAGGTTAGGGCTGGATAAATCGATTTAAGGATTATCTGTATAGTTATGATCACTGAATCCTTGGGAGCTCATGAAATCACCAAATAAGATAGTATAGAAGAATAAGAGAAAAGAACTCAGGACAGTCTTGAAGGATATCTATTGTTATTGAGCAGGAACTGAAGGAAGATTCAGGAAAGGAGACTGAGAAGGAACAGTGAGACGGGAAGGAAAAGAACCAAGAGATGGCAGCAGCACAAAAACTAATACAAGAGAGTAAAAAGAAGAGGGTGATCGACAGTGTCAAACGCTGCCAAGAGGTAGGTCAAGAAGGATGAGGACTGGTAAAAGGCCATTGGATTTAGCAGCTAAGAGATCACTGGGAACTTTAGAGGGAGTAGTTTCAATTGAGTGATGAGATCAGAAGCCAGATTATCGAGGGTTTCAAAGACTGGAAGTAGAGGCACTGACTGTAGCTGGCTTCCTCAAGGAGCATAGCCAGGAAAGGTTGGAGGAAGATAGGGTAATAATTGGTGGGGACAAATGGACCATGTGAGGGTGTTTTTAATTCTTTTTTTTCAAATATCAAACATTTATTTTTTCTCCTTCCCACCTCCTCTTGGAACTGGAAAAAAAAAACCAAACTCCCATTCATCTTTTTTTCTTTCCTACTATATACTTTCCCCCTTTCCTTCCTTTCCTTTACTTTTTTTCTCTTGATAGCATCAAAACATAAAAATTACTCTGGGCTCTCCATCTCATTTGACTCCCTCTATGACCCTGAAGACTTTATAGTTCTTAAAGGATGCTTATATCATCCTCCTCTTCCCCATTAAAATGCAAACATTTCATCTTTATAAAGTCTCTCCCTCCACCCCGCATTAATCCCATGTTCATATTTCAGTTTTTACTCAGCTCTATTTTTTCATCACGAATGATTGGAAGCCCTTTATTTTATTAAAGGTCTATTTCCCCCTTATAAGATTATATTGAATTTTCTGGGTATGTTATTCTTGGTTGTAAGCCTGTATCTTCTGCCTCTTGGAATATCTGATTCTTTACTCTTTGCTCCTTTACAGGAGCAACCGCTAAACCATGTGTATTCCTGGCTATTGGTATTTTGCTATTTGAACCCTTTCTTTTTGGCTTTTGAAGTATTTTTTCTTTGACCTGGAAGCTCTGCACTTTGGCTCTGAGGTTCCTGGGAGTTGTCATTTGGGGGTTTCTTTCAGGGGGTAACTGGTAGACTCTTTCTGTTTTCACTTTGTGCTCTGGGAAGTTTTCTTTCATGATTTCTTGAAATATGAAATCCAGGCTCTGTTTTGATCATGGCTTTTATGTAGTTTAATAATTTTTAAACTCTCCCTTTGATCTATTTTCCAGGTCAGTTGTTTTTATAAGATACATAACATTTTCTTCTATCTTTTCAATCATTTCACTTTGTTTTAGTATTTAGTGTTTCCTGTTGTTTCCTGCAGTCATTAACTTTTCTCTAATCTTTATCATTTTCAAGGAGTCTGTTACTTGGCTAAGGTTTTGTACCTCCTGTGCTAAGCTATTAATTCTTCCAAGTCTCTCCTCCATAGCTCTCACTTCTTTCTCAAATCTCTCCTCTACTGAACTCATTTCACCTACAATATCATTTTAACACTTTTATTAAAAAAGAAAACCCCTTGTGTCATTTCTTTTAGGAATTCTAATTGATCTTGTGGGCAACCTGCGGTTTTGGTTTTGGTTTTTGAGGCTTTCCTCGTAGATGTTTTCTTCTTCTTGATCATCCCTACCATCATAATAGCTCTTTATCTTGCTGCTGCTGTTGTTTATATCTGCTCTGGGAACCTACTTGGGAGCTCTGGGGGCTGAGTCTATGATCCTGGCCCCTCTGGGAGACAGCCTCTTCTTGAATGGCTGCCCTGGGCAAGGAACTGACTCTTTTGGGCAACTTCTAGGGCTCTGACCACTGAATCTATGCTCCCAGGCTCTCTAGGAGACCCCATACTGCTTTGGGTTCAAGGTCATCTGCAATCAGCTCAGCGTGTCCCGGTGCTGGTGGCTGGGCTCAGAGCTCTGCGTCTAGTCTGCACTCTTGACCCCTCTAGGAGGGGTCAGAGCTGATCACAGATTCAACCCCAAGACAACACCAGCAGCCCTGGGTGTCTCTGTGCTGCTGCCTTACCTACAAGCTCTGTCAACCATCCTGGTCTAACCCTGTTTCACAGTTCTTGTATGTAGGCTGAATTTGTGATACTGGATTGGCAAATGACTCACTGCAGTTTCTCCTGATTTCCTGATCGCTATTTTATTTGGCATTCTCCTTAGATTGTTGTGGTTATAGTCGTTATAGGGGAATATAGGCTGTACTGTTTTTTCCTGTTCTGCCATCTTGGGCCAGGTCAAGCAAGGGGTTTTTTTTGGTGGTGATGGTGGTGGTGGTGGTGTGTGTGTGTGTGTGTGTGTGTGTGTGTGTGTGTGTGTGTGTGAGTGTGTGTGGGGGGTGGGTTAGGGTAGGGGCAACACAGGAGTATTTGTAGCCAGCAGACAGGGAGAGATTGAAGATTAGTGAGAGTAGGAAATGATAGAGGGAACAATCTGCTGGAGCAGAGAGGCTGGAATGGGATCAAGGGTACATATAGAGGGGTTAGCAGCATAGGGTCCTTTTTTCTGGTGGTGATTTGTGAATTCTTTCAATTAGCACTTTGTTTTCTGGGTTTTGAAGTTCTTGCAAGTTTTTTTTTATTTCTCATATTATGGTGCTTAGGTTTTTTGACTAGTGGAATTCTTCGGAAGACCAGTGATCCATAGGTTGTGTCTATGGATCCTGTCTTGGAGATCAATGTGTTTTACTTGTAGAGAGCTCATGTGTTCTTTTAACATTATTGAATTTGGCTTAATAGGAGAAAATTCATAACTCTAAGCATTTTCATCAACAAATAAAAAATTGGGTGTGCAACTAGAAAGTAGGAAATCAGGGACCAGATAGATGTGCAAGCAAATTGTATCAAACATCCAAAGAACAATTAATTCCAACATTACATAAACTATTGGCAAAAAGAGGAAAAAGAACCCTTCCAAACTCTTCCTACAACACAATAGGGTCTTGTTACTGAAACCAAGGAGAGACAAACCAAAGAAAGAAAAATAAAGAACTCTAATCTACATTGACACAAAAATATTAAAGGAAATATTAGCAAAGAGTCTGTATCAACAAATCGAAAAGATTCGATGCTATGACCAGGTTAGATTAGTACAAGGAGTGCAGGTTTGGTTCAATTATAGAGACAGCGACCTCTCAATATAATAGACCATATTAACAAACGGCAAAGCAAAAATCATGTGATCTCATCAATAGATGCAGAAGAAGATTTTGACTGAATGTAGCCTCCAGTTCTGTTTTTTTAAAGCAACACTAGAAAACATTAGAATGAATGGATCTTAATATGGCCATTATTATCTGTCTAAAGCCAAGAGGTTGCATTATATGTAATGAGTATGAATGAGAGGCCTTCCAGTAAGAGAGGGGGTAAGCAAGAATGAATGCTAGAAATGATAACTTATAGCAAGAAAACAAGAAAGAGAAATTGAGGCAAAGACAAAAACTACATCATCCCTTTTTGCAGCTGGTATAATGATTTTCTTAGAGGCCCTGAGAGGCCTGGCACATAGTAAACACTTCATAAATAGTTGCTGACATGATTTGACTTGAGTCAACTAAAAATTAATTGAAACAATTGATAACTTCAGCAAAGATACAGAATAAAACCCCACATAAATCATCAGTATTCCTCTAGATTGCCAATAAAACCTTGTAGGAAGAGATAGAAGGAGAAGCTTCTTTTAAAGTACTATAGAACATATAAAATACTTGGGAGCTTCTCTGACCATGATGCATTTTAGGAATTATAGGAATACAACTCTAAAATGCTCCCAAATAAAGACAGGCCTATTAATTGGAGGAATGCTAATTGCTCATGCGTAGACCAAGCCAACGTAATAAAAATGACAATACTACCTTAATTAATTTACTTATCTGATGATAAGAATCGAAATACCAAAGGAGTACTTTAATAGCTAGGAAAAAATGAAATTCATCTGGAGGAACAAAAGGTCAAGGATCTCAAAGGAATTCATGAAGAAAAAAAGTGAAAAAGAAAGGGATATCAGTAGCAGATCTCAAACCATACCACGAAACAGTAATCATCAAAATGATTTGGTACCGATTAAAAGCTAGAGAAGTTGACCAATGTGATAGGTTAAGTACACAACATAAAAGAACAAACTCAGCTAGGAACCCTTTGTTGGTTAGTCATTTTTCAGTCACGTCTGACTCTTTGTGAGCCCTTTTGGGGTTTTCTTGGCAGAGACACTGGACTGATTTGCCATTTTCTTCTCCAGTTCATTTTCCAGATGAGGAAACTGAGGCAAACAGTGTGAAGGGACTTGCCCAGGGTCACACAGCTAGGTAGTGTCCAAGGCCGGATTTGAACTCAGGGAGACTCATCTTCCTGTCTCCAGGTTTGGCCCTCTATCCACTGCACCACCCAGCTTCCCTAAGCTAGTAGCCCAGTGCTCGCTAAATCAAGACTTCTGCTACTGGAGAAAGTAAGAATTCAAAAAGAGCTACTGGGAAACCTGACAGAAACAGCTTTAGATAAACAATCATGTCCTATATCAAGATTAGCCCCAACTAGATACACGACCTAAAGAAAAAACTTCTGAAAGGTCACATAATAAACGGTATCTTTCTTAACTATAGAGAGGGAAAAATTCATGACTAGGCAAGGGCTAGACAAGAGCCTAGAAGATAAAATGGACCATTTAATTGCATAAAGTTGAAAAGTTTTGCACAAACAAAACCAATACAGCTAAAATCAGAAGAGAAGCAGTTAGCTGAGGAAAAATCTTTATAACAGTTTTCTCTGATAAAGATCTCATTTCTGTGATATGAAGAATTGATTCAAATTTACAAAATTAAGAGCCATTCCCCAGTTAATGAATGGTTATGAACAGATAGTTCTCAAAGGAAGACATTCAAACTATCAATAGCCATATTAAAAAATGCTCCAAATCCCTAATAATTAGAGAAATCCAAATGAAAGGAACTTTGAGGTTCCACTTCATACCCATAAGATCAGCAAAGATGACCAAAAAAGGACAATGATACATGTTAGAAGATTTGTGGGGAAACAGAACCACTGATGCACTGTTGGCAGAGATGTGAACTTGTCCAACCGCTCTGGAAAGCAATTTAGAACTATACCCAAAATTTCATTAAACTGGACATACCCTTTGATCCAGTGATGTCACTACTAGGCCTATATCCCCAAAAGACCAAAGAAACAGGGAAAGGACCTATATATACCAAAGTTTTTTGTAGTAGAACTGGCACTAAGGGGCTGGTCATCCATTGCAGAGTAGCTGAACGACTCATGGTGTACAAAGAACACGAAGAGTTTGGACTGGATGGCCTCTGAGATTGCTATGATCAGTGAGCCTGTGACAGAATGGTATGGTTAGAAAACCCAAAAGAACCAGTAAAGGAACTAATTGAGATGACTAACAGTTACAACAAAGTTGCAGAATCCAAAAAATAACCCCCCCAACCCAAAACAGGCAGAAATTGCCTTCCAAATAAATACAAAATCTGTTCAATATAGCTAATAATAACTAACGTTTGTATAGCATTTACTCTGTGCTTTGGGCTGGGTTAACAGGCATGATAACTAAGAATAAGAAACTGTAAATAGTCATGGAGGCCAGACCAGGGGGTGTGTGTGTGTGTGTGTGTGTGTGTGTGTGTGTGTGTGTGTGTTCATGGGTTGAAAGCTCCATAACAATCAACCATGTGATGGAACAGACCCAAAAGCAAATACTCCTAGGCTTCCCAAAGAGAATAAGAAGGCTTTCCTCACCCTGATCAGATCAGAGCTGGGAGGACATTGACAAGCTGGGTTAGGAGGACAAATGAGCTTTAGGTAGTCTGAACACACAAAGTACCATGATACAGGGACTTATACGTCATCACCAAAGGTCAAAAGGGAAGTTGGAGAGGTGGGGATAGAGCACACTCAAAAAGGTTCAAAGTCAACCTAGAGGAAGGTCTGTAGTGAAGTGCCCCAGGGCTCTGGCTTTTGCCTTGTGTGGTTCAACATTTTTTTTACTGAAGATTGGGATAAAGGCATGGATGGCATGTTGGTCAAATGCGCAGCAGCTCGATATGAATCAACCATGTGATGGATGTCTGAATTAAGAGAAGCAGCATACAGGCTGAAGGTATTCCTAACCAACCCCACTCCCCTCTCCTCTGGGTTGAATTCTAGGATCCGCATTTTCAGAAGGACATTAACATACTGGAGCACATCCAGAAGATCATAGGGACATATTTATCACTGAAAGAAATCACAGTACCCTAGACCTAGAGATGGACAGAATGTTCAAGCACATCTGGTCCAACCACTTCTTTTTACCAATGAGGAACTGGCATCCAAGAGATAAGGGACTTTCCTAAAGTCATCCTGGCAGCAAAGAGCAGAGGTAGGGTTCAAACTCAGGTTTTCTGACTCCAACGCCATCACTCTAGGTGACTCAGGGTTGCTGCATGGGGCCTTCCTGCTCACAGATATGCAAGACTGGTCCTGAAGTCCTCTCCAAGAATGAGAGTCCAGGATTTTGTGATATCTATTATCTGTACATACAGGCATGCGCACACACACATACACACACACACACACACACTCACTATTTTCTCTCAGATTTTTTCTCCTTTCCTCTCTCTAGACTTCACTTCTTCCTTGTTCACAGGGATAGAGGTGGGTGGAGGTATTTTGATGAATTAATTTTGCATTTTCTAAGGGAGCTCCAATTGAGGCCTGGAAGCAAACTGAGGCTAATTTGGCTCCTAAGCCCTCCCGAGACCTTGCCAGTTAAAGATAATCAGCACCCACTTCAGCTGATGTTAGGAGCAGGCGCAGGCCTAATGCAAGGTGACCTTGACAAAGACAAGGAGAGGATTCTACAGTATCACTGGACCACAAGATGGCGCCAGCGGCCCAGCTCATATTGAATCAAACAAAAGCTTTTCCCAGGCCGAGCTTTGGCACCCATAGGATCAGTCAGAGATGTAAATCTGGAAGAGATCTCGGGGATCATCTAGTTTTTCTCCCCTCATTTTCTAGGCCCATAGAGGGAAGGAATTGCCTAAAGTCACACAGGTAGCAAGCAGCTCATGGAGGATTCACACACAGGTGTGCCTGATTCCTTGTCCAACACTGCTGCCTCTGATGTATAGACTCATAGGATATCGGGACCTTAGAGCCCATTACATTTGGGTTCCATGTGTAGCAAAGGTTGGCAAGCTAACGCCAAGAGAATGGAAATCATTTAGACTCATAGTATACTAGGGCCAGATGGAACTCAAGAGATCATTGAGCTCAAGCCTTATGAGTGGCAGGGGGCAGGGGACAACAGACATGGAGGACAGAGGACTCTGTCAGGGCCATCCAAGTTGGTCTTTCCAGATCATCTTCTATAGGAAGGGAAACTGAGACCCAGAACAGGGAAGGGACACCTGGGAAATTAGGGGCAGAGCCAGGTCTGGAACCTAACTATCTGGGCTCCTGGTACAGAGTTCTTGCCACTGATCCCATCTTACCCAGCAAGAAGTCTCCGTTTGGGTTCTGGGTTGCCTCCCACAGCTGTCTAGAAGAAAGGGTGCCAAGAAACAGGGCCTCCATCTTAGAAGGGGAGAAATCAAAGCATGGAGAAGGGGAAGAGAGACTTCTCAAATGGATACTATTGTTAGACAGGATAGGGCATTTGCTTTGCTGGAAACATTCCTGGAATGGTTTGGGTGTGGGCCGCCCAAGGAATGGGGAAGAGACCCTGCCCCTTCTAGGTCCTTGGAACAGAAGGATATTGACAAATCAGAGTTCCTTCAGGACCCAAGGCTGAAGGAACAAAGAATGTTTCCTATGAGGAGAAGAGAAACCATTGTGAGGATGTAAGGGTTGTCTCCAAGCATCTGGGGGGCTGTCTAATGGAAGGGAGACTAGGCTTCCTCTTTAGGCCTTCAGAGGGCAGAAGTAGGGGCAGCATGGAGACTCAAGACTCAAACCTCCTACCAATGAGTCATCTAATAGTGGAATGAGCTCCCATGGGAGGGGACAGGCTAGAGGTGTTCACCAAAAGACTGGAGGCCCAACTGCTGGGAATCCTTGGTGGCTTCAGGTTAGACTAGATGGTTGCCAAGGTCCCGTCCATCTCTGAGATTCTGCAAATTTATCAATAAGCCAATAAGCTCATGAAAACCACAGGCCCAGACCACTTGAAGGACTCAAAAGGTAAGGAAAGTGTGCTGGCTTTGAAGCCAGGGAAGACTCGGCTCTATGCCAGGCACTTACTAGCTGTGTGCCTGGGGGGATTTTCAAGCCTCAATTTCCTCGCCTGTAAAATGAAGGTGATAATGTTAGCATCACCTGTGCCCCAGAGCTGTTGTGAGGAGATGACGTAGGTGAGGGGTTTGGCAAACTCCTACATCTGTAGAAATGGCCATCATTGTTACTTCTATTGACAACAGCCAGTGTGCTCACAGGTATACTTTTTAACATTCATTTGCTGATCTGATTCCCTCACCATTTGACCCAGGAGCAAACCTTGAGTGAGCTAGACTAGTTAATGTTCCACAGAGCTGAGACGTGAGCCTACTTTGGGATCTGGCTCGGGAAAGACCCTCGGCTTAATCACTCCTGCTAAGAATCAAGGTCTGGCGGCCCATCGGCATCCCGGCACTGCACACCATCAGCGCTAACTTGTTGATTGGTTGTGTTGAGCCAGGCCTTCCTCTTCCAGCAAGGCCTCAAGTAGTCTGAGATTATTAAGCTAAAATTTATCTCCCTTCCCTTTTCAGGCAGAGGCTGGGGCCTGGACCTGGGTGTCCCAGTCTGCCCTGAGGGAGCATCTTCAGTGGCTCTTCCCCTTCCCCTAAAGGTAAGACTCCTCCGGGATGAAGTGTGACATCCAGGCCTAGCTGTGTGAACACCTACGGACATATTGAAGCCATAATAATGACACATCAATGGACTAAGTTCCAAATCTATACCTAGGAGCAATAGGAAGAACTGAAGAGCCAGCCTCATGAAGATGGCAGCAGGACTTTTCTGGAGACCACATTGTTTCCTTGCCCTGGGTGGTCATGGGTTTTATTCTATCTTTCTTGGATAGCCTGAAGACAGACTGCATTAAAAACAGGATTCCGAGAAGCTAGGCCCGGCCAAGCTATGCAGGATCAGGCCGGAAGTCCCAGATTGTAATCCATCAGAACAGAAGTACAGGATGTCTCTATAAGATGGCGCTCGCTCTCTCCGCATGGTCCTTGAAGAAGACGCCCAGCAACTCTGTAATGATCTTTTGTGCAACTAGCTACCTTGCCTATGGAGGAAAGAAACAAAGGATTGCAAAGCTGAACCAGAATGTGAAGACAAGAGAAAACCAAGAATGTCTTGAAAGTATCTGTACCATGGGAAAGCAGGGAGGACCGAAAGAGATGAATCTAGCCAGGGATTTGAGGGACAAACACCACAGACACCAGGCAGACATTGGTCCTTAGCTAGTTTTTATCTCCTGTTTGTTAGCAGGAGGGGAGGGGCTCTCTTTGGCCTTAGAGAAGAAGTGAGATGCAGTTTCTCTCTCTCTCTTTCTGTCTGTGTTTGTCTCTGTCTGTCTGTCTTTGTCTCTGTCTGTCTCTGCCCGTCTGTCTTTCTCTCTGTCTGTCTTTCTCTCTGCCTGTCTCTGTCTGTCTGTCTGTCTCTGTCTCTCTGTCCCTCTCATATGTCTCCCTTCTCCCCAGTCCAGCCTGTTTTCTCTCAAGACCAGGTTTGCAAGTTGGCTGAGAGGAGTGGCCATTGCTGCTTATTTAGGAGGAGGCTGCCACCTGTCTCTCCCCCTTCCTCTCTCTTTGTGGGTCTCTCTGTTGTTCTTGATACCCTCTCCTCCCTCTCTCCCGGAGCTCCAAAACCCTTTTGATCCTGTTGCTTCCCCATCCACTGAGCGGATCCCACTCCTCTCCCCTCAGCCCCCCAGCAAAGGATGCCAGCAAGCACAGTGGAGGGGACCCTGGAAGAGAGGCTTGGCCTGATTTCCCACAGGCCCATCCCCCAGAGTTGCCTCTAGGCTCTCCCTCCTTCCTGGGGATTCCGGCTTGCTCCCTCTGGGTGGACAGCTTATCCTCTTGAACCTGAAGCCTGCTCATGGTCTCTGTGCTATGTGTCTGGGATGAGTATGGAATTCAAAGTTGGCAAAGCGAGGCTTTCCCTACAGAGTCATTCTCACAGAGCTCACCATCAGCCTGATGATTCTGCCCGATTGGCTTGTAGCTACAACCCCCACCATGTGATCAGTAAGTATATGGTTCAATTCTGTATGCTCAGGATGCATCTGCTTCTCAAAGAAGGCCCTGTCTGAGTGTGAATGATTGGGCCCAATCAGCCAAGACCCACCAGGGCCAAAGCTATATGCTCCCAAGGCTCCCAAGTGGACCAAACCCATGGACCATGTGGCAAAGTAGCCCGTGCCCAAGAGAGGACCTTTGGAATGGTTCTTCTAATAATAAAAGCTGACATTTCTAGAGCTCTCAGAGCCATACAAAGCCCTTTCCATTCATGACTGCATTTGAGCCTCACCCCAACTCTGTGAGATGACAAACTGAGGCTTGGTACCCAGCTAGTCAAGGTCAGAGGCAGCATTTGGCCCCAGGTTACTGCTCAGTGTTCTGCCCACCATCCCATACCCCACTTCTGGTAAAGAACGGAATGTGTCAAGAGAGGACCCACAAAGAGAGGTACTGACTGGGAATGGGGTCCCTCAGCTTAGTCTCCCTTCCCCTTGAGAGAGAGGCAGGCAAGCTTGAATCCTCTTGTTGGCCCATGGTCCTGGCAACAGCTTCCAAATGGCTTCTCCAGACCTCGGCATGCTTCTGAGTGGGATGCCAGCTGGGTACCCTGCCACGCTCCCCACCACAGATCCGAAAGAAGAGTGAATGTGTCCAAATGTCCAGATAAGCAAGTAAAAGAAAGTCCCTGTCCAAGTGGCCTCTGGCTCCTCTTCCCCATGCTCCATTTGCCATTTGTGCCCAGATCTGTGGGCCCCCTGGTAGCTCTCCATTCCTGCTGTATCCAACCCTGACTTCGCTTTTATCTGCTTCCCAGATTGGGGAGAACCGCCACCTGGGGCTTTTCCAACTTCCTCCCTCCCGCTCCGTCATTGCTGCCCACTCTCCTCCTGGGCTACCCTACGTCCTCTTCATTCCTACTCTACCTCTGAACCTGGGCCCAGGCCCTCCTCTCTCTTCTCCCTCTGTCAAAGCCCTGCTCACTGTTGTGACCAGCTCCCACCTCTCTCCCATCCCTTTCGCTGACCTCCCCAGGTCTCACAAGCTCCTCATCCTTCTGCAGCCTTTTATTAGATACAAGGAATGTGCATCATTTGGGGGGGGTAGCTGATGAGGGCTTAGGGAGCATGGATTTCCTCTGTCTCCTCCCTCCACAGTGCCTAGCACACACCACAAGAGAACGATCTTCTGAGACGAAAGAACAGAACAAAATGTGACTAACAGGATGTTGGAACCCCAGCTAGGTAAGGATGGCAACAGAGCATGCAGCTGCCCTTGGTAATCAGTTCAGCTCCTCAGACCCAGATGCACCCTGGGAGCTTGGGCAGAGGTGTCTGCAGAACCATGGAAGTGTCACAGGATTGGGAAGTGGCAAATGTCTCCATTCCGTTTAAAAGGTGCGAGAGGCCAGTGACCTCCACTTTGACTCCCAGAACAATCCTAGAGAGGCTTACTCAAGGGACAGTTCATGAGCACCCAGAAATCACAGAGGCCCAGCCCAACTTCAGCAGGAACAGATGATACCAAAAGATCACATCTACCAGGCTGGTAGGTTGGGGCAATGCTATAATTGGCTTGTAGCCAAGCATTTGTCAAAGCCTCTCATGCCATCTTCATGGACGAGATGGAGAGATGCAAGCTAACCCAGAGTCCAGCCAAGTGTACTTGGACCTGAGTGACCAGACCCTAAGAGCAGAGCAGCCTCCCAATGCCTTAATGGCAGTCTCCAATGCAGTGGATTATCCCAGGGATCTGTAATTGGCTTTGTGCTCTTTAGCACTGGTCTCGAAGATTTGGATGGCAGAAAAGATGGCATGCTTCTCAAATTGCCAAACACCCCAAAAGTAGGAGGCAGGGCTGACACACATCAGACGACAGAATCAGGATCGCCAAACACCCCAAAAGCAGGAGGCAGAGCTGACACACATCAGACGACAGAATCAGGATCCCCAAGTACCCCAAAAGCAGGATGCAGGGCTGACGCACATCAGATGACAGAATCAGGATCGCCAAACACCAACAGGCTTAAAGGTTGGGCTAAATCGGGTCAACAACATCCAGTGGAGAGAAATGCAAAGTCTGCCACTGGAGTTCAAAACACTGACTTCCTAACATGGTCGAGGCATGGCCAGATGGCAGTTCTTGTGCAAAAGAGCTGGGATTTTAGTGGATTCAAAGCTCAATATAAGTCCATGGTACAATATGGCAGCTGAAAAAAGGAATATTATCTTAGCTCAGACAAGAGAGGGATCCAAGCCTAGTTCAGGACCTGGCTGGCACAGTGCTCACTTCAGTATGCCAAGGAAGGCAATGAGGTTCTTAGGCTCAGGACCAGCTCTCCCACCCTTTGGGCAGAATAAGAGCACACCTGGGTCCAGAAGACCTGGGTTCGAGTCTCAGGTCAGTCTCTGTGTGACCATGGACCTTCTCAAGGGCTCAGTATCCTCCTCTGTTAAATAAGAGTGTTGGGGGGAGGGCAGAGCCAAGATGGCAGCTGGAAAGCAGGGACTTGCTTAAGCTCCCCCCTAAATCCCTCCAAACACCTGTAAAAATGGCTCTGAACAAATTCTAGAGCTGCAGAACCCACGAAATAGCAGAGGGAAACAGGTCTCCAGCCCAGGAGAGCCTGGATGGTCACCGGGAAGGGTCTATCACATGGTGCGTGGGCTGCACCGGGACAGACCAGACCCTGAGTCAGCCAGCTGGAACAGGCCTTGGGGCCATGAAATAGTGAGCTGTGCCAGTTACCAGACTTCTCAACCCACAAATGCCACAGAGAAGGTTAGGGGGAAACTGCAGGATTGAGTTCAGAGTGGTCCGGCCGCCAGCTCTGGAGGTGGAGGAAGTGGCGCAGCAGCAGTGGTGGTGGTAGCAGCAGCAGGAAGCACCTGAGGCTGCCTCCAGAGCACCAGCATCAGCTGCTTCCCTAGTCCCTGGCTCACATGGTGGGAGGAATCTAGCAGCGGATCAGAGTGGGAGTACAAGGAGCACCTTCTGGGCACAAAGGAGATTCTCTTGCTGTGCCCTGCTTGGATCTGTGTTGAGATCCTGGTTGGTGGTTCTTGGGGGAGGAGGAGCACTGCGGTGACAGAGCCTAGGGTGATGGTGGAGTAGAAGTAGCTCTAAAAACAGCAGTGCTTAGACCCTAATGCTTGGGACAACGTACTCTCTACTCTACAAGCAGTTATATCCTGACAAAAAACTCAAGGGTCAAGTAGCTGGCTGGGAACATGAACAGGCAGTGAAAATGAACTCAGACTCGAACTCAGACTCAAACTCCAGATTCCTTTTTTGGTGACAAAGAAGATCAAAACATACAGCCAGAAGAAGTCAACAAAGTCAAAGAGCCCACATCAAAAACCTCCAAGAAAAATATGAATTGGTCTCAGGCCATGGAAGAGCTCAAAAAGGATTTGGAAAAGCAAGTAAGAGAAGTAGAGGAAAAACTGAGAAGAGAAATGAGGGTGATGCAAGAAAACCATGACAAACAAGTCAATGACTTGCTAAAGGAGACCCAAAAAATACTGAAGAAAGTAACACCTTAAAGAATAGACTAACCCAAATGGCAAAAGAGCTCCAAAAAGCCAATGAGAAGAATGCCTTGAAAGGCAGAATTAGCCAAATGGAAAAGGAGATCCAAAAGATCACTGAAGAAAATACCACCTTAAAAATTAGATTGGAGCAAGTGGAAGCTAGTGACTTTATGAGAAATCAAGATATTATAAAACAGAACCAAAGGAATGAAAAAATGGAAGACAATGTGAAACATCTCATTGGATAAACCACTGACCTGGAGAATAGATCCAGGAGAGATAATTTTAAAATTATTGAACTACCTGAAAGCTATGATCAAATAACGAGCCTGGCCATCATCTTTCAAGAAATTATCAAGGAAAACTTCCCTGATATTCTAGAGCCAGAGGGTAAAATGGAATTTGAAAGAATCCACCAGATTGCCTCTCAAAAAAGATCCCAAAAAGAAAACTCCCAGGAATGTTTTTGCCAAATTCCAGAGTTTCCAGGTCAAGGAGAAAATACTACAAGCAGCCAGAAAAAAACAATTTGAACATTGTGGAAACATAATCAGAATAATACAAGATCTAGCAGCTTCTATATTAAGGGACTGAAGGGCTTGGAATATGATATTCTGAAGATCAAAGGAGCTAGGATTAAAACCAAGGATCACCTACCCAGCAAAACTGCTCCAAGGCAAAATATGGACTTGCAATAAAATAGAGAACTTTCAAGCTTTCTCAGTGAAAAGACCAGAGCTGAATAGAAAATTTGACTTTCAAATACAAGAATCAAGAGAAGCATGAAAAGGTAAACAAGAAAGAGAAATCATAAGGGACTTACTAAAGTTGAACTGTTTTGTTTACATTCCTACATGGAAAGATGATGTGTGTAATTCATGAGACCTTTCTCAGTATTAGGGGAGTTGAAGGGAATATAGACAGAAGGCACAGGATGAGTTGAAAATGAAGGGATTATATCTTAAAAAATGAAATAAATTTAAGGTGTGAGAGAGGAATATATTGAGAGAGGGAGAAAAGGAGAGATAGAATTGGGTAAATTATCTCACATAAAAGTGGCAAGAAAAAGCAGTTCTATTGGAAGGGAAGTGGGGGCAGGTGAGGGGGAATGAGTGAATCTTACTCTTATCAGATTCAACTTGAGGAAGGAATAACATACACACTCAATTGTGTATCTTACTCCACAGGAAAGTAAGGGGAAGGGGATAAAAAGGGGGCATGATAGAAGGGAGGGCAGATAGGGGGAGGAGGTAAGCAAAAGCAAACACCTTTGAAAAGGGACAGGGTCAAGGGAGAAAATTGAATAAAGGGGGACAGGATAGGATGGAAGAAAATATAGTTAGCCTTTCACAACATGAGCATTGTGGAAGTGTTTTACATAATGATACATGGGTGATCTATGTTGAATTGCTTGCCTTCCTAGGGATGGTGGGTGGGAAGGGAAGAGGGGAGGGAATTCGGAACTCAAAGTTTTAAAAGTAGATGCTTAAAAAATTTTAAAAAGTTGTTTTTTGCATGCAGCTGGGAAACAAGATATATAGGGAATGGGGCATAGAAATCTATCCTCCCCTACAAGAAAGTAAGGGGAAAGGGGATGAGGGTATGGGGTGAAAGAGGTGAGGGCTGACTGGGGAACAGGGCAATCAGAATATATGCCGCCTTGGAATGGGGGGGAGGGCAGAAATGGGGAGAAAATTTATAACTCAAAATCTTGTGGAAATCAATGTTGAAAACTAAAATATTAAATAAAATCACTAATACATACATACATACATACATACATACATACGTACATACATAAATGAGAGTGTTGGGCTAAGTCCAATCCCATCCAAGAAGCCTTTATTAAGCACCTTTTATGTGTTGGGCACTGGAGATACAAAGACAAAAGGAAAAATAATATCTGTTCTTAAAGTGCCTACATGGGGGGGGGTGGCAGGTAACAACATTGGACTATACAGTCAGAGCTAGAAGACACTTTAGAGGTGTAGTCCAACTTCTTCTTTTACAGAGAAAGAAACTGAGTCTCAGAGAAGTAAAGTGACTTGCCCAAGGTCTCATAGCTAGTAAGCGTGAAGTCTGGACCTTGAACCCAGGTCTCCTAACTCCAAGTCCAACACTTTTCTACTATACTAGGCTAGCTCCTATGAGCCTTTGCCTTTGAGGAACAAGTGAGCACTAATGCCTGGGAGGGTCAGGAAGGACTTCCCATGGGAGGCAGCATCTGAGCTGAGCCTTGAAAAAAACTAGGGATTCTTAAGAGTTGGGGGGAAGAGGGAGAGCATTCTAGGTGTGGGGCACAGCCAGTGCAAAGGCATGAAAGTAAAAAATGGAATGGCATGTACAGGGAAAAGTAGGTAGGCCAGTATGGCTGGAATATAGAGTGCATGATGGGAAGGAAGGAAGGGAGGAAGGGGGAAGAGGGAGGGAAGGAAAGGAGAAAGGAAGGAAGGAATGAAGGGAGGAAGGGAGAGGAAGGAGGGAAGGAAAGGAGAAAGGAAGGAAGGAAAGGAGGAAGGAAGGAAGGAAGGAAGGAAGGAAGGAAGGAGGGAGGGAGGGAAGGAAGAAAGGAAGGAGGGAAGGAAGGAAGGAAAGAGGGAAGGAGGGAGGGCAGAAGGAAGGAAGGAAGGAGCAAAAGGAGGGAAGGAAGGAAGGAAGAAAGAAAGGAAGGAGTGAGGGGGGAAGAAGGGTGAAAGGAAGGAAGAAAGGAGGGAAAGAAGGAGGGAAGGAAGGGAAGAAGGAAGGGGGAAGGAAAGGAATGAAGGAAGGGAGGGATGGAGGGAGGAAGGAAGAAAGGAAGGAAGGAAGGAAGGAAGGAAGAAAGGAAGGAGGGAGGGAAGAAGGGTGGAAGGGAGGAAGGGAGGAAGGGAGGAAAGAAGGAAGGAAGAAAGGAAGGAAGTAGGGAGGAAAGGAGGGAAGGAAGGAAGGAGGGAAAGAGGGAAGGGAGGAAGGAAGGGAGAGGAGGAAGGGAGGGAAGGAGAAAGGAAGAAAGGGAGGAAGGAAGGAAGGGAGGGAAGAAGGGAGGGAGGAAGAAAGGAAGGAGGGAAGGAAGGAAGGAAAGAGGGAAGGAAGGAAGGAAGGGAGGGAGGGAGTAAGGGAGAGAGGGAGGGAGGAAGGAGGGAAGGAAGGAAGGAAAGAGGGAAGGAAGGAAGGGAGGGAGGGAGGAAGGGTGGAAGGGAGGAAGGGAGGAAGGAAGGAAGGAAGGAGGAAGTGAGAGAGGGAGGGAGGAAGGGAGGAAGGAAGGAGGGAGGAAGGAAGAAGGGAGGAAAGGAGGGAAGGAAGGAAGGAGGGAAAGAGGGAAGGGAGAGGAGGGAGGGAAGGAGAAAGGAAGAAAGGGAGGAAGGAAGGGAGAGAGGGAAGAAGGGAGGGAGGGAGGAAGAAAGGAAGGAAAAAAGGAAGGAAGGGAGGGAGGGAGGAAGAAAGGAAGGAAGGAAGGAAGGAAGGAAGGAAGGAAGGAAGGAAGGAAGGAAGGAAGGAAGGAAGGAAGGAAGGAAGTTTGGCTGAAGCCAGTTTGTGAAAGGCTTCAAATGCCAAAAGGAGGAGTTCATATTTGATCCTAGAAGAGGGAGCCCCTGAAGCTTCTTAGAGAGAGCAGTGACTCAGTCCCACTTGTGCTCAGGAAGCTGGCTTTGGGGCCAGTGTGGAGGATGGCTTAGGAAGTCAATTCCAGTTCAGCCAAGTCCAATTAAGAGGCTGTTGTAATGATCCAGGCAAGAGGTGGTAGGGGATGGGGCATGGTGACTGGAAATAAGGGGCTGACTGCTGGAGAGGCTGGAAGTGATGGGGTTTAGACTGTGGGAATCCCTTTGGACCCCAAAAGAATTTGGGTCCTATTTGTTCAAGGGGGTTCCCAGAGACTGTGCCCTCATTGTTCCACCCTCAAACAAATAGGACCCAAATTCTCTTGGAGTCCAAGGGGATTCCCACAGTCTAAACCCCATCAGAAGGACAGAGAGAACTACAACTGGCCATTCATTCGATGGCCTCTAAAGTCCGTTTCTGGGCTACGATCCTGTGACCTAGGTTCAAAATCCCAACTCCAGTACTTGCTTCATGTGTGATCTTGGACAGCTCACCCGACCTCTTCGGGGTGCAGTTTCCTAGCTTATAAAATGAGGAGTTTGGACCAGATGGCCTCCAAGGGCCCTTCCAGTTCTAAACCCTGTGACGCATTGTCTGTTGAGCCAAGACACGTTTAGCCCAGCTGAGAAAACCTAGTCACCCCAGGGGCCAAGCCATCCAAACCATTCAGAGGCCTGGATTTTGGGGAGACTGCCCATATAAGCAAAGACAAGGAGGAAGGGGCTGCCACTCCCATCCTCAGGGCCCCTTCCTGTATTCCCTGGGCAAATTCTGGCCATCCACTTACTGAACCGGAACTCTCTGCACACACACACAGCTTTCCCAAGCAGCTGGCAGCTCTTGAGATCTTGTCTGGTGGGGCTAGTCCACATTCAGCCATGGAGATGCTGGCTCAGGTCCCTGGAAGCAAAGCAATCCTTGCCAGGGCTGGGCCTCGGTGGTCCTGGTTGCTGTTCTTGGCTTCCCTTTGCCTTCAGGGGGGAGGCAGAACTGTTAGCTTCTCATTCCGGTCTGTAACAGGGTGTATGTGTGTGTATTGGGGGGCATGTTGTCACAGAATGGCCCAGCCAGAAGTAACCTTAAAAAGCATCTAGTCCAATGTCCTCATTTTAGAAACTCAGGAAACCAAAGCCGGGGAAGGGAAGGGAATTTGCTCAGGGTCCCATGGGGCAGCGCCAGAACTCCAGCTTAGGTTCCCTGCTTCGATATACAGCGTTCTTGGTACCATGTAGCAGCTGGGGAGTCGAGGCAGCTGTCTACATCCTACCTGTCAGAGCCCAGTAAGACTCCAGAACACAGAATCTGAGTTAGAAGAAACCATAAAATCTAATTCATCCCGACTTTTCAAGGGTCCAAGCAAGTTTGGCAATAGAGCAGGAGGAGCCCTGAGTGCTCAGTGACACCCTTGCCGAAACTTCTCTTCTTTCTCTTCTCTTGTCCCCTCGTTCCTCACCTCTTCTCTGCTTTCGTCTTTCCTGTTCCCTTCATCTGTTCCCACAGCATTAACTGTCACCTCTACAAGGACCAATGACCGAAAAAACATTCATTAAGCATTTACTATACACTAAGCCCTAAAGATATAATAGACAAAAAGGAAACAACTCCTGCCCTCAGGCGGCTCACATTCTCACAAAAGGAGACAAAACATGGAGGGAAGCCATGGAAGGGAGGGTGATCTGGTCTGTGAAGTGACAGGGTTGGTGAGTGGAGCCACAGGGGAATTGATGGGCACGCCCTTTCCAGCAGGTCCCACTGGGAACCTCACAGTAAAGGTCTCACTTAGGGGAAAAGGTTCCCAGCTAGCAAGCAAGCACCCAGGACAATGGGGAACATTGGGTTGTGGGACAGCCTTCATTTTACCCCACAGAAAATGCAGACAACATATCCATCAGCAGCCCATAAACAATCAGTAGCCTCCTCCTCTCTGCAGTGACTCCAGCCTCCTCTCAAGACCGTATCCAGTTCCCCAGTTTCAAAATACTGCCCTGTAATTGGCTTCTCATTGGAAGGGAATGAACTTAGGGTTGTCAGAGGGGCAATTCCCCCCACCCCCTCCCCACTACACACACCAACATTATGGAAGTGAGTCCTGTTCTTGCCCCAGAATGCACGAAAGCCTCCAATCCTCAGGCTCCAATTGTCTCCGCCCACAAGGAAAATAAAGTTGAGGTTTGCAAGAGAGGGAACCCCTTTCTTATGGAACTTGTGTCTGAATCCAACTCATGGCAATAGGGGAGGACAAAGGTCAGGTCTTTTGGTCCCACCACCACCTTGTGCTTCAGTCAGCTGGTGCCACCCAAGATCTTCTCCCCAAGAAGCTGGTGCCACCCAAGATCTTCTCCCCAAGAAGCTGGTACCACCCAAGATCTTCTCCCCAAGAAGCTGGTGCCACCCAAGATCTTCTCCCCAAGAAGCTGGTGCCACCCAAGATCTTCTCCCCAAGAAGCTGCTACCACCCAAGATCTTCTCCCCAAGAAGCTGGTACCACCCAAGATCTTCTCCCCAAGAAGCTGGTGCCACCCAAGATCTTCTCCCCAAGAAGCTGCTACCACCCAAGATCTTCTCCCCAAGAAGCTGGTGCCACCCAAGATCTTCTCCCCAAGAAGCTGGTACCACCCAAGATCTTCTCCCCAAGAAGCTGGTGCCACCCAAGATCTTCTCCCCAAGAAGCTGGTGCCACCCAAGATCTTCTCCCCAAGAAGCTGCTACCACCCAAGATCTTCTCCCCAAGAAGCTGGTACCACCCAAGATCTTCTCCCCAAGAAGCTGGTGCCACCCAAGATCTTCTCCCCAAGAAGCTGCTACCACCCAAGATCTTCTCCCCAAGAAGCTGGTGCCACCCAAGATCTTCTCCCCAAGAAGCTGGTGCCACCCAAGATCTTCTCCCCAAGAAGCTGGTGCCACCCAAGATCTTCTCCCCAAGAAGCTGCTACCACCCAAGATCTTCTCCCCAAGAAGCTGGTGCCACCCAAGATCTTCTCCCCAAGAAGCTGGTGCCACCCAAGATCTTCTCCCCAAGAAGCTGCTACCACCCAAGATCTTCTCCCCAAGAAGCTGGTGCCACCCAAGATCTTCTCCCCAAGAAGCTGGTGCCACCCAAGATCTTCTCCCCAAGAAGCTGGTACCACCCAAGATCTTCTCCCCAAGAAGCTGGTACCACCCAAGATCTTCTCCCCAAGAAGCTGGTGCCACCCAAGATCTTCTCCCCAAGAAGCTGGTACCACCCAAGATCTTCTCCCCAAGAAGCTGGTGCCACCCAAGATCTTCTCCCCAAGAAGCTGGTGCCACCCAAGATCTTCTCCCCAAGAAGCTGGTACCACCCAAGATCTTCTCCCCAAGAAGCTGGTGCCACCCAAGATCTTCTCCCCAAGAAGCTGGTGCCACCCAAGATCTTCTCCCCAAGAAGCTGGTGCCACCCAAGATCTTCTCCCCAAGAAGCTGGTGCCACCCAAGATCTTCTCCCCAAGAAGCTGGTGCCACCCAAGATCTTCTCCCCAAGAAGCTGGTGCCACCCAAGATCTTCTCCCCAAGAAGCTGCTACCACCCAAGATCTTCTCCCCAAGAAGCTGGTGCCACCCAAGATCTTCTCCCCAAGAAGCTGGTGCCACCCAAGATCTTCTCCCCAAGAAGCTGGTACCACCCAAGATCTTCTCCCCAAGAAGCTGGTACCACCCAAGATCTTCTCCCCAAGAAGCTGGTACCACCCAAGATCTTCTCCCCAAGAAGCTGGTGCCACCCAAGATCTTCTCCCCAAGAAGCTGGTGCCAC
Organism: Trichosurus vulpecula; assembly: GCF_011100635.1. Classification (NCBI taxonomy): domain Eukaryota; kingdom Metazoa; phylum Chordata; class Mammalia; order Diprotodontia; family Phalangeridae; genus Trichosurus; species Trichosurus vulpecula. The sequence continues at coordinate 3,491,236 of NC_050582.1, read as the reverse complement.
CCAAGATCTTCTCCCCAAGAAGCTGGTGCCACCCAAGATCTTCTCCCCAAGAAGCTGGTGCCACCCAAGATCTTCTCCCCAAGAAGCTGGTACCACCCAAGATCTTCTCCCCAAGAAGCTGGTGCCACCCAAGATCTTCTCCCCAAGAAGCTGGTGCCACCCAAGATCTTCTCCCCAAGAAGCTGGTGCCACCCAAGATCTTCTCCCCAAGAAGCTGGTGCCACCCAAGATCTTCTCCCCAAGAAGCTGGTACCACCCAAGATCTTCTCCCCAAGAAGCTGGTGCCACCCAAGATCTTCTCCCCAAGAAGCTGGTGCCACCCAAGATCTTCTCCCCAAGAAGCTGGTGCCACCCAAGATCTTCTCCCCAAGAAGCTGGTACCACCCAAGATCTTCTCCCCAAGAAGCTGGTACCACCCAAGATCTTCTCCCCAAGAAGCTGGTACCACCCAAGATCTTCTCCCCAAGAAGCTGGTACCACCCAAGATCTCCCTGTTCTCTTATTAAAACTTCTTCTCTCTCCTCAAGGGACTGGTGCTGCCCAGAAATTTCTCACTTCTTTCTCTCTAGAAGGCATGACTGTAGAACTCTCCAAGTTGATATTTCTAAAAAGACAAGATGGTATAACCCAGGAAAGCCCCCTTCTCTTGATGGAAGACTGGGACCTGTAACTCTCCAAAAACTCAATAAAATTTACAAGAATACAAGCCATTCCCCAACTGAGAAATGGTCAAAGGATATAAATAGGCAGTTTTTAGAAAAAGAAATCAAAGCTATCTATAGTCATGTGAAAAATGCTCTAAATCATTATTGATTAGAGAAATGCAAATTTAAACAATTCAGAGATATCACTCACACCTCTCAGTTGGCTAATATGGCAGAAAAGGAAAATGATAAATGCTGGAGGGGATGTGGGAAAATTAGGACACTAATGGATTGTTTGTGGAATTGTGAACTAATCCAATCGTTCTAGAGAACGATTTGGAACTATGCCCAAAGGGCTATAAAACTGTGCATACACTACTAGATCTGTTTCCCACAGGTCAAAGGAAAAGGAAAAGGACCTATATGTACAAAAATATTTCTAGCAGCTTTTTGTGGTGGCAAAGCATTGGGGAATGGTTGAACAAGTTGCGGTATATGATTGTAACGGAACACTACTGTGCCATAAGAAATGACGAGCAGGATACTTTCAGCAAAACCTGCAAAGATTTACATGAACTGATGCAAAGTGAAGTAAGTCGAACCAGAAGAGTGTACACAGCAACAGCAACACTGTGCAATGATCAACTGCGAATGACTTAACTATTCTCAGCAATATGATGGTCCAAGACAATTCCAAGGGACTTGTGATGAAAAATTCTATCTACCTCCAGAGAAAGAACTGATGGAATCTGAATGCAGATCGAAGCGTACGTTTTTAAAACTTTATTTTTCTTGGGTTTTTTGCCTGTTTCCTTCTGCAGCATAGATAATAGAGAAATATGTTTTGTATGACTGCACATGTCTAATCTATATCAGACTGCTTGACTTCTCAAGGAAGGGGGAAGGGAAGGAAACAGGGAGAAAATCTGGAACTCAAAATTTAAAACAAAACAAATGTAAAAATGCCTTTACATGTAATTGGAAAAATAAAATATTAGAAATTTTAAAAGAGCCAGTGTGAAGAACAGTCTTGGTTGTCCCTGCCAGTTCCTGGCTCTGGCTGTGCTCCTTGTGACTACATTGTTATACCAGTGTGATCACTCTCTGATACAATCTTACTTGTGAAGCCCTCTCAGGAGTGTTTTCCCTCCAATCACTAGATTTCTTGCCAGCAAAGTCTTTACCCACTTTTTTCCCTCTACTTGAGTAGGAGCCCTAGTTCCTGCCTCAGGCTTGATCAATAGTTGAGCGGAGCATTGTGAAAAATCAATGTGCATCCAATTATCGCCACTGCAACCACCTCAGCTCCATCTGTGTTTTGATGCAGGCAAACTGACTTCTTTTAAAGCACAGGATCCCCAGGTTTGTGCTCTACAAACCTTTTAAAAATTTTGATCACTATGGTTCAGTCTAATTGGTCTCCTTTGTAATCCTAAGTATTTTTTCTGCATGTTTAAACACCTTCATCTGAGAAGGGCTCCATAGGCTGCTTCCCTAGCATAACTAAAGGACACCAAAAAGGAACACCCATTTTAAAGAGCCCTGTTGTTGTGTTTTTCCTTCATTAACTTGAGCTTTATTAGCTAGATTCCTTCCTTCCTTCCTTGCTTCCTTCCTTCCTTCCTTCCTTCCTTCCTTCCTTCCCAAAACCTTAAAACCAGTTCACTCTGAAGCTCATAGACTGGACCACAATAGGTCACCACCCAAGCTCTACTTAAAAGAGCCCTGAGCCCTTTCCAGATAGAACTTTTTATTGAATGAGTTAAGAGATTTTCAAGGCTAATTTTGACCATATGAGATTTTCACCTTAGGTACTGATACACATATCCTAACCTACTCCCACCCACCCCCACACACACACACAGATACACATACCCTCTGGATAAGATGAAACACCACTATGATCACATCCACCATTCATTTGGGTCCTGAGATCCAGTTTTGCTGGGCCTCCCATGAGTTGATCTCATTAAGAGCAGCTAGATAATCTCTTGTCTTGGATATCTATCCCTTATTAGTTATCCTTGTTCTGTTCTTTCCAATCCAAAGATTTTTTTCTTTTGGAAAAAGAAATAAAAAGAACAAGAGTTGGGCAGCCGTCCCCTTGCCCAGAACCAGGGCTTTGGGTCACTTCCCAGAGTCTTTTCCAGGTCCTTGGGCTGTGTTGTCTTTCCCCATTAGAATGGAAGCTCCTTGAGGAGAGAAACTGTCTTGCTTGCTGTATTTGGGTCCCTGGTGCTTAGCACAGTTATCTGGCCCATTATAAGTGCTTGCCAATTGTCCCATCCCCATCAATGTTATTATTCCATTTTTGATCTTTCTCTTTTCCCAACTATAGTTATCCCTTCCACATTGCAACTTTCCCCATCACAGTTTTGATATATTGCAGGTCAGCATAAGAAATTACATGGGAATTTGGGGGAGTTTTGCAGAAGCCACAGACAACATGTGAAGGCCAGCAGACACAGAAAAAGTTTAGAAACTCAGAAATGCATAAAATATATGTATAGTATTGTATAAAGCCAACAGATTTTATCTTTTAATCCCATAAATATACACAATTTCTTTTTAAAAGTTAAAATAAGTAAAAAATTAAAGTTTGTAAAAAGAACTCAAAAGCCAGCAGATGACATACAATTTTACGTGGATTTTTCATGTCATGGGGGCACCACTAACCCCTTTGATGTGGAAGAGATAAATGTATAGCTTTAAAATGATGCTGAATTTAGTTTTCTCACGACCCTCAAGTCCTTTGGAGCTTTAATATTCCTGACACCATTCTTCTAAGACTGGCACATACTTAGGGTCTCAGCTTCTCACCCTTGTTTTCCTCTTCTCTACAAACTTGGATAAACTGATGAATCTGTGGCCTCATAGACATCTCTTCTCTTTTCAGCTGTGCAGATGGCAACCCATCCACACTTGTTCTACTCTTGTTCATGCCTTCCCCTAAAAGACAATTAAGCTTGTGAGTGCGTGTGAGCACGAGCGCACATACACACACATATACACACACACACACACACACATACTTACACGCTCCAATTTGGTCCATTTCCTCTACAGGACACTCACCCAATGTGCTTGGGGCCTTCATTTAATCCCTTGATATCATGTGGATATCAATGGAGCGCACAGAGTCCATCTGGTATCAGGACCAGAGTATATTTAGAGCCAAAAGGGACCTTTGAGGCCATCCCGGCCAACTCCCTTATTTTACAAATAAGGAAACCAAGGCTCAGGTCAATGAATGGGCATAAACCTAGTAAGTGTCAGATGCAGGACTTGAACCCAGGCCTTGTTGACTCTAAGGTTAGCATTGCATGACCTTCCATCCATATCTTTCTCAAATTCTAAGTTGGTCAGTGAGTTTCCTGCATATTGGGCTCTTCAGACGACTCCCCCTTTTCCTACTCATCAGAATTTCATTCTTGAGAGCTTTCCATCACTCCTGGGCTGACTTCCCCTGTAGAATTATCATCCATAAAGTGTTACCTATCCTTTTTCTGAACCCTTTTAAATCTATTCACTTGAAATTTAGGGCATGTGTCAAACTGTGCTGGCCTTTTTTTCTCCTCAACACAAATTCCAAGATGAAGTAGCCACTTCTCTCTGAGGTTCCTGCAGCTTACACTCCAGCAACATGTTTTTTCTTTTGGTGAGAATCAGATTGAAAATGGTTCTCACCTCCTCCACCTTTTGGAGGCTGAAATGATCATTAAGGCAAACAAAGGTTAATTATCATTTAGCTTTTGCCAGAGAGATGGCTATCAGACATCTAACTAGAAGTTCCCCATAAAGCTATACCTGCCTTGTGAGTGGTTTTCCAAAGTCCACAACTATGCCCTCTTTCTGTCCAGATAGACTATAGTGTACTTCTGTTTTTGCTTCTCTTGATCTTTGCCCAAATACTCTCCATCATGTTTCTCCACTCTGATTTCCTCTCATTATATATCTTCTCAACAATGATATTCCCCTCCCCTAGCCCATTCATTTTGCAGAATGGCTAGCCATCCAGAGCCATATTCTAGTCAAGGGTCCCATGCCACCAAGTCTCAATGATACTCCTGAGGTAAGATTTGCCTCCGCTCATCAAGACCGGTAGTTCCCCTTGCTAGGGATAGGGTTAGTGGGATTCCAGTGGTGCAGGAAACTCCCAGATAAAGAAATTCCATCTACCACTGCAGGTGGGCACCTTTTCTACCAGTCTTAGAAAGCTGCCTGGAGCATTGAGGAATTAAGTGACTTACCCAAGGTACATAGCCAATATGTATCAGATGTGGAATTTGAACTCAGGTCTTCCTGGCTTCAAGACTGGCTCTCTCTACCCACTATATCGCCCTCCAACAACAACCACAACCATATGTATGTATGTATGTATGTATAGATACATATATCAGTCATATTTGAAGCATTTGTGTATAGACATCTGAGGACATGGGTTTTATTTACTGGTTGCTTTCTTGGATTTTGTCTCCTGTGAATTTCTGGTCTCTCTTACTGTTATTTTCTTCCTATAGCATTAGTGTGGTAGGTTATACATAGGCAGTTTTCTTCCTCCTCTTATTTCAGTTTAAAGCTCTTTTGATCAGATTTGCAAGACTCCAGGCATCTCCATTGGGATCAGCCCTTGTGAGATGTATCCCATTTCTATGCAAGAGACCATCATTCCTATATTTTGAGCTGTGATCCAAAAATACTTACATGCCATTCTCAGACACCATCTTCTTGAACAGCTGTTCACATTCTCAATCTGCCTTTCTCTTCTGAAGCCCTTTCCTTCAATCACTAGTCATGATGTAATGCCATCTGTGCCCCTAAGACCTTTAGTTTCTTACTGAAGACTTTATAATCCTGTGTAATTCTTTTTCATACCCTGAAGTCCCTTTCCATCTCAACAGTGGTGGTGGTGAAGAGGGCTCTAACCATGACCATTTTTGTACCGTCGAGGAGCAGTAATTTAACTGTTTCTACTCAAGATGCGAAGCTCTTGTTATTAGGAGTGTAAAGGAGTAAATGTTTATTTTTCTTTAAAAAAATCATCTCCAAAAAAACAAAATAAAAACTACACAGCAGGGAACAAAAGAAAACTTACAAGGAAGCGAAGAAAAGCTGGACAGCTTGGAACACAATGTGCACTGTTTATTATATAGACTTTCTTTAAATGGAAATTTATTGCTGTCTATTTTGAATCCTCTCTTACATTCTGCTGTGCACATGGTGACGCTTTTTTTCTTTTCTTATTTTGTATTTGTTTTACTATTCAAGTTTATAATATGTTTCTTTTTTCTTTTCTTATTGTGCATTTCAGTTAAAAATAAATTAAAATTTTTTTAAAAATCATCTCCTCCTGTAACTCTGCTAGGTTGACAGTTGACATCTCCTGCCTTGTATCTCATCTTTCTAGATTCTGTGGTATTATGGGGGGTTTATCAACATAAGTGAAACCTGCTCTTGTAGCACAGTTTAGAAATTGTAGATCATTAAGAATTGCTTTATGGGCATATCTTTGAATGCCACCCATGAATGAGGGTCATTTTTTGCATATCCATAAAAGTATTGTACCAATGCTAGCTGGAGGTATTCAGCTGGAGTTTATTAAGTAGATATTTATTTAATATCCAAAGAAATGTGTGGATTTGATTTTGTATTCATAAAATCCATACTTGGAAAAAGTCCCTTCAATTTTAAAGAAAATTGGCTGTGTTTTTGTTTATTCCTCTAGTTTTTCCTAATGATCAACCAAAAGGGTTACACTCTCCCTTCTCCCTGTCTTATAAATTTCTACATATGACTTTTTAAGTGGACAAATAAAATGTACATAAGTTCTGAAGGGATCACAGGAATTCAAGAAGTTCTGTTTTGGATATATTGAATTTTGAATATCTACTGGATGTCCAAATGGAGAGGTTATGGCTGAATAAATAGATTTAAGAACCATCAGTATGAAGATGATAATTAGGTACATGGGAGCTGATGAGATCACCTAACAAGATAGTATGAAGGGAGAAGGGGAAAGGGCCCAGGAAAGAGCCCTGTGGGACGCCTACAGTTAGTAAAAATCCAGTGAAGAAGACTGAGGAGTGGTCAGAGAGGTAGGAGGAAAACCAGGAGAGACCATGCTATTCCATACACCTAAAGAGAAAAGAGTATCAGGAAGACTGTGATCAACAGTGTCAAAGGCTACAGAAAGGTCAATTCAATAAACATTTATTAAGCACATACTAAGTGGCAGGCACTGTACTAAGTGCTGGAGATACAAAAAAGAAAAAGAAAGATGTCCCTGCCCTCAAGTTGCTTACAATCTAGTGGGGGAAGGACAACATAGAAAAAGAAGCTGGAAGGGGCAGGGGAAATGGGGACTATATCCAGCAAGTAGAGCTGCAGAAGGAAGACAGAGTGATTTGCAAAGTCCAGATTCTAGCCTCTATAAAGGGAAGCTTTGGGTGGAGTTTAATATGCCACCCTCCAGCCCTCCAATCAGAGGTGAGAGGAGGCTTAAGGAGGTGGGAAGGTGTTCAATATCCAAATTAGCAACATAGTGATGAGATCTGGAGAGATCGGCTTCTCCTGGAAGGGGCATCTTGTTCCTTGGAGCCAAAACCAAGCAGAGCTGAAAAGAGAAGTGGTCGAGAAGGATGAGGATTGAGAAAAGGCCATTGGGTCCATCAATGAAGAGGTCACTGGTAACTCTGGAGAGAGCATCAGTGGGATGACGAGCTTGGAAGCCTATAGGAAGTTAAGAAGAGAGCAGGAGGAGAAGTGGAGACACATATTGTAGATGCCCTTCTCAGGGAGTCTAGATGTGGGATGATAGTGAGGATGGAACAGGCTGTGGGCAGTAGAGAGGAAGAGACTGAAGAGTTCAGACTTTGACCCTAAATTCAGGAGAGACTGGGGGGGGCATAATCTGCTTGAGGAAACAGGATGAAATGAGGTTGCCCCTACAATCATCCTCTCTCTCTCTAATCTTCAGTCTCTCCTCATATACTAATTTCCTCCCTGCTCCCTACGAACATATCCAATTCTTCCCAACTCTGAAAAAACCCCTCACTTGACCCTACCATTGCCTCTGGATACCGTCTTTTATTTCTCCACCCTTTCACAGTCAAAATCCTAGCAAGAGCCATCTACACTCACTGTCTCCACTTTCTCTCCTTTCACTCACTTCTTAATGTTACCATTTGGCTTCTGACCTCCCTCAATTGAAATTGCCCTCTCCAAAGTTTCTAAAGGTTTATTGACTGCCAAATCTGAGGCCCCTTTTCTAGTTCTCATCCTTCCCGACCTCTCTGTAGCACTTGGCACTGTTAACCACTTTCTCCTCCTGGGTTTTTATTCTCTCTTCTCTAGGTTTTTGTGAGCTTTCTTTCATCTGGTTTTCTTCCTGCCTGCTTCTTTGTTTCCACACCCTCCCTGAACTGTGGGTGTTCCTCAAGCCTCTATCCTCTCTACACTCTCCCTTGGTGACTTCATTTCTATCATAGGTTTAATTATCTATAGACTTGGCTCCCAAATCTATTTACAGTATTCAGCCTTAGTCTCTCTACTGAGATCTTGATGCCCATCTCCAATTGCCTCTTGGACATCTAAAACTGGACAAACCATAGGCATCTCAAATCCAACATGCTCCAGACTAAACTCACTATCTTTCTTCCCAAATCTACTTCCCTTCCTAAATTTTCCTGCTTCTCTCAAGGGTCTTCCAAGTTCACACCACTGGCATCACCCCCTGACTGCTCACTCCCAGTTACACTAAGTTCCCAGATCTCATTTCTTCCTCCACCTTATCTATCACATCCATCCCATCTTCTCTACCCCACCTAGCCCATCTTCTTTACTCATGGGGCCACCATCCTAATTCATGCTTTCCTTACTGCTTCCCTAGAATGTCGGTCACCTTGTCCCTAGTCTCTCCACCCTCTAATTCATTCTCCACACAACTGCCTTGCTACTCCCTTATTCAGTAAACTCCCATGGCTTCCTATAGTCTTTAAGACCAAATCTAAGATCCTCTGGTTAGTTTTTAAAGCCCTTTCCAACCTCCCTTTCCTGCTCTCTATGATCCAGTCTTGTAGTTCCTCACACATGACATTTTCATATCCCATTTCTGTGTCTTTGCATTGGCTGTGTCTCATCCCTCACTTCTTCCTCTTAAAGTCCATTGTTTCTTTTAAGATTTTGCTCAAACAACACCTTCTATATGAAAAGCTTACTGATCTCCCCAGCAGCTAGCGCTCCCCCAGTTTTTCCTTTGCATTTGTTTTGTCTGTATTTCCCACGTGCCTATATATAGAGATGTTGTCTCCCCTCATGGAATGTAAGTTCCCTCAGGGCAGGGATTGTCTCACTTTTATTTCTGTGTCTGCAATATCTGCCTAGGACAGTGCCTGGCACATCAGATGACTGACCAATACCTGTTGATAGATTAACCGTTGTCCAATGACTTCTTCGGAATACTACTAGAACTGACCATTTCGATAATGACATTTTTCTAAAAATAAAAGTGACCAACCAATCAGCAAGCGTTTACTAACTATCTAGCATGTGCCAAGCACTGAGCTAAGTGCTGAGGACTGCCCTCAAGGAGCTGACATTCTACTGGAGGGACCAGAAGACAAAAGGAAAGCTTTCTCACAGGTTTTTCTTGGGGTGGTGGGTAAAGGAGTTGGCAGAGTTGACTTTATCATGAAACATGAAACAACATTTGCTATCTCACTTTTCTGGGCTCATAACAAGCATAAAAAATAACCTCCATGAAGATATGTGTAATCTAGTCAATAGCACCTGTTGTAGAAGATGAAGAGAGAGAAATCTGATGAAGATTCCAATGCAATCTCCAAGGCAAGTCAACATATGCGTTGATACTTGGTGACTTGAGTGTGGCAGTAGGTACAGGAGAGGATGGTAAAATATATTAGAAAACATAGTTCAGGATCAAGAAACAAAATAGGTCAAAGGCTTCTAGACAACTCATAGTTTTCCCACCTGTATCGCATTGAGGGGCACCACCCTACCACCCCAAGTATCGCATCGATACTTTCATCCAAAATAGAGCCGTAATCCATTGGATATAATGAGTGCTAACATAACATCACATTGTCCCCCCCAAAAAATTCAATCAACTCTATCTTTTACAGAAAAGAACCAACTGGTTACCACCAAAATGGAAATCAGCTGTCTGTGTACAATCAGAGTAAGGAAAAGATCACTCCCAAACTAGAAGAAAGAATGAAGATGAGAAGATGACACTGTGAAGTTAAAGAGTTGCAAACTGACTTATTCAAACAAACTATTGATATTCAAAAACTCAAGAAGGAGAGACCAACATAGACTTTCACTCTTTCCTATGGAAATTTAACTGAAATAAAGCACTTGGCACAACAAGGGGGGCAAGAGAGCCCAGAAACCACCTCATCCAACAAATTCTTGATCTCCTTGCCAAGTGGAGAGACATGGCAGCCAAGGACAACACTAGTTTAGAATATAAACTCAATTACAAAATGGTACGGAAGAGGATGGTGGAAGATTACAAGTACTGTCACCTCATAAAATAGGAAAAAACTATGGAGGGGGGAAAAACTTCTGCAGAAGAATTGGCATGAGGCCCAATAAAGCCCAAGATGAAACAAGGAAGTGAGTAAGCAACAACCAGGTGAAAATGGACCAGATTGGCCAACATCTTAACAGCGACCTATTTTCATCCACTACATTTGAACTCTAACACCTCAGTTCCTGATGTGCTAATGAAATGGAAAAGAGGCCAAAGAAAATGAAGTCAGGAAAGACCACATGGACCAGAAAACTTGTGGACACAGAAGGGATCTGTGCTGGGGGCAGCACAATTTTCAAAGTGTTGAGGGATCCATTTATGATATTTGAAAAAGAAGATGCCAGACGATAGGAAAAAACACAGACGGCATCACTGTCCAAAAGAAAAGGTGACTGGGAGGCCATGACTAACTACTGACCCATATGCCTCCACTCTCATCTTTTGAGCACTTTTAAGAGAATGCTTTACACATACACCAAGGACATCCTTGATGACCATACGAGAAGTGAACAGGCTGGTTTTCACAAAGGATTTTCCGCAGTAGGCCATATCTTTCCAGTCACACAACTGACTTCAAGGAACGTATAGAGGACACAAAGGCCCACTTATCATTTGCTGCCTCTGACTCTATCATTTGGTTCGGCAGACCCAAATGCTACCATAAGGGTTCTGCACCAGTAAATTGTCTCCTAGGCATTCGTTAAAACCAGACGAGATTCCTCGATAGACACGATCACAAATATAACTTTGGCCTACAATTGTCTATCAATATCAGACAACACATAAAGGAGGAAGATGTGTTCCCAAAGGGATTCTTCTCTGTTTACCTATGCAAAGTCCAAATGGAAGAGGTAAGGTTGCCCAATGGTCCTATTTGTACATGACATTATGCTGATTGTAGAAGACTCCAGGACCTCTTCAGTGAAATTCATGACCACTCAAAAGAGATGAACCTGACAGACCATATGGGGAAAACCAGCTGGACGAAGCCTGCACATTGTTCAGAATCTAACATGCATCTGGATAGGCAGCGTATTGAACTGAAATACCAATACATCGTATTTGCTCTTCCTTCCACCAGTAATCTTCTATCTTTCCTTATATACTTGATCCTTCCCTGCTGCCTTCAAGTATGCCTATGTCTCCCCCATCCTTAAAAAGCCCCTCATTTGATCCAGCCGTCCCCACTAGCTGTTGTCCTATATCTCTCATTTTTTATGGCTAAACTCCTTGAGAAAGCTCTCCTCCTCCAGCTCTCCTCCATTGTTTCTCCACTCATCCTGTTCCAAACCATCTGCGGTCTGACTTCCTACCTTGTCCTTCAATTCAAAATGCTCTCTCTAAGAAGTGGTGCAAACGGTATCACCCAGGTGATGCATGCTTGGAAAGGGAGATGAATCTTCATGCAATAAAGAACAAGGGAAAACTGATGGGACCATCAGGGACCATCATAAGACCTGGAGGGAAACCCCAGCACATTCACTAGATGTTCTGGCAAAATTTCTGAGAGGGAATGGACAAGAATTGTATAGGCAGTGAGGCATAAAGACTGGATATTAGGAAGACTTGGGTTCAGATCCCACCCAACACCAGCTCTAGGACCAATCCTGGGCCAGTTACTTACTCGATTTTCCTCAAATGGCTACAATACCATCAATGTCTTTCTAGTTTTTTGCTTCCTCATTTACCCATCCAATTTTGCAGTCACTTACCTGTCCAAGGTGACTTAGGCAGCCAGGGCTTGACCTCTGGCTCTGTCTCCCGACTGCTGTTTCCTTCCCTGTAACATGAAAGGGCTAGACTAAATAACCTTTAGAGATCTAGGATCCTGTGACCTTCCTAAAGCCCTTCCCCTTCAGGGCTCTGACTTCACCTCTCACAAAGGAAGGCCTTTCTTCCTGCTTTCTGGAAGCCTGGATTAGGACCATTTGGTCAGCAGAGCTCAGGGCCTCGAGCTGCCTCCAGGGTCAGCTTCTCTTGGGCCCTTGGCTCACTATCCACCAGAGAAGTGAGGGATGTAGATGTCTCCTATCTGGGCTTCTCCTGTGATTGGAAGAAGCTAAAATCTTGAGGGCCAGGAATGTGACCCTGCTGATCCCTCACATTCATCTGGCTGGGAGAGACAAAGCAGGAAGCTGTCTTTGTCTTCCAGGCTCAAGCCCAGGTCTCCTCACCCCTGGCTCTGCTCTTTCTGCCCTCCTTTCTCGCCTATTCTGTGACCACAAGAGTACACCCTACACTACTGCGGTTGCCAGCCTGGGGATTGTGGTGAAAGACCACAGATGGCATGTCCTAAATCTCTCCCCGAAAGCTGGCAGCCTCTTTACAGGCCTCTCTGGACACCCTTCCAGTGGGACGGTCACTCCTCTTTTCTCTCCCCACATCTCCATCCTAGTGCCCCTTCTCTTGCTCCACTGGCCTTTGTCCAAACAAACCACTGGTCAGCCTCGGGAGCAAAAAGGCATTGGCTTTGACTGGGACCCCCAAGGGTTATGAGTGGAGATTTTCTGAAGCTTGGCTTGGCTGAATTGGGGATGAGGGGCACCACCCTACCACCCCAAGGCAGATTAGGTCTGTGTGTGGCGGACAACACTTCTCCTTCCATGCCCCCCCCTCCATCCATCCACCCCCATCCAAGACTAAAAAGGCCAGCACCTCACTCCTTCAAGCCTTGGGGCCAGCCTCATGATCCCCTAGTATTTTCCGTTGGCTTAAAAAGAAAAGCCTTTCCAGCTATTAGTTAATTAATACAGCTTGAATGGGAGTGGGTCTCTCCCCAGCTTTCCCTGGGGAAAAATAAAAGGATGTGATTGAGCAGGGGTGGGGGGAGGGGAGAATCAGTGGGCCCCAGTTCCTGGGGAGCAGTTGGGCAAGGCACTAGGACCTAGAAGGCATCTCTCCACCCTGGCAGGAATTCCTCGCTCGGAGCTCAGACAACAAAGGCAGAGGGTTTCTTTCTCTCAGCATCTCCACCCAACAGCCCAGCCCTGGTGAGTGCGGCTCCGGCTCCCTGCGCGCGCTGCTTTCCTCCCCGGCAGCCAGCGTGTAACAGATGTCCGAGGGGGGAAACACGAGGCAAAAATCTGGCGGTCTGTTGGTCTGCCCTGTCCTGTCTGGCTGTCCCTTTGTGTCCCCCTGTCCCTCCATCCACCGGGGGGTGGTGGTCTGTCTCCTTCCCTTTTCATTCTGTCAGGATTGCTACCCCCCAAGCTTCTTGTGGAAAAAGTGAGTTGGCTGTCTCTTTGTTTGTAGCGCGCGGAGGTGGGACGGGACGTGAGTTTAAGATGATGAGTAAAGGGCGGGGGGAAGGGGGAGTGGGGGGCTGCAGGTGGGGGGGGGGGCAAGGTTCCTGAGGAGTGGCAAGGTTGGGGGGGTCTTTTGCATTGTGATGGACTGCAGGGGTGTGGGGAGAAAATGCTAGGCAACCCTTCCTATCTCCCTGGGTTATTGGGGATGGGTGCAATTGGAGCCCCACCTGCCGACCCCTTCCCCCTCCCCCCTCCCCGGTCCCCAGGGCTCCATCCCCTCCCCCCTCCAAGGAGGTGTGAAGAGGCCAGCCTTTTCCAGGGCCTGGGGGGAGGGGGGTGTTGGGGAGGTGGGTGTGGGTGTGTATGGGGGGGGGGCGTGTTGACCCTGGCTTTGTCCAAAGAGGGAGGGGGGCGTCAGAAACCAAATCTCCATCCCTCAGCCACTGCTTATTACTTGGCGCTCAGAACAATGAAAGGTGTGCATGCCTTGCTTCCTGGGGCTCCCAGCCACTGGCCATGATGCTTCCCACTGAAATCCCTTCAGCCTTGGGTAGGGCTGTACACCAAGAAGGGAAAATCTTTTGCCACCGGGGTTCCCAACCTGCCCCCAGCCCACCTGCCAGCCATCGCCTAGAAATGTCAGTGGGATTTGGCAATTGACAGGCAGACTGAGGGGAGAGGGTGTGCCCAGCCCACCAGCACAAAGGCCGAGCCTGTTCTCCAAGGACTGTCCCTTTTCCAAGCAGATCTGCTCACATCCTGGGGGAACATGCCATGAATAGCATTGGGGGGGCGGGGAGAAAAAGCAGGGCATCCCTCTGAGAGACTGCTTCCTTCACTCAAGACAAGGGACCTTTCTGTCCAGGGAAACTGAGCTGGGGGTGTGGATTACTTTACAGCTGTTGGTGGGGGTGGGGCCCTGAACATCTGCCTGGAATTTCAACTTGATATGAGCCACTTGCCAGGAAGATTGGAGCTGTGAGCAGTTTCTCTCTCCTTGAAACACTGTCCAAGGGGGTCCCTGTCCCCCTACCCAAAGAGCTCCTGAAAGACCAAGGGAGAAGAGATCTCTTCCTAGAGTTGGGGCCTGGGCCTGACTAACATTTGCCCTCTCCCCTCTCTTCCCCACCCACCCACTCTGTCCACTTCAGGTCTCCGAGGTCCACCACAATATGGAACTGGATTTTGGGCACTTTGACGAAAGAGACAAGGCATCCAGGAACATGCGAGGGTCCCGGCTAAATGGGCTTCCCAGCCCTACCCATAGTGCCCACTGCAGCTTCTACCGGACCCGGACCTTGCAGGCTCTGAGCAACGAAAAGAAGGCCAAGAAGGTCCGCTTCTATCGTAACGGAGACCGCTACTTCAAGGGCATCGTGTACGCCGTGTCCACTGACCGCTTCCGAAGCTTCGATGCCTTGCTGGCTGACCTGACTCGCTCCCTGTCTGACAATATCAACCTCCCCCAGGGAGTGCGCTACATCTATACCATTGACGGAGGCCGCAAGATCGGGAGCATGGATGAGCTGGAGGAAGGTAACTTGGCTGTCCTGGGATTAGAGCAAAAGATCAAATGATGCTAGATCTAGAGCTGGAAGGGAACTTTGTGGTCATCTAGTCCATCTCCCCCATTTTATAGATGAGGAAACTGAGGCCCAAAGAGGGGAAGGGACTTGCTTAAGGTTACACAGCCATTAAGTAAGAGAGCCAAGTTTGGAACTGGGGTCCTATGACTCCAGTGTTCTTTCCAGTAGGCCCTGATGCTTGGGTCATGGTATTTGGTGGGAAATGACCCTTGGAGTTGAAGTTCTATTTCTCCAGAAGAAGATGGGGAAGTCTGGGTGGTCAAATGGAAGGTCTGTCTGCAGATCGATTCCATAGGGATCAATGCTATTCACTTCATGCCTGCAACCTAGACTGGGGTTCTTGACCATTAGAGCTGTCCAGCAATGGGAGCTAGAGCTGGCTCTTGTCACTGCAGGCCTTGAAACCGCATCTAGAAGACCCTTTGTAGAGGATGTCATAAAGATTACCACTTCAGGTATGGATTGGCCTAAATGACATCTAAGATCCTTTTCTGCTCTGGAATTCCAAGGTTCTTTGGAAGAGGAGATAGTAGGGATACTACATGTGAACCACAAAGGTATTAGTGCACCCAGGTCCCCTTTAACTCCAATGGGATGCCATTTTGTGAGCTATGGCTCAATGGAAACAATTCTTTGGATGAGTTATCAAAGGGTCACACTCTCAGGCAAAGGGTCCCTGCTCATCCTCAGTGCTTCTGAGATCTCATTGATGCAGGTACTTCCTCCAGTGGTGCAGATCCCACCTAAGCCACGCCTTCTCATCCTGTGGGACTCTTGTTCAGGTACTCTCAGAATCCTCCATAGGAGACTCATCCAATGTGCTGGCCCCTTTGTTATGGGCCTCTTAGCATTCTGTGGCTACCAGTGCCATTCTTAGGATGCCCATCAGTTATTTCTCACTCTGGCCACATGATCCGTCCACCTCCCTTTCCAACCATGACAATGCCTTTTGTGTGACATTTGGGGTGTCATTTGTTGCTGGTTGTAAGTTTCAGTCCATTAACTCACTCCCCCCCCCCACATCATTTGTCTCTCTATTGCCTTTTGAGTGACCCATAATTCTGAGTCTTTAGAGATCGTGGGGGTATTCTGTGGTTTGTAGCAGCCACCATATGGCATCTTTGGAAGGATGTTGGTACTAAAAAAGGGTTTTTGGTTTTAAGGCAAAGCTTGGGCTCATTGAAAGTGTTATTTCACTCCCCATTTGTAACTGATCTTTCTTCCTCCACCTCTGGATTTAGCTCTCTGCCTATGTGCAGGGTCCGTCTATGCACGGGCTGCAGGCTGGCTCTCTGCTCACTTAGAGCCTACAGAAAGCCCCCTCAGGGTGTGTCCCTGAAGCTGATGTGCTATATACAGTCTGTAGGAATGCCTGACATTTCACTAAGTCTCTTCTGACTAAGATAGAACCGATGCACCCCGTTGGAATTCGAGGCTTTGCCTAAGAGCACATTTTGATGGCTCTCGACAGCTTGCATTTTTAACTAGCTAAGACATCCCAGGCAGCCCCGCCCACCCAACAGAAAATGGGAAATGCTGGGTTTACCTTTGAATAAAACTTGCTTGGTTCAAGAGTTTTTTTGTGACCATTTGAGGAAACAATTCAGCGATCAATCCATGAGTGTCTATTAATAGTCATCTACTGTGTGCCAGGCAGGGTGCTATGCCCTGGGTCTCCAAGACAAAGAATGAAATAAGCTGTGCTCACGAGGACCTTGTATCCTAATAGGAAAGATGACTAGTACATACGGAACATATAGAGCATCAATATAAAGTGAATAAATGAAAATCTATATGAAGTAGTGGAATACAAGGTGGATTGAGAGGAAGGACACTAGCATTTGGGAGAGGGAGTGGGGGACCAGGAAAAGCTTTCTTTGGAAGATGATACTTGATCTGTGTCTTCAAGAAAGACGGGCACTCTACAGTGCTGGGGTGTGTATGACTTTAAAAGCTAAACAGGGGAGTTTATATTTTATCCTAGAAGCAAAAGGAAGCCACCGGAGTTGATTAAGTAGGAGTCTCAGATTTGCCCTTAAGGAAAATCACTTTGGCTGCAGCGAGTAGGGTGGAATGGAATAGGGGAGACTTAGGAGGATGTTACAGTAATTTAGGGGAGAAATGATGAGGACCTGAACTAAGGTGGTTGCTAGGTGAGTGGAGAGAAGGGGTTGGATGTGAGAGACGTTGTGAAGGTAGAAAAGGCAATATTAGGAAGCTGATTAGATATGGGAGTGAAAGAAAGGAATCCAGGATAATGCTGAGATTCTGAGCGTGAGACACTGAGACATGGAAAGATGGTTGTGCCTTAGACAAAAATAGGCACATCTAGAAGAGGGGAGGGCTGGAGGGCAATGAGTTCAGCTTTGGCGACATAGAGTTGAAGATGTCTCTGGGCATTTGGTGGGGTGGGGCTGAAGTTCGAGGGAGAAATGGGGATGGGATATGGAGGTATATCCGGGAGGCATCTGCAGAAAGATGATAGCTAAAGCCATGGCAGCTGATGAGGCTACCAAGAGAGAAAATGTAGAGGGAGAAGAGAAGAGGGGACATGGCTGAAACCATGGCAACACCCGCAGCGAGGGAGGGTGATGTGGCTGGTGAGCTGGTGAGCCAGCAAAGGAGACTGACAAGGAGCTTCACATAGGTGGGAGGCTGAAAGGTCAGGGATGAGAACTGAGGAAAGATGCCCAGATTGGCCAATTAAGAAATCACTGGTAACTTTGGAGAGAGCAGTTGGAGTTGAGTGAAAACCAGATTGCTGAGGCTTGAAGAATCAATGAGAGGAGAGGAAGTGAAGTGGAGACAGACACCTTTTCCCAAGCAGATTAATTGGGTAATGGAGGAGAGATGTAGTATGATAGCTTACAGGGATGTCAGGGTAGTGAAAGTATTTTTAAGGATAGGAGAGACTGGGGGAGGAAATGGTTGAAGATTTGGGGGACAAGAGATGATTAAGGATGCCATCTGCACGAGAAGAAGGGAGGGTATGGGGATCTCGGGAACGTATAGGAGTTTGCCTTGGCAAGAAGAAGGCGGACCTCTTTGTCAGAGACTGGGGGAAAGGACGAACGATAGGGAGACAAAATCAAGGGATTTGGAGACGAAGAGAATGGGACAAGAGGGAAACTCAAGGCAAATGGCCTCAGCTAAGAGAGAGAGAGGAGGAGGAGGAGGTGGCATAGGGGCTCAAGGAAGGAAGAGAAGGCTTGGAATAGCTTCTGTGGGTTGTGAGATAGGGAGTCAACTAGAGAGAAATAAAAGGACTGCCTTGCTGCAGTGAGGGCCCAGGGAGGCTAGACAACAACGTGAAGCTGGATTTTGTAATAGACACAGTCAACATGGTTATGGGACTACCTCCAGCTTCCTTCAGTAACTTCAGTCGGAGTAGAGATGGCCACCAGTGGGAGGAATCTAGGATTGAGGCTTGGCAAGAGACGAATGGAAACAGGACAAGGCAACCAGAGGTTCAAGAGTAGAGAATTTAAGTACCTGCTAGGTACAGGGTATTGTGGCTTTTCCTGGGGATGCAAAGGTGGAAAATGACAGTCTTTGCCCTCAAGAAGCTTCTAGCCTACTGGGAAGATAAGTTATGGATCTGGACAAATAAATACAAGGTAGAATGAGAGAAGTAGAAAGCAAAATTTGAGAAGGGAGCTACCAGGGAAGACTTCCTGGAGGAGGTGGCTTGTGAGCTGAACCTTGGCCTTCAACAAGCAGAGCAGGGGACGGAGGCAAGGAGGGATCTATTCTAAGCATGGGGGGCAGTATGACTGACAGGACAAGACCAGGGGATCAAGTGCAGTTCAAAGGCACAATTTGGTAGTCTTCCTTTTAAACCAGGACTGCACCCTAACTCATCACTTTATCCAGATATAGACTTCAAGGGAAAATGCCCAACCAGTGGGGAGAATGGGGGCACTGGGAATTTCCAAGAAGCCACCAGGGCCTAGCCTGGTACCTTCAAATAGAAAGCAGCTCATTTGGCTGACTTTCAGAGTACCCCCAGAACCTCCCTGTCAGTCTTGGGCCTAGGCCTTAAGGCTAAAGCCCTGACTCCCCCTAGGTGACCAGCAGCAAAAGGTCTGAGCTCAGTGACCATGTGAAAGAAATGGCCTTTCTGGTCATCAAAGGATAGGGGTCATCATTGTGAAGAGTCGGGCGGAAACCCATGGCCCGGCCCTACAGAGCCACTCCCTTGGTGAGATGAATACAGCCTGCCCAACATAGTGATTCAGTTATGAGCCATGCATTGTCATCTGTCTCCATGCTTTGGAATCCATTCCATACCCAGGGTACTCTAAGCTACCAGCCACTCCATTCCTCTATGTAGCAGCTGAGGTCTTTGGAAGACTCCTTTAGTGGGAAGGGCAGCACTTGACGAAGGTTAATATTGGCATCCGGGGTTCAGCCAGCATTTCCTCAGGCCTGCAGTGGGAGGAGCAATGTATGGTTCTTTTGTAAAATGCTCTGTTCAGGAACCAATGGGACCCTTGGAGTGGTGGAGAGGTAGGAATGAGCAAGCACAATTCGGGGTGTGTAACTGATGATGAATGCCAGTGTGAAAAGGTTACGGCTTGGTCCCTTGGGTTCTTTGGCACCGGCTGTATTAGGACCCTCTTCTACTCCCCCACTCTAGTTGCTACGGGGCTTCCTAAAGAGGCCCTTGGACTAATATGAATCTACTTGGGGTTGAATTGGCCAATACCCATGGCCATCATTGGGCCTGGCTACTCACAGCTCATTCAGCTGCTAAAAGATGACATGACCAGAGGCCAATGGTGCCCGAATAGCCAAGTCTCCTATTATCATGGAAAAAGCCAACAGAGACCACTAGGATGGTTGGGTTAGACACCATGAACAGTGTTCTTTCTTTTCCATTGCACTGGGGCTTTTGAAGATCACTGAAATCCACATAACAGGGTCCATGCTGTAGTTGCCCTGCCCCAAGGAAGTCCCCAGCACCTTGTGTAGGGCCATGCAAACACTCACAGTGAGGGCCAATAAGGGGGGGACAGAGGATGGGGAGGGAATTGACCTTCCAATGTCTATAGGCTTTTCAGAGCTTTGATGTGTTTGGAAAGCTGGACTTTGGAGATTCCTTCCTGGTTCCATTCCAATTGGATCCCTTCTTAAAAACCCATTGAGTAGGAATACCATACTGACATCAAAGCACTGGCCCTTCTAATCCAGTCTTCCGGGCTGAGTTGGGTTGTGCCTTGTTCAATAAGCCATGGTCTTCATGGGACCAGCCTCTCTAGTAATAAGCACTTAGTAAGTGCCTACTATGTGCCCAACATTGTGGAAGGTGTGGGGATACACAAACACAAAATAGTCCCTGTCCTCAAGGCTCTTCCATTCTACTAATTAAAGCTCTTAGCCTTTTCTGTACTCCCCTCCCTGGCCCCCCAGAACAAGTTATGCTGAATTTATAATTGCCTGCTGAACACCACCTATATATCCCTTCTACCCCTCAGACACAATAGTTGCATATAAAGTCATCTCCCCTGATACCTGGCCCTCCTCCAGGCTTTCCTATTTCTGTCACCACCACTATCCTGACATTAACTCAGAAGTGAAACCTCAGTCATTTTTGACTCTCCTTTTCCTTCTCCCCTATATCCAATCAGCTGCCAGTTCAAATGATTCTACCCCAGCCCAACATCTCTCAAATCTGTCTCCTTCTCCCCACTCCCAGTCCCTACCCTAAGGCAGGCCCTCCCTCATTACCCCATACCTTTACTATTATAGTAGTCTCCTGGTTGGTCTCCTATCTCTAGTCTCTCTCCACTCCAGTCCATCTTCCACTCAGCTGCCAAAATAGTCTTCCTAAGGCCCAGATCTGATCACATCACCCTCCTTTCCCTGCCCCATCCACACGCTCATGAAACGTCAGTGATTCCTCCTTGTTTCTCAGAAAAAGCCAGACTCCTAAGCTTACCATTCCAGGTCTTCCCTCCACAGCCTGGCTCCACCCAACCTACCACTCTTAGTTTATGTTACTTCCCTTCACTCACTCTATATTACAACCAACCAGACAAGGCACTGCCCCCTCATTCGCCCTCCTGCCTCACACCATCTCAGTTCCACAAGCCTGTGATTGCTCCCTGATGGAATTCCTCTGTGCCTTCCTGGCTCAGCTTAGGAGCTGCCCCCTCCAGGAGGGTCTTGCTGACTGCCCCCTCCCCCAGCTGAAAGGGATTTTCTCCCTCCTTAAGTTTCCATAAAGCACCCTGTCTGCATCCCAGCTCTACCTTCATCTCCCCCTACCTTGTGTGTTACTTATTTATAGACTTGTATTCCCCATCCTTTTAGATTGTAACCTCCACGTAGGCAGAGACTGGAAAGCTTGCCATCTTTGTAGTCCCAGTACCTAGCAAAGGGCCTTTTAAAGAAAATGAATTAGCTTGAAACCCTGGCATCCATTTGGCCAGTGGTCTCTTCTCTAGTCTCTCCGGCCCCAAAGAATCAGGAGTGCCATTAACCAGAGGCAGGATCCCCAAGAGGTCATTTGGCTGCTCTGCCTCTAAAATGAGAGTCATCAAGCCTGTCTTCCCTTTTGCCCAAGGCAGCTGTGAGATGAGGAGGTAGTTGATAGGAAAACCCTTTGGAAGTTCATGGCTAATTTTTGCTAATCCTAACCAATGGATCAATAACCACAGGACCTCACCATGGAGCCACTGCTGTGTGTGGGAAGTGACCTGGGTCTGGCTGGGGCAGATCACCCCCTCCAAAACCCCCCACCACACGCACATACACACACATACATACCACCCACATGTGCGCGCACACACACACACACACGTGTGCACACACACCCCCTCCATATACCATACATCCACACACATACCCCATCATATACACACACAGATACTACACACCCATACACTCACACACCCTCACACACATGTGTCCCCCACTACATATACATACCCCACACACACCCCCCACACATGTGCATGTACACACATACACACCTCCTCACACACACACACCCATAACCCACCCGCACACATACACATAGACACACACCATGCACACAAACACACACCCACACACCTGCACACATACATACTCAGCACACACCCATACACACACACCCTCACACACACATGTGCACACACCCCATCACAGACACATACACCCACACCCCCTCACACACACCACACACACACACACACACACACATACACCCTCATACACACACCCATACACATCCACACTCACACACACCCTCACACATATACACAGCACACACCCATACATACACACCCCCTCACACACACACACATCTTTTGTCCAGGTCAAGCATCCCCAATGCCTCCAGCCAATCGTCACATGTCCTTACCCCCTGGTCACCCTCCTTCGGACACTCTCTAGTGTGTCAGCCTCCTAACTTGTGAGATGAACTTACTGGGAGGTAAAGGCAGGTTGGCTTGAAAACTGCCCCTACCCGGACCCTCCCCCTTCTTACCCACCCCCACTGCCATCTCATGACTGGGCTTCCTCTCTCCCAGTTAACAACCTTCTCCCTGGGGGCACATTCCCTGCCAGCTGTGGCCGGATGGGAAACAGCTGTGGCAAGGTGTAGCCGCTTCCTATGGCCAGGGGAATGCTCCAGCTGGGGGGCCCCACTTTGGCCCAGATTCGCCACTCCTCTGGCCTGAGCCAAGAGTAAGGGAGGACTCTTCAGGTGGGTAGTTCTGGCTCCTTCCTGCAGCCCCGTCTGGTGGAACACCTCCTAAAGACTCCCCTAGGGAGTGGAGTTACATTCTTTCCAAGGGCTGGGCCAAGAGGGGAAGGAGAAACAGCCCAAGTGGGGGCAAGTGCCCAAGACAAGCTTGGCCTCCTGTTGGTTTTGCCCAGCCCCACCAAAAGTAGTTGGCACCATTTGCAGCAGATGCTGCTGCTGCCTCTGGAAGTGACTTTAGGGTGCTGAGACCTGAGGGCTGTCTCCCTACGTACAAGTAAGCACCAAGGGCCCCAGGCCCAAAGCAGATGAGCAAACGTTCCATCAGCAGCATTCTGCACCCCCCCTCACTAGGTACCAGGCAGGCTCCCCCAAAGTGCAGTCAATATACGCCACAGAGACCATGAGGGATCAGAGGATGGCACTCACCTGGTCCCCCCACATTAATTACACAGGAGGACTCCTGAGGTCCCACAGTCCCAGATCCAGGATTCGAATCCAGCTCCCCTGCCTCTAAGTGCAGGGTCCTTCCTACTATGCCCCACATAAAGGGCTTAGGCCAGGCCCCTGTGGGATTGCAGAATAATCAGGTCTCCAGCACAGTGGCCTTGTCTTCTTGGATTTTAAGGGGTGGCATCTATACCAATGGCTTTGAGCTAAATCCAGATGGTTTGGTGCTAACATACTGGGAGAGGACTATTTCTGGTCTTTGCAGATGCCATCTGGTTCAGGGACAAAGCCTTAGGTTGATCCAATGGGATAATTAGTATAAGTAAAGGCTTTTGCAAAATTCTTAAGCACTCTCTAAATGCTCCTTGTACTTATCATTGTTGGTACCCACCGGGCATTTTTTAGGGCAGAGTTGGACTGGGGGTGTGTGTGATAAGTCACATGGCCTTGGGGTGAGATCTTAGCCTCATCCTGGAATGGAAGCCCGGGGAACTGGAGGGGAGGGATTCTTTCCTTTTGTCTTTGTAGCCCCAGAGCCTGGCATGGGACCTTGTACACAGTAGGCACTTCACACTTGCCTCATGTTGGGGGATGAGGCCCTGAAGCCCTGCAAGCCAGACCCCAGGAAGGACAGAAGAGGCCCACTGAAGTGACCTATGCTTTATTACACCCAAGGGAATAAACTTTTATATAGTGCCTACTATGTGCCAGGCACTGTGCCAAGCACTTTACAAGTATGATCTCACAAAACCCTGCAAGGTAGGTGCTCTTGTTATTATCCCCATTTTACTGAGGTAATTCGAGGTTGCCCAGGGACACACAGCTAGCAAGTGTCTGAAGGCAGATTTGAACTCAGGTCTTTCTGATTCCAGATCCAGAGCTCTATCCACCACACCCTCAGCTACCTCCGCTTCTGCTGGTGGTGGGCTGAATGCCTCCCTCCCTCTCTCCTTCTCTTCCTTTCTTTCCCCTAGCCCTTCTTTCTCCATCCCTCCCTCCCTCTCTCCTTCTCTTCCTTTCTTTCCCCTAGCCCTTCCTTTCTCCATCCCTTCCTTCCTCCCTCCCTCCCTCTCTCCTTCTCTTCCTTCTTTCCCCAGCCATTCCTTTCTCCATCCCTCCCTTCCTCCCTCCCTCCCTCTCTCCTTCTCTTCCTTTCTTTCCCCTAGCCCTTCCTTTCTCCATGCCTTCCTCCCTCTTTTTCTCCATCCCTTCCTTCCCTCCTAATCTCTTTGCTCTTACTTCTCCCTTCTATCCCTGCTTCTTCATCTCCCTCTATCTACTCCTCTCTTTCCTTCCTCCTCTTCCTTCCTTCTTCCCTCACTCCTTCCATCCCTCCCTCCCCCTCTCTCACATGCCTCCTGGGCCATGGTTTTTTGCCACACTTGAACCACATTTGGCTGGTGACTTCTGACCAGTAAGAAAGATCTCCACAAACAGACTTGCTCTTAGGGCCAAACTGCGCTGTGGCACATCTTTCAGGCCAATCAGCTTGGGCTTTGCAAGGTCCAAACGCACCCATTTGTTGGTGTCTGTGGCTTTGCTTGACCTCCTGGTTTTCCCTCTAGGTGAAAGCTATGTGTGCTCCTCGGACAATTTCTTCAAGAAGGTGGAGTACGCCAAGAACGCCAACCCCAACTGGTCGGTCAATGTGAAGACCTCGGCCAATCTGAAAGCTCCCCAGTCCCTGGCCAGTAGCCACAGCGCCCAGGCCCGGGAGAACAAGGACTTTGTTCGGCCCAAGCTGGTGACCATCATCCGCAGTGGGGTGAAGCCCCGCAAGGCTGTGCGGGTGCTCTTGAACAAGAAAACTGCTCACTCCTTTGAGCAAGTCCTCACTGACATCACTGAGGCCATCAAGTTGGAGACGGGAGTGGTCAAAAAGCTGTACACTCTGGATGGGAAGCAGGTAGGTGCCTGGGCTGAGAAGCCCCCTTGTCCCCCCACCCTGTCCAGAGCCCTAAGGGTACCACAGTACCTACCTTCCCCCACCCCCTGCCCATGAGGTGTACAGTCATTGGATGGGAGAGGCTGGCCAGCCTAGTGAGCAGGCTAAGCCTGGAGGTCTGGATCCCAGCAGCAAGTTCCCCTGGCCTCCTCCTCCTCACCCCAGTCACAGGAATCCTAGATTCTAATCTGGAAAGGCCCTTGGAGGTCATCTCGTCCATCCCATTAGGCGTATGACATTCAGTGTTGCAGGATGCAACCTATCTTGTCTGTTGTTAATGAAAACTGATGTCTATATCAGGCTTTAACTTTTGGGAAATGCTTAAGCCACAGCGTGTCTTCTGAGGCTCCTAACAACTGTGTTCAGCAGGTAGTGGTGTTATCCATCACACAGAAAAAGAGTCTAAGAGACTTGACCACTGATGCCCTGGCTCTGTCATTTACCACCTTTGGGACATAGGTCAGGTCACATCATCTCTCCCTGAAACACAGAATTTGAGCAGTCATCTAGTCCAACCCACACCCGAAAGGAAGTGCCACTCTAGCATAGCCCACGAGTAGTCAGCTGGCCTGTGTTTGAAGACCTCCAAGAAGGAGGAGCCCACTGCCCATTCCATGGTGGGAAACATAATCATATTTGAGCATCACAACAACCCTGTGAGGTAGGTGCCGTTATTATCCCCATTTTACAGGTGAGGACACTGAGGCAGACAGATGTGAAGTGACTTGCCCAGGGTCACACAGCTAAGATGCATCTGAGGTAGGATTTGAACTCACGTCTTCTCGTGTACTGTAGCGCCCCCTGGCTGCCCCTTGGCCACCACATCACACATCGCTGACTTTTCAAAACAACTCCTGCCTGTTCATACCATGACACAGTTGTCAGACTGTTCTTACACTTGTGTGGTGGATCCTTCTCAGCCCAGGTACAGGACTTGGTGCTTAAACTGTTGGCTGGAAGTTTATTAAGAGTCAGCCCAACGTTCTGAGCTGGCAAGAACATTGTGGATCCTGACTGCACCATCCGATGCGTTAGCAGTCCCTCCCACCTCTGCCTAGACTCAAGGAGCCTATCATCGATGCTGCTATCCAAGTCATGAAACAGCCTAGAGCTTAGCACAGATCCCTGGGGCACTCCACTGCAGACCTGCTAGCCATTAACAACTACTCTAGATCAGGCCATCCAAAGCACTTGTGGATCCAGAATCAGATGAGGAGCTTCTTGTCCAAAATCTCTCCACGGCATTACCCTCATTGACTAGGTCAGTAATCTGGTGCAGAAAGGACCTGGCCTGTTCTTGTGCAAGCCCAGCTGCTGCTTTTTCTAGACGTTCACCAACCATCTCTCCACTGATCCTTTTGAACGTTGTCCCAAAAATCGTTGGCCTGTTGTTTGCAGATTCTGTTCTCTTCCTTTTTGTGAAAATCCGGATCCTATCTGCCCTTCTACATAGCAGGCACTGTGAGTCAGCAGCCACAGCTGCCGGTTCTTTCAGTACTTGGGGATGAGCATTCATCTGGGCTGAGGGACTTGATACCCTCTCCTTACTTATCTGTTACTCACTTTTGTTCTGCCCCCTCCAGGGTATGAGGAGGACATTGTCCTCTGAAAAGAAGAATGGAACAACTGAGCAGTTGTCATCATCCCATGCACCCCCAGCATAGGTCCCATCCCTCCTTCTTCCTCCTTTCTTCCCAATAGAACTTTTGGAAACCTCTTTTTGTTGTACTTTGCTCCCCTCAGCAGCTTCAGTTCATTCTGTGCTTTGGCATTCTTACCACACTTTTCTATTCATCTCTTACCTGGCTCTGTTTCCACCTTCTGTACATTTCTTTTTCAATCAAAGTTTGTCGGTGAGTTTCCTACGCATCCACACTGGTCTTTTCAAATGAATCGTATTTTTTCCTCATTAGAATTATTTCCATTTGTTCAGAATTCCCTCCTGGCTGATTTCCCCTGAAGAATGGTACTCCTCGGGATTCCACCCATCTTCCGTCTGATCTTTGAAATTGGCCTTCAATAAGGAAAGGGCCTGTCGGATTATGGATCAATTTTCTCTCTTCTATCACAAATTCTAGGAGAGGGTGTTCACTCCTCCCCAGGGTTCCCATCATTTCCACCCCTGCCCCCACTTCTTCCCTGTTTGTGAGGATAAGATCCAGAATAGAATTTCCCTTTGTTGGTTCCTCCGCTTTTTGAAGGACAAAATTATCCCTAAGGCAAGTCAAAAATTATGAACTACTCTGCTTTTGGCAGAGACAGAGCTCTAGCAGATGTCTGGATAATTTAAGTCCCCCCTCACTACTTACTACTACACCATATGTCTGTGCCAGCCTCATGATCTGTTTCCTTCATCGATTTCCTCTTTCTGCCCTGGTGGTCTGTAGTATACTCACACAATCACTTCTGTTTATCCCTGCTTTGACATTCACTCAAATACTCTGCCCTCTTGTTCTTAGATTTCCTCACACGAATATACCTTCTTAGTTTATAGTACTACTCGACCCCTTTTTCCTAGCCTATTTCTTTTGAATAAAGCACACCCATCTAGAGCCATAGTCTAACCAGAGGTTTCTTTCCACCAAGTCTCAGGGGATCCCTAGGAGGTAAAATATCCTCCCTTGCATAGGAGCTCTAGTTCTTTTTGTTTGGTGAATAAACTTTGGGCATCTGGGTGTAAACACTTGGGGACATAGGTTCAGTTCTTGGGTTTTAGCTCCCTTGAATTTGTGGGTGTCTGAACTATTAGTCTTCCTTCTTTGTGACTACTCTCTAACTTATCTAACTCTCTCATCATTTTTAGTTTAAAGCCTCTTGGATTAGACTTGCAAGACCTCTGAAAGATATACTCTTACCAACCTCTGAAAGGTGCACTCTATCCCTGGCCACATATCTGTCAACCCTTTATTATAAGCCATGATTCAGAAATCTAAAGCCAATTCTCAGATACCTTTTCAGCCAGCTGTTCACTTCCCAAATTAATTTTTCTCCTTTGATATCCGTTGCTTTCAAGGGGCAAAGAAAACACAGCCTGTATCCCGATGATCTCCAGTTTCATGCCCAAAATGTCATAATCGCTGGTAATACTTTTTTCAGTTCTTCCTCTCTATTATTGTTATCAAGTCAACAAACAGCTGCCTCAGTACCCTTGAGCAGCAGGGACTCACCAACTTTCCTGGCTCTTTTCTTCTTCCTCATCCCCTTTCAGGGTGATCTCGCCCCCAATAGTTTCTGAGGCTCTATTATAGCATTCTCTGGAAGACAAGCAGCTCCTTCCTCCTCAGAGCACATGGTCCTTGACCAGAGGGTATTTTTTGACCCAACCCCATTCCTTCTCTTGTGAGTCCTTTCTAATTTTCACTGGTTTGCCACGGAACTCATTACCTCATTTCTTTTAGGGCTTGAGTTGAGCTATCCCAATGGAACATAAACTTCTTGAAGATGGGGTCCATTTCATTCTCACCTTTGTATCCCTGGCGCCTGTGTGGCACTGTGCCAGTCACATAGTAGGTGCTTAATAAGTGCTTGTGGAATTGAATTGAGTTGGATCCATGACAGGAGGTGCATAGATTGTCCTTCCCCCCCAATTTTATGTCTATGTGAAGTGTGTCTTTTCTTTTGGAGACAAAAAGGACCCTGTGCTCAGAATTTGGAAATGTGGTTTGAAGGCAATAATTCAGTGAGAAGCACAAAGTGGGGCTGGTGAGTTCAGAAAGATGATAGAGAAACAGATTGATGGCTGGAGGCCAGAAGGAGTGAAGGGAAACACTGTGAAACTGGGGGAGCCCAGCTGAGGGAGGCCAAGAACCTGTCCAAAGCAGCCAAATCAATCAGAAGGGAGTCTATGAGGGAAATTGCCTTTGGCAGGGAATAGTTTTTCCCTCACCTGGAGGTGGTTCATTTAGTCGACCTGAGCACAATCAGAGAACAAGGCACCAGTGAGACCAGTAAATGCCTGATACCCTCATAGTAAGGGGTACACAGTAAAAAAAAAAGTCAGCAGGTTGGGATGGGTGGGAGTGGGGTGGTACCCAGCACCAACTTCGACATGGTCTGAAGTAAATAGAGAAGAATCTGACTTCTTGTGTCACAGCCGAGGGGAATCTGATTTTGACTTATGATACATTGGTGGATGGGCCACAGGCCATCATGCAAACTCAGTCTGGTAGTATCTCATCTTATCTTGGGTGTTGGCTGAACCAAAAGAATCCTGGATTATATAGTACACAGACAGAGGTTATGTCAGAGCCAATGGGCTCAGGGACTATGACTGAACCTGGAGTGGAACAAGGCCCATTCACCTGAGAGACAAGCTCGAGGAAGCCATAAATAGTCCTGATATCACATGGACATTTGGACCATAAGCCTTCTTCCCTTTGAGCATCTTGCCAGTTGGTGATGCTTGCGCAGAACCCTCAGTGTAGACCACATTGCACAGGTTAATATCCATCCTGTAGGAGGTCTGAGAGCAGAGGGCAGCCCTGCCCTGTCCCAGGGCCTCTGCTCCTTCTAAAGACTGGCTGCCTCATCTGCCTAAGTCATGGATCAGCATTTAGATGTCAGGGCATTTCTGATCTGCCAGTCAGGATAGCCAGATGCTGACATGTAGCTCTGACAGTTGGACCTTGACAGTTTTGTTACCGTAGTGGCTGCTGAGTGATCTCTCTCCTCTCTTTCTCTCTCTCTCCTCTCCTTCTTCCTCATTCTCTCTCTTCTCTCTCTCTCCTTCCTTTCTCTCTCTTCTCTGTCTCTGTCTCTCTCTCTCCATCTCTCCTCTCTCTATGTCTCTCCTCTCTCTCTCTGTCTCTCTTCTCTCTGTCTTTGTCTCTCTCTCCGTCTCTAAAGACAGGCAGAGTAAGTCCAAATGGCCATTACCTGAGGTCAGAAGAAAGCTATGGGATATTGAGAGGAAAGGCCTTATTGGCATTGGTCGGAGTATGATCTGACAGTGAGAGTAACTCCCTCCTCTTTCAGGGTTCAGTTGTCAGAATCCCAAGCTGATAGGGGCAGCCAGGCCATCTGGACAACCCTAATTCAGTCAGTCAGTATACAATCATTAAGTGCCTACTATATTCCGGGCACCATCCCCAACATTCAGAATATAGACAGGCCCCAGGCCCTGCACTCTTAAGTTTATCATCTAATGAGGAGAAAATAAATAAGAATAATTATGCTACAGGGAATAATGAGCACAGGAGAGCTGTAGGTAAAGAGTTGTGAGAAATTTGAGGGGAGTGAGATCATTTTCCTTGGGGGGAAGGTCAAGGAAGGTTTCATGGAGAACATGGTATCTGAGTCCATTAGGTAGCATAGTGCTTGGAGTCAGGAAGACTTGAGTTCAAATCCTGACTTGGATGCTTACTAGCTATATGACCCTGGGCAGGTCACTTCACCTCTGTCTGCCTCAGTTCCTTCCTCTGTCAAATGAGGGGGTGAGACTCCGTGGTCTCTAAAGTTCCTTCTAACTCCACCATCCTATGATGTGAGCCCTGAAAGACATGGTACTCCTGAGAGGTGGCCTACTTAGCCTCTGCTTGAACACCCCCAGAGATGAGAGACTCACTAGCTTTCAAGGATTGTTAGAAAGCACTTCTCTCTGCCCAAGACTGTAAGCTTCCAGTGGCAAAGGCTCTCTGGACTTTGCTAAAGGGATGCCACCAATACTGTCACTCCCCACCACCAGCCACTGAATATCTGGAGGACAAGGGATTTCCCCTCTAGGCCTCAATGCCGATTTCTCCGAGTTGAGGGGAGTCAGACCTGATGTGTTATATCCTTACTATGTGGTGGAAGGGTTGAAGGCCTGGAGGGCCCCCTTGCCAAGGGACTAGAACGAGGTGGCAAATTTGTGACATTTTCTCCAAGTGATTGGAAGAGCTGGCAATTCTCTCCTTCTGCCTGAGGCCCCGAAGAAGGGTGCATGTGTGGGGTTGGGGGGGATGGATGAAGGAAAGGATGGGGAGGGGGAGAGCTCAATTAGCATCGAGCCGACGAGTCCTGTAGCTCATCCAAAGTTAAGTTTGCATCTGCAGCTATTTTTGGTGATAATTAAGATAGACCCACCTATCACAAGACATACGTCGTCTCCCTTATGACAGGAACCCTGCCAGATTGCAGAGTATGGGCTTGAAAAGGCTGGGGGTGCAGGGTGGGAAGGGTGTTCCAAGTCAGGAAGGGGCATGAGAATGGACATCCTTTCTGCTGGAGGATGGAAGCACACTCTGAGGATTCAGCAGAAACCATGGCTAGACATGGACTGCTGCTCTAGGAGATGGTGCCATGGAACTCACGGGATCCATAGTTGTTATTATGATTTTGTGAGGTAATATGCCAGAGCAGACAGAGAGGCAGGAAGATCTGGGTTCAAGTCCTTTCTCTGACATTCTGAACCAATCACTTCATATCTCAGTGCAGCTAAGACCAAAAGTTGCAGAGAACATGTCAACCTGCATTGGTGGAAGGAATTATCTGGCCTCAGAGTTCTCTATACAAGAGGCCTATTCACTAAATGGGTGTTGCCTCACTCAAAGTGAGAACCCGAAAAGGCCTTAGCCTGAAAGGCCCGGAGTCTCCCATTATATCCTGGGCCATCTCCAGTCATCCTGATGAATATCTGGCCACTGGACTGAGATGGCTCAGGAGGAGAAAGTGAGGCTGGTGACCTTGCACAGCCCTCCCTCCCTCACTCAAATCAAAGTCAACTGCAAGTCATGTCATCATCTCCCTGATGCCATGGTCCTCTTCAAAAACGAAGGACAAACAACAACAAATCCCAGGTCCATCCCCTAGAGCTGTAACTAGGGTAAAGAGACTGGTCTTTGACTCTGTGCTCCAAAATTTAGAGGGTGCTAACAGCACTCATGCCTTTAGTGTATAGAAACAATTGAACTTAGAACCAAGTTAGCAAAAATCACTGGTTAAGATAGGAACTAGATGGTGCCTCCTCTCCCAGTCATGTGGGAGAGGAATTTGACTTGTATTTTATGACTCTAGGAAGCAGAACAAGAAGTAACGGGTAGAAGCTGGAGAAGCAAATTTAGTTCCAGAGTCAGGAAAACCTAAGAATCAGAGCCAGCAGAAGCTCAATGGGTGGCCTCAGAGGCGTCTCCACATTAGACAAGGGTGGAGTGTGGAAGGCCACTTAAGGGGAAGACTGTGGAAGTCCATGGAAATTATGCTCATGTGAGGATTGGGCCTAGTGGGGAGAGATGGCTAGAGCCTGAAGAGGAACTTACGATGGCTGGGGGTAGGATCACTGCCTTCAGTCCTTAGAAGGGCTCTCATGTAAGAGGCAAACTAGGAGGGATGGGTGGTCGCTACTTGAGGGCAAAAACTACTTCAGTTTGTATGAGAATGGAGTGACTCACTCATGAAAAGTGCTTACTACATATTTGTCCGATTGCGGTTGTTCAGTCGTGTTCAACTCTTCATGACCCTCTTTGGGGTTTTCTTGGCAAAGATACTGGAACAGTTTGCCATTTCCTTCTCCAGCTCATTTTACAGATAAGGAAACTGAGGTTAAGTGACTTGTCCAGTCACACAGATAGTGAGTGTCTGAGGCTAGATTTGAACTCAGGTCTTCCTGACTCCAGGCCCCGTGCTCTATGCACTGCAGCGCCACCTAGCTGCCTTTGAACTGAAGTTGCAGAAAGGTAAATTTAGGTTTGATATAAGGAAAACCTTCCTGACAGAGTTTTCTTCTAATTGTGGAATGGGCTGGTGCAGGATATCCTGGGTTCCCAGACAGTAGCCATCTTTAAGTTAAGGTTCAATGACCGATCACTGGGTGTGTTGTTCAGGTTCCAACTCTGAGACTCTGTAATTCCGTACCTTGGTTCCTTAGGTATACAATGGAGACAACCGGTGCTCCCTTCCAGAACCCACAGGGTGGTCTGAATGCGTGTGCTGTTCCTTGGCATTGTCCAAGACTCCCTTCCCCCAACACACAAAGCAAATTTCTACCTCCCTGCTTGATTGTAGATCAGCCACTCCAATGACACTCTGGAGAGCTGCAGAGGTGGGGGTGAGAGGAGTGATGCATCTAGCACAAGGCCCCCCATGGGCAGGGGGAGGAATGGGGGGAAGATCTTGGCATTCAGGGCAATCCTTTGAGCCCAAGCCCCCACCCCCACCCTTCTCTCCTACACTATTCCTTCCCATAAGTCATGCTTTCAGCATTTAGAAGCTGGCAGCTGCAAGGCCTGGTTGCTAGGCAACCACTTTCCTAGCACAAAGAGCCCTCCCTCAGCTAGGAAGGTCAGGCCCATCGGTGTGGAACAGCTGGGCGGATACTGTCTTTGTCTTGCTCCTGTCTTGGTTAATCACAGGGCGCCAAATGCAAGTCAAACTTCTTTGAGGAATAGGACTCGCTGGAGGAAACAATCGTAGTCAGCTTCTGCTGTCTAGCTGAAATTGGAAAACCTTGCCTTCATTCTGGGGCCATTTTGAGACCAGGTTGTGAGGTTCAAGGCCTGACAAAGGCTCCGTGGACAGAGGCACTTCTTCTACTGAGGTACATTGAAGACAATGAGCTTGGAAATGAGATGCCCATCCTAGCCTCAGAAGGTCCCATGGGATGGTCTGCTTCTTGCATTCGTGGCCTGAAAGGGCAATTTCTTGTTGTCGTTCAGTTGTTTACAGTCGTATCCACCTGTTCGTGACCCTCTTTGGGATTTTCTTGGCAAATATACAGAGTGGTTTGCCATTTCCTTCTCCATCTCATTTTACAGATGAGGAAACTGAGGCAAACAGGGTTAAGTGACTTGCCCAGGGTCTCACAACTAATGTCTGAGCCTGGATTTGAATTCCGATCTTTCTGATTCCAGGGCAAGCTCTCTATCCACTGAAGCACCTAGCTGCCCCTCAGAGAGCAATACTCAAATCTGAAGTCTTGCAATCTGAGCCCTTAATGCCCACCAGACTCAGAGATGCCTTGACCTCCCTATCTAAATGTGGGTCTATGGAAACTCATGTCATCCAACTCTTCTGGGCAGGGCCCATCTCAACTAAATCTTTAGGTGAGTCCCCTATATGTGAACCAAAGCTATCTTCAGTGAGGGCACAAGTAGGACCCAAACAGGCTATTCAAAGTTATATTCAGCAATATAATATAAAAAGAAGCCTGTTTGATGTGGAAGGGTAAGGAGCCCCCAGCCCAAGTACTGTGATCACAGAAGGCCCAGATAGCTTACCTGAGTCCATCAGCCAACAGAACACCAAGTGTGAAGGCAATCTCCTACAAATATGTGAATAAGCCCTTAATTTGAGAATGTTCAAGGGCTTTAGGCCATTGGACAAAAGCAAATATGATACCACACAGGCAACATTTTGTGCCTGATTGACAGAATCACATGCCCCTCTGGGCCCAGAGATAAGAGTCAAAGTGAACCAGGCTAGTGGGGGAAGAGCTGAGGATTCCAGAGTAGGCTCCTGAGAGGGAATCATTCTTGGGAGAAGGAGACTTTCTCTCTCCTTCCTCCCTCCCCCACCCCCCATTAACAATACCATCAGAGAGACTGGACCAATAGGACACAGTGCAGAGTGATACAAATGAGACCAAATGTATGTAGAAGCACAGCCACCTGAGGAGGAAGGCACCTTCAAGGCACACGATGACCCCTTACACCACAGACAAACACCACATAGAGACTCAAGAAAGGACCCCTAGGCCATGAAGTAGCAGGAGCTGCCACACATGCCTCACCTAAGGGCCTTGCTGCTGTTGCTCTCTGGGTTTGAGCCTCCTCTTCCCATGGAGCCATGTATATTTGTGGGAAAGTATGCCCTGGGCTTTTTTTAGTGGGGAGTGGGAAGTGGGAGTGGGTTTGTACCAACCATTCTTAGGAAATTCTTTTTCTAAGAGTTGATTGGCTGGCTGGCTGGCTGGTACTTGTTGATGGGAAGCACACTAGTGGAGGCTTGTGAGAAACAGTGCCAGAAACCCAGTGCCTCAGAGAGAACTAGAGCCCTTAGCATTACAAGGACCAGGAACCCTTTCAGGGCTCAAACCACAAGTATAAATTCCAGTTGGGGGAGTGGGCCCAGATGAGGTGCCACACATGACCCTTTGATCAAAACATCAGATAAGGTATAAAATAGAGAGATGTCTGCTCAGCATGACAAGGAGGAGATCGAATGCAGAGTCCAAGTTGGAGAGGGATTCTCTGTGGATGGTAAGGTTCTCCTTATGTTCCTGTTTGTGGATGACATTGTGCTGATTGGGTCAAGCCCCCGAACACTGTGGGGGCTCCTGGAAGAGGTGTGTAACCACTCAAAATAATTTGGCCTGACCATCCACATAAGCAAGCCCAAGCAGATGAAGAATGTAGATTGCTGAGATCATGATGCACGTGCGGATGGACAATATGAAGCTTGTGCATCAGTACGTATCTCTGTGATAGACAGATGAATTTGACCCACAGTTGAGAAGGAGGATGAAAGCAGGCTGAATTGCCTTCAGAAAATTGCAGGGCTCTTTTAATGACCCCCAAGCCTGCCATGTAAACTTCTTCTGAGGTTGCTCTGCTATAGTGAGTCATGAAAATGGCAATCTGAAAAAAACCAAAAGTGAATGTCAGGTAAAGGGACAGGGATGGCAGATGGGTAGCCAGAGCGCTCCAGAGGTGTGCTCATAATGGCAACAAGGGAAACCTTTAACACGTTGCATAGGACCCCACTCCCTACTGTGCTGAACTTACGAGAGGACATACACAACACTTCCACAGAATGGACAGGTATAAGTGGGTTGCAATCTGCATCACTGAAGGGAATTTCTAATTAGTGATTCACACTGGTGCCCACACTGGTTCACAAAAGTTCAGGTCTGTGTGATGTCACCAAAATGAAAAGCGAGGCCACATGCTTCTGTATCCAACACCCCCTGGCAACTCTGAGCTAATATCTGTTCTTCCGTTTAAAGTTGAAGTGGGAGGTTGGCATGAGAAGACCACTGGCCTAGGACTCTGAAAACCTGGGAAAAGGCAACCAGGTGTGGCATAAGGAGCACCAAAGTAGGGAAATTAGAGTTTTGCCCCCGTCTTACCTCCAGTATCTATGTCACACACAAACATATACACACATGTATACACACATACACACACAACCTAGCCTTGTTTCCTTCCTCACACCTGTGGTTGGCTGGCCATTTGGAAGGTCATAGATGTCTCACCATTTCTACTCACTGCCAAAGAATCCTCTGAAACTGATTTTGGTTTGCATCTTCATTCTTTTCTTTTTTAAATTTTTTTTTATTTTTGGAGGGGGAAAGACAGGGCAATTGGGGTTAAGTGACTTGTCCAAGGTCACACAGCTAGTACATGTATCAAGTGTCTGAGGCCGGATTTGAACTCAGATCCTCCTGACTCCAGGGCCAGTGCTCTATACACTGTGCCAACTAGCTGCCCCCTTCATTCTCTTCTTGATAGACTTTCATGTGCCTGCTTCAGCGGCCCTCCATTCCCCTCCCCTGGCCATGTGCAGGCAGGCCCTGGCAGCTGACCGTCACCAGCAGCCAATGAAGGCCCTTTATGGCCTTCACTGTTGAGGATTCTGCAGAGGCCTTCCTGGGACCTGGTGTCCCAGGCTGCTGAATACCCACTGCTCCTTGATGTCCTATCACAGAGCCTGCTGAGGCCTTCACTGGCCAATGGGCAAAATATGGACCTCAGAGACTCATTGGATTTAGAGCTGGAAAGGGCTTCACTAGAGTTTATCTAGTCTAGCCCCTCATTTGACAGAGGAGGAAAATGAGATCTCGAGAGGGCAAGGGACTTGTCCAGGGTCATACAGTGGGAGAGTTGGAATTCAAATCTGGGGCTTCAGACTTCTTCCACTACACTACACTGCCTCTCCCAACCAGTATCTACCTTCAGTCTTACAGCTTCCTTAAAAACCTGATATGCCCCCCCAATTTCTGTAGCTTCCAAAAGGTGGATGATCCCCCCCATCCCGCCTTCCCCCCAGTAGCACACCCAGTTTTACAGGGTCTGTCCACTGCCAGAACGTTAGAAACAGTAGATTCTTTGTCCCTATGGGGAGTGGTCCTCAGCCTCCACTGGCCGCCTGCCTGTTCAAGAGACTAGTTTGCTGCCCAGAGGCACTGTCCGTGGTGCTGAATACGGTCAGCATATCAAGGTAGTGTCAGGAAAAGCAAGGGAAAGAAGAAATCCAGGTCTTGCTGCCAGGAAGTCCTTTGGGGCAGGGGAAAGGGAAAAGAGGAAGGATAGGGAGCTGGGGAGAAGTCAGGCAGGTAGGCTAATGAATCTGATAAACAAATGATGGAATTATTCAAAATGGTTGTTGCAGTGAGGTTGACTATGGCCCAGTGCCTTCCTGAATTACTTTTCAGGATCATGTCATAGAATCATAGGACTTTGAGATGAAAAGAACCATATGGACCACCAAGTCCAAGCCCTCATTTTATGTAACCAGAAATATGAGATGAATCCTAGGCTCTGCTCTATAATCCTGGGGCAGTCAATGCCATTGAGCTAGGTCTGCCCCCCATATAGCTGTCTGCAGGATGGGCTCAGGCTAGGACTGGTCCCTAGCTTAGAAGAGAATAAGATGGGTAACTGGGTTGGGGGGGAGGGTTAGAAGAGGATTACTGAAACTAAGGCATTTGTCTTCTTTTGGCTTTGGTCTTCTGAGCATCCAGGAACTCTCTAACTTCCAGGGCTAGTTCTATCTAGCCTAGAGCTACCCTCCCAGTTGCTTTCTTATGCTTCTATCCTCAACCAAATGGGAGCTCCACCTCAAGAGGAACAGATCAAACATTGCCATGGGTTAGAAAGCAATATGAATCAGCCTCTGGGGATCAGAGCCCACCCAAGCACAAGTTAATAGCATCCCAGGCTCAGTCAACACTGGTTCCATTGGCTAGCGGCCCTGAACAAAGACAGGGAGCACGAGTTAAATGGTCAGGGAGCCCAAGTGGCAATGGGACCCCAAGCTACATATGGTTATTAACAATGGCCTTGATAGTGGATAGTGATGCGATAAAAGAGCAAATCTCTTCTATGGAATGTGCAGCCTACTTGGGGGCTTCTTGCGAGGCTGTGTGAAATAGACAGGAATAGAGGAAAAGATACTGTTTTGGACTCAGGGGCTTGGGTTCAAATCTAAGCTCTTTAACATATTACCTGCATCATTCTGAACAAATCACTTCTCCTTTCTGGGACGAGGTCTGCTCATCTATAAAAATGAAGATACTGCACTCAGGGGTCTGTAAGGGCCCAGATGTCAGCTCGGGGAATTCTATGATCTGAAATGCCTTACCATCGCTGAGTCTTAGAAAGATGACAGAACATGGCCAGCTATTTTCTGTAGGACTATGTGGAGAGTACCCACTTATCCACTCTTTGGGGGTAAATGGAAACTGAGCCCAGAGCATGCTGCACTGCACTCCATACCCCCCAAGGCCAGCACCCAATAATGTGGGCCGGGACCAGCAGCTGCCGGGGGCAGTACCTCCTGGGCTGGTGGCAAGTGGAACGCTGATCTCCCCAAAGGAAGGCTCATTTCCTGAATTGCAGCTTCTGCTTTTTTCCTTTTGAGAGGCTTCCTCAGCAGCAGCAGATGCCCCTTGAGATAAATTGCCAGCTATTTCCCGGTGGAAGCTTAAGGGGCCCTAGTAGCCTTTCCTGGGCCCGAGATTCCAGAGGAGGCCCCTGAACCATCCAAATTCAGGTCCCCCTGCCCCGATCACCTTTGCCAAGCTCTACAGGGGCCAGATTCTTGACTTGGAAGTAGCTCTCCCAGCATTTAAGAGGCCCTTACTACAATGATTATAGCCAGACTATTCTGTGGGGCTTTGCTCCTTCTGGGGCAGCTAGGTGGCGCAGTGGATAAAGTGCTGGCCCTGAAGTCAGGAAGACCTGAGTTCAAATGTGACCTCAACTGTGTGACCCTGGGCAACTCACTTTACCCTGTTTGCCTCCATTTCCTCATCTGTAAAATGAGCTGGAGAAGGAAATGGCAAACCCCTCCAGTATCTTTGCCAAGGAAAACCCCAAAGGGGGTCACAAAGAGTTGGATATGACTGAAATGACAGAACAACAACTGCCCCCCTCTGATGGGGGACTGGCCCAGTCCATCCGTGTGCTAGCCTGCTGCCCTGCTGAGGATGTGTTGCTCTTCCACTCTGGCCAGCTGGCACTACAAGCCATTGTGGGAAAGGCCATCTGGCTGTCAGGCACCCCCAACCCCAGGTAAAGCAGGTCTGTCCTGGCCCGCCTTGTGGAGGACTAACAATGACCTAAGAGCTCATAGGGGCTTTTCATGCTGGGATGGGCAGATTGACCTCTTTCAATGGGATTGTGGCTAAGGAGGAGGGAGATTGAATGTAGTTAGAGGCCCAGGCCCTGACCAGTCCTGGGCTTCTGTTGGGATGCTAATCAGGTTGCTCCAGGCTGCTGCCACCTCAGCCATCGCCCACCATCGATGAGGTCACCGAGATAGTTGCCATCAGATTCTTTGTCTGAGAGACTGCAGTGGCTCAGCCGCAGAGTGGGGAGGGGGGAGGGAGCTGGGCCTGGCTGACGCAGAATGCTGCCTGTGTGGAGGGGAATATCACCATAGCAAATGAGTGGCTGTGTTAGCCAGTCTTTCCTGGCTCCTCCCACCCCCAACTTCTGGCAAAGGACTATGGTAGTGTGCATATGCTGTGGGTATGGAAGGCCATAGTTAGTGCCTATGGGATATCGGAGGTCGGGGCTTTCAGTGTCAGGTATTGGCCCTCGTGTATGTGGCGCAGTGCTGGGCTGGACTTGAGATGGGTGGGGTGGAGGTGGGCTCAGAGAAGGGGAAGGCATGGATAGGACTGTTCTTGCCTTTCTTTGTATCCGCAGTCCTCAGCACTCTGCCTGATGCATGGGAGGCACTTACTGACTGACAGGGGCCCACAGGAGACAATGGAGGCCCAGAGAGGGGGAATGACTTGTCCAAGGTTCCCTAGGTAGGAAGCATCAAAGCTGGGGATCACCCCCAGGTGCTCTGCCTCCCTCCCAATGCAGCAATCCTCTGCCTACTGCACTGCACTGGTGCTCTAGAGGGCGCTAGCTGAAGATGGCAGAGCTGGCTTTTTCCAGGTGGCTAGAGAGCCCACCAGGGCTCCCCACAAAGAGCCCGCTGCGGCTCCCCAAAGAGCCCAGGGCATCCCAGAAGCAGGATTGAGAGCCTAGCAGACAATGGCTTTAGCATGCTAGATTATGGGATGAGTAGTAAGAGGCAAGCAGGGCTTTGGGATTGGAGACAGCCAGGCTAAGGGTTAGAAACCCCATCTTTGCCCCCACGTCAGCACGGGCAGGGGTCTGGCAACTAGGCGAGCAAGACAGAGGCCTCGGTATCTAAGGGTATAGATGGTTGAAAGGTCAGCCAATGCCAATCTTGCCTGTCATCCCATTTGGCTGGAGCATAGACCAGGAAAGGGAAGTAGTGGGAAATAAGGCTGGATCCACGCAATCTTTCCATTTGGATCCTAAATGCCAGGTCAAAGTGAGAGACAAAGCTTCCAGGGCTAGGGAGGTAGCATCTCACTGTCCTCTGCCTCATCAGACCACATCTGGAGTATTAGGCTCAGATCTGGGGAATGTCTGGGGAGGACAACCAGGAGGGCCTTGAGTCGAGGCCACATGAGAACCAGTTGAAGGAATTGATGGATCTCTAGCCTAGGGAAGAGAAGAGTCAGGGAGAACAGGAGAACTGCCTTCAGTTCAGTTCAGCTGGGTTGGGAGGCAGAGGACCCATGTTCCCATCCCTAGGCTCTGGCACTTGCTAGCTATGGGACCTTCCCCTCCCTAGCCCTCATTCTCTCCCTTTGTGAAATTAAGAGACTGGACTAGATTCCTCTAGGGTCCCTTCCAGCTCAAAATCCCCAAATCCTAGAATTGGTTCTCCAAATGTCTAATGAGTTCAGTGTCCATGGCAGAGGCTGTAGGGTCTATCACTTAAGAGTTGGGAAGAGAGTAGAATAGCTGCTTTCTTCATCTTGGAGAAGGGCTTTGCTTGTGAGCAACAGCAAGGCCATGGGGTAGAGGAAGATCCCTTTGTAATTTAGTTAAAATATGGTCAAAGAAATACTATCTCCCATTTGCACCAGAAACTTAGGATGACAGATGTGACCACCAAAAGAGAACAGAGGACAAACTCCCTGTGGCCCAAGCTAGATGGTATAGCAGTGCCCGATCATGGGTCAGGAAGAGGCCTCAGAGGTCAGATGTGTACCAACAAACAGGGATCCCCCCTTTAACATACTGGCGAGGGCTGGGGGATGTCCAACCTCCTTGAAGACAACCAGCGATGGCGATTCACCCTCTCCTGTGGCACCCAATTCTATTCTGCAAAGCTCTGATTGCTGGGAAGTTCCCCTCGTGTGGAGCTCAAGTCTATGTCTGGAAAACTCATTCTCATTCCCTTTGGCCCTTGTGCCTGAGAGGAGAGGGGAGGGGAGGGGAGGGATTCTAAATAAGGAAAAGCTTGCTGACAATTCAATGGAATGGGGGACACCCCCTCACTGGAAGGCTACAGGAAGAGAGGGGACACCCACATGCCAGCTGGGCTGTTGAGCTCATTCCCTGGGCTGTCACCCCAACACACATTGGTATGTCTGTTCCCTCCAGTCCTTCCCCCAAGCTACCAATCTGATGGCAGGAGGAGAGAAGGAGGGGAAAGGGCAAAGGGACCACTAGGGCACTGCCCTCACCATTGCCACTGGGATAGCTGGTACTGCCAGTAAACCCAGTGAGGCAGACATTCAAGCATCTGCAGTGCATGTGAGGGGAGGGGAGAAGAGACAAGAAGAAGTCTGCAATATCTTGTCCAACCCCAATCCATTCACAGTTAGAGAAACTGAGGCTCTGAGAGCTTAAGTGATTTGCCCAAAGTTACATGGGAGCAACAGGCCAGGCCTCAATGCCAGGTTCTCTGACCCAAGATCAAATGCTCTCTACAGAACATATTTCCTTCACACTGGAGTCCAGAGGAGCCTGGGGCTTTCCTAGGATTCTGTGGGAGCCACCTGAGGATCACCTGAACTTTACTAGGCATGAGTGTGTGAATACTGGGGACAATGGCACCTTGCCATTGGGTTTAGGCCCATGGTATTAGTGTGATCTTCTACCCCTACCATCCTGCACTGGAAGCCATCTGTGTAGTCGCCAGTGAAGTGAGCAGCCAGAATCAGGGTGGAGGAAGCAGGACACAATGGAAAGCATTCTGGGCATGGAGTCAGTAGAGTTGGAGTCAAATCTCTACTCTGCCACCTGCTCTGAGCCCTCTGGACCTCAGTTTCTCCTTCTGTAAATAAAGGGGAGTGACCTCTTAGACTCCTGGGTATGAGAACTATTATCTCTACTGGACAGATAAGGAAACTGAGGCTGGAGGCTCTGACACCTAGGAAAGTAGTGGGCTGCTAATACTCCCCTCACATCTCCTTGTATGTTCTTCATATGTATTTCATATTATCTTCTATGTTTCTGCCGAGAGAAAGACGCTCCTTGGGGGCAGGAATTGTCTCATTTGTCGGCTTCACTTCCCCAGCTCTAGCACAGTGCCAGGCACCTGGGAGGTGCTTAATAAAGGCTTGTCCAATGTTTGGTTAGCTGATTGATAATCTGGAAGACACACAGAGGAGAGCAACCAGCATGGTGAGGGGTCTCAACTCCTTGCTATGTGAGGAGCAGATGAAGGCATTGGGTATTCATAACTTGGAAAAGGGAAGGCTTGGGGGAGAGAAGGCCTTCAATTGTTCTTTTAGGCCTCAGGGGCAGACCCAAGAACAGTGGAAGGAGAGCCCAGAGAGGCAGAGTTAGTCTGTGACTGTCAGGAAAAGCTTCCTGACC
Organism: Trichosurus vulpecula; assembly: GCF_011100635.1. Lineage (NCBI taxonomy): Eukaryota > Metazoa > Chordata > Mammalia > Diprotodontia > Phalangeridae > Trichosurus > Trichosurus vulpecula. The sequence continues at coordinate 3,448,283 of NC_050582.1, read as the reverse complement.
AAAGTGGGATGACATGACTTGGGAAGTAGTGGGCTCCCCTCCCTGGAGGTCCTCAAATGCAGGCTGGATGGCCCCTGTCAGCCATGTTGGACTCGCTGGCCTCTGAGGTCTTGAAAATTCCAATTCCGTATTGTCTGTGAGCTAAAGGGGTCAGGGAAGATTGGGGTCCTTCTGGCTGCCTCTAGTGGGCCACGGGTATCACAGGTGTCCTACCAACAGAACTGCCAACAATGTGTCTGCTTTCTCTACAGGTGACCTGTCTCCACGATTTCTTTGGTGATGATGATGTATTTATTGCCTGTGGTCCTGAAAAATTCCGCTACGCCCAGGATGACTTCTCCCTGGATGAGAATGGTGAGCATGGACAGCCCCTATGGCTTGTAGTCCTTGTCATGCCTTTGGTTCCCCTTTTGCCACTTGAAATTTCCATGGGCTCACTTGGGTGGCTTTGGAAGGATGCTGAGCTATGGGGGAGGAAGGACATAAAGCTGGTGGTTAAACCCGTCTTACCTTCCCTGCCCACTCACTGCCATCAGCAGTTACAACCTGAGGCATTCAGCCCTGAAACCTTTCTTCCCTACCATTCCCCTCACTCCATACCTAGCCACTAGGATTAGTCCATGCCCAGTTCTCCCAGGATGGTTATGGACCAGTCTCCTCTTTCCTAATTTCAACCAAGAAAAGGGCCTTGGGGTTTCCTAGGGAGCTGTAAGGAAGGAAGCCAAGCCTAAATATGAGCCTAGAAGGATCACGGGAACACAAAGTTAGAACTGGAATGGACCTCAGAGGCCATCTAGTCAAACCCCCTCATTTTACAGAGGAGACCCTCAGGCCCAGAGAGAAGTGACTTGGCCAAGGTCTTGCAGTTGGTAAGTGCTAGAGCTGGGATTCAAACCTAAGTCATAGGACTCTAAATAAGCACTCTTGGGAAGCACATGGAAGATCCTAGAACAATGGGCAAGTGAGGCTGGCACTGCTCTCAGGCCCAAATCCCCTTCCCACTCCTTGCGTCAGCCTCAGCTGGGATCTCCACTCAGGCTCCTCCATAGACTGAGGCAGGCTGCCGGTCACATGGTTGGCCCACCACCAAGCAAGCTGTAGAATCTGCCTTGCTTGTGCTCAGCCCTCTCCACCAAGCCCCAGGTCCTGCAGCCCTTTTGCTTTTCTAGGCTTCAGCTTCTTAATCCATACTATGAGGTGGCTACACTCTCTGGTCTCTATGGTCCTTTACAACTCCAAATCCTCAGGTCTGTTCTACAATAACAAACCATTTGGTTGGGCCAATTTCTAAAATACCGTGAATTAAATGCCTATTTCAGACCAAGCTCCTGCCCTCTGGCCTCTCTCCCATCTGTGGAGATGGAAGTCACACTCAATAATAATAGACAAGAATATTGGCATTTCTAGAACTCTCTAAGGTTTGCAGAGCAGTTTCCCTCTTACCTTTCTTGATCTCTTGGATTTCAATGGTTGCCCTTAGCAGTGCCCTATGGTACAGTGGAAAGAAGGCTGGATTTGTAGTCAGAGAACCTGGGCTCACATCCTAGCTTTGCCACTTCCTCGTCGTGATGTTGGACAGGTCCCTTATGGTGTCTAGTCTTGGGCAAGGGGCTGCAATGGAGTCAGTGTTTGGCTTACCAGAGCATGGGGCATCCTAACCCTGGCCTCTTGCACATTGGGTCCCACTAACTTGGGTGCTTTCCCCCCAGAGTGCCGAGTCATGAAGGGGGCCCCACCTGCCACCACTGGCACCAAGTCATCTCCCAAGACTCAGAAGAGCTCAGCAAAAAGTCCTGGCCCTGTGCGCAGGAGCAAGTCTCCGGCTGACTCAGGTAACGACCAAGATGGTAAGTGATTTTTCCTTAACTGTGCATGTTGACTCTGCCCACAGAGGGGCATCTTCTGCATGCCTAAGGGTGCATTGCCACTAGACACCAGATGTGCCTCCATGGTGCCAAACCCACTGCACCATACGGTGACAAAATTAAATATGCTGTCCCCACGACAGGAGGACATGGCCCCAAGCCACTCCATCAGAGTGAGCCCTTTCATGGTCATCATAATTACTGTCAGCACCACCACCAACGTCACCAAGGGCAGAGCTGGGGATTCAGTAGGCATTCCGTGAGTGTTTGTTGAATGAAGAAGTAGATGTGCTTAGCTAACACTTCACTTTGCCTGACCGTGCAGACCAACAAACTAACCCATGCATGCAGATTCTGTTGATAGAGTTTCACATATGCCATACATGTCAATGGAAAGGTATCGGGTTATTTTCTCAGCCATGCCTTGCACATCATGACTGGATCTGAAACACTTAGATAAGATTTATAAAGCCCAGCAAGAAAACCAGTGTGAAATGGGTAAAGAGCCCAGCTCTGCAATGGACCAGCTATGTGACCTTGAGCAAGCCAATCCACTTCTCTGGGCCTCAGTTTCCCCATTCATAAAATGAAGGGGTTGGGCTACAATCGAGGGTGGGGAACCTGTGGCCTCAAGGCCACGTGTGGCCATCTAGGTCCTCAGGTGTGGCCTTTCGACTGAGTCCAAGCGTCACAGAACAAATCCTTTTATGAAGGGGATTTGTTCTGGGAAGTTTGGACTCAAAGGGCTGCACTTGAGGACCTAGAGGACCACATGTGGGTGGCTTCGAGGCCACAGCTTTCCCACTCCTGGAGACATTCCCTAGGCAACTTTCAAGCTCTACCAGGCCTAGATTCTCCACTTCGGAAGAGTTGGCAGTGGTCATCTGGTGCAACCCAAACCTGAATGAGAATTGAGAATGAGAATCAGCCTATCTCCAATTACCCCACCAAGGGCTCAAGTCAAAGCTCCCCTTTTGACACCTCTACTTATTAGGCTGTTTGGAGACAACTTGCATCCAGTGTTGTTGAATTAATTGCTCCTCTGTCTGTCCTCTGGGGTCAAGGGACTAATGACCGTTACATAAAACAGCCCTACCCATCCATGAGCCACTATCACCACCTCTGCCCCAGCACCAGCAGGTCGAGGCAGCCCCAGTTTCTTCAACCTGTCCTCATATGGCGTGGACCCAAGGCCCTTCACTGGCTTGGTTTCCCTCATCTGGATTCTGGATGAGGCAAAGGGGTAATGAGGCCTGGAACAGGGTGGTGGCAGTGGGAAGGGAAAGGAAGACAGAAGTGTTTTGAAAGCAGAAATTGAATAAAGTAATTAATAACCAAATGGGTGAAAAGTGAGAAGAAAAGGAGGCATTCAAGATGAGTCCGAAGTATCGAACCAGGATGACTAGGAGACAGATAGGGACGTGGCAAGATAGGAGGAGGAGGAGGCAATTTTGCCTTGTATATATTCAGTTCGAGGTGATGAAGGCCCATTCTAGAGGAAATGTTTCAACAGCAGTTAGAGATATAGGGCTGGTACCCGGAAGAGAAGTCGGGCCTAGAGATGTGGATTTGGCCACCAAAGTGGCTGAGCTGTGAAGAAAAGTGAGTATCAAGAGAGATGTGACAGACGAGGACTGCTGGTGTCCTAGAGTTGGAATGGGAGGATAGGGCAGTGGCAGGAGCCCAAACGGGGAGTGTGGAGGGTCTCTCTCTCCACTGGCCACAGAAATAGGCTCATCTCCTCATCTTAGGCAGATGATGGTCTACGCCCTTCTGGATGCTATGTTTGGAAGGGAGTTTCCCAAAACGATCTTTACCTTGGGGAATGTCGTCCCCACCCTGGGAGAGCTTCACTGTAGGGCCAAATCACCAGCAGGGGAAGGTTGTTACCTGCCCCGGGAGGCAAGCCATGCACAAGAGAGAAAAATGAGTCACGACACCCCCTCAGTCCTCTGTCCTCTAAGAGACACCGTCACTTTCCTCAGGGAAATTCATCCTTGTCAAAACAGAAATGTGCTGATGATGGAGCCTTCATTTCCCTCCCTTAGTCAAAGGATTAATAACTACTTACCCACAGCCAATTCCAGAGAATCCATTTCAAATTAAACTACTACCTTCAACAGTGGCAGAATCTGACAACCCATGGTTGAGCCTGGCCCCAGAACCCTATGATCAATTGTGAAGGGATTGCTTCCGGCCCACCATCCCGCTTCCCTACTGGAAGGGTGGGAGAGAGAAAGAGACAAAAGCATTTCCAAACAGCCCCAGAAGGGCAGGCAATGCCTGGCAACCTGCCCATCGTCACTCCAGGGCCACCAGCTCCCCCTCCCCACCCCCAGCCTGGGCCAGGGCTTGAGAAGGCCCAAGCCACACAGAGTATGCAGCCCCTCCTGAGCTGGGAGGACCTGAATGGTGTCTTTCTCCCCAAGTTGTTTTCCAGTCTACTTGGTCTCTTACTATCCCATTCCCCCCTCTCTCTGTTTCCTGGTGAGGTAGTATGCCCAACCACCCAGACTTCTGAGCTGTTCTCCCTGCAGCACACCCAGTAGGTGTGGCCGTGGCCCATCCCCCTCTCTTCCCACACATCCCTCACCCCACCCCCATATACATGTCCAATCTGTTGGCCATCTTATTAACTCTGGCATCCTCTCCCTTTTCTCCTTTCACCTGGACACCATCAGTGTAGTGGGCCCCACTCCCATGGCAGGTGCTCTTCTGCTCCATGGTGCCTGGGAAGGATTTCACTCATCGCCTGTCATCTGAACTATTGTAGCAGCCTCCCAAGTTGTCTCCTAGCTTCTAGGCTAGGCTCTCATCTCTTCAATCCCTCATTTACAAGGCTGTCAAAATATGCAGTTCTGAGTATGTCTTCTGTGGTTCCCCACTGCCAAGCAGGTAAAACATGAGCATCTTCATCAGGTCACCGGAGCTGAACACAATGTGGCTTCCACCCTCCTTCGCAGACTCATTCCATTTGAGTCCCCCTCACAACATCTCTGTTCTGCACAAACTAAAGTACTAGCCAAGCTCTTCAACTGAATCCTTGACCTCCAGGCATTCATGCAAGATTAGGCTGGAATGTACTCCCTCTCCATTTCTCAGAATTTTCCCCAAAAGAGTAAGAGGAGGCCCCAATCTGAGGATCACAGATTTCAAGCTGGAAAAGTCCTTTGAGGCTCCCTAATTCAGCCCCCTCATTTTATAGAGGAGGAAACTGAGGCAGAGAAATAGCACAGTATTGCCTGGGATCACACAGCTAGTATGTGTCTTCCTGACTCAAGTCCGGGGCTTCCCCATGCCGCCTCATCTAGATGCCCAGATCACACCCCAGGCTTCTACCAAAAAGCTGGCAATGAGCAAGGCGAGGGTTTGTCTTTGCATCCCAAGCACCTGGCACAGTGCCTGGCACATCACAAGCATGTAATAAGTACTTGCTGGATTAACTTGAACTGAATTGAATTGAAATGTTAGAAGACTGTGAAGAACCAGAGCAGGACTAGTGAAAGACAAATGGCCGGATTTTCAAAATAGAAAAGTGAGCAGAGTCTACACGCTCCAAGCCAGTGAGCTCGGCTTTGACTCCTGGCAAAGTCCTAGGCTGTCTTATTAAAGGGATGCTTAGTGGACACCCAGAAAAGGTAGCAGGGATCCCCAAGAGCTCGCCTGGCTTCAGCTGATCTCCTTGCCTTTTCTGCCACAGTCACCAAACAAGTAAATCAGAGGTGTGCTGTCAATATAGTTTCCCTAGACTTTAGCAAGATATTTGGCCAAATCCCTCGGGGAATTCTTGTGGAGAAGAGTAGACCAGCTAGACAACAGTGTAGTTAGATGGAATGGGGCTGTCTGAACAGCCAAGCTTGGAGGATAGCTTAGTAGGAGCTTGTGAGGTCTTCAGTGTAGTGCCCCAGGGATCTGTGCTCAGCCCTGTGCTCAGCCCTGTGCTGTTTGATCAGTGACTCACATAAAGACATAGAAGACATGCTTATCAAATTTACAAATTTAAAAAAAAACTAGACAAACAACAAACACAAAGATCTTGATGGGCTTAATCTAAGAAAGTGAAATTTGAAAGGGAAAAATGAAAAGTCTTACACTTGAGTTCAAAAATGCTGCTTGGGGGAGGTATGGCTAGAGAGAGCTTCAATTGAAGAAAGATCTGGGAGTCTTAGTAGCCCACAAGCTCAGCAAGAGTCAACAACATGTGGTGGCAGCCAAAATGACAATTGGGAGTTTAGGCTGCATCAAACAAGGAGCAATGTCCAGACAGGGAGAGGCAAGAGTCCTGCTAGTACCCTAGGGTCTTGGGCTCCATTCTGGGAACCACTGGCCTTTATTTCCTACAGAGGAGCGTGCTTTCCTGGCCCCCTCCTCCCTAGACACTGGCCATGCTCAGCCAGGCATCTCCTCAAACAGCACAGAGAAGCTGGCAGAGCTTTGGCAGTGGCAGAGTCTTAGACCTCACCTTGCCATCAGCCAAGTAAATCAGCGAGTATCCATTGTATCCAATCCCACAATGCATCTGGGTATCCAGGTCTGGGCACCATAGTTTGAAGACAATGACAAGCCTTTCTCTGGACACTCTCCAAGGTGGTGAAGGATCAGCGGGAGGAACTGAGGATGTTTGTCCCAGAGAAGAAAAGGCGAGGGGGAAAAGCTGAGTTCAAGTACTTGAAGGGCCATAATGTGGGCTCGAGGGAATAGATTTGTTCTATTTGAGCTCAAAGGACAGAACCAAGAGCAGTGGAGGGGGAACCTGCAAAAAGCCAAGTCGCTTTGATGGCAGGAACAATTTCCTAACAATGAGTAGACTGGGTCACCTCTGGAGGAGGCCTCCAGGCCAAGGCTGGCAGGGACATTTGCACAGGGCCGATCCTGAAGCAGCTGCCCCGTCCCTGATTCTGTGCCCACCACTATGAAGCCGTGGCATCACCCCACCCTGCCTAAGACTTCTAAGGAGCCTAGTTTGGGAACAGCCCTAACTCTCCTGTTACTCCCAAGGAAAAAGTCATTGAGTTGTCTCTCAACCACAAGCACACAGCTCCTCCCCCATAAGTCTGTGAGCTCAGCACTTTAGGGAACACAGATAGCAAAGAGCCAGTGCCCATCTATAGCATTAGGAAAGAGAGTATAGTGGAGAATGCATTGGCGCAGGCATACCCGTTCATCCGACAAGACTCTTCCAAGGGATTTCTGCACCTGCCGTCTGTCCCCTGGTACTATGAGAAGGCTAAAGATGCCAAGCCCACACCCCGGCTGGAAAATAATCCCCATAACTAGGGTTCTAGGCTCCCCTCTGGTTCTGGCTCAGTGCACTGTTTAGGAGATCACCAAGAAGGATTAATTGATTCTGGTGGTTTCTCACAGTCTCTTCGAGATTCTCCTCAAAGCCAGAGATAGCTCCACATCTGGGATGCACGCAGTGACCCTAAAGATGTCTCCTCTGGGCCAACTCCCAGTCTGTGGGGCCACCAAGAAGGATAGACAGGTTACTCTGGGATCCAGGGATCTTTGTGTGGTATAGGCCTCTCACCTAGGCCTAAAGAGACACTGGAACCATCCCTGAGAGGGACTGGGGAGGTGTCACATGGTCAGCACACCCCTTAAAGAAAATCACTCTAGCAGCAGCTGTGTGTGGAATGCACAAGAGTGAGGAGAGGCTGGAGGCAGGGAGGCCACTTGAAAGGCTGCTGCGATAATGGAGGTGAAAGGCAGTGAGGGCCTGAACTAGGGGGGAGCCAGGGGAGTGAACCAAAGGGCTCAGACGTGGGAGACCTCGAGATTTTTCTTCTGTGTGAGTACACCCTCCACTGAAGCAGGTCTCAACCCTTCTACACCTTGGTAGAAGGTCCCAAGAGGGGTTGTGACCCAAGAACTCAACATTCGACAAGCATTTGTTAAGTGCCTACTGTGTGCCAGGCACAGTTCTGGGTTCTGGGGGTATGAAGGCAAATTAAAACGATCCCTGCCCTCAAGGAGCGTACTTTGTGACAGGGGAAAGAACTTGTATGTACACCAGTAAATCCAGCACCCATACAAGGTGACCAAGGGTGAGGTAAAGCACCAGAAGGTGGGGGGAAGGGGTAGCCTCCCGAAGAAAGAAGGTAGGAACATAGCTGAGCCCTGAAAGAAGCCAGGAGGGCTAGGAGGCTGAGGTGAGGAGGCATGGCATGCCAGGTGGAAGAGACAGCCTATGCAAAGGCATGGGGAGGGGAAATGGAAGGTCACTGTGAGGAACTGCCAGGAGGCCAGTTTGAGGACAAGGAAGGGGAAGCATCATGTAAGCAGACTGGAAATGTAAGATAGAGCCAGGTTATAAAAAGCTTTAAATGCCAAACTCTATATGATCCCAAAGGAAGCAATGGTGAGCCACTGGGGTTTCTTGAGGAGGACAGTGACATGATGAGGCATGAGCTTTAGGAGACTCACTTTGGTGACTGTGTAGATGATCAATTACAATAAGGAGAGACTTGCTCGATAATCAAGCTGAGAGACAGTGAAGGCCTGATCTAGGGTGGGGCCAAACTGGAGACATGTGGATGGAGAAATCGGCGGGATATTACAACTCATTGGATATGTGGGCCAAAGGAGAGGGAAGAGCCCAGGCTGGGAAGCCAGGAGCCTGGGAAGATGGTGGGAGCTGTGATGTGGGGGGGGGAAGGGGGCGAGTGTCAGTAACAGACAGGAGGATGGCCTGTTCCTACATCATTTTGATCTTGTCCTCTCTCCTCTGCTAGGCCCCTCTATTTCACAAGCTTATCGTTTCGTAATTTGTGAATTTACTCTCTGATGTCAGCTTCGTGTTATTATTAATGATCTCTACATTTCCTTGCAAAATCCGTCACACTTACAAGGTCCTTTTCATTCATTATCCCGGTTTCTGCTGACAACCACCAAGTGATGGGGCATGGAGGGAGGCAGGCTTAGGGAGGCCCCACAGCAAGTCAGCAGCTAAGCTGAGATCCCTTCCCTCAGTCGTGGAGGCTGTTGCTGTCATTTCCCCAAACACTATGAAAGGCCCCATCATTCCAGGTTCAAGCCAGTTGGTAACATCTCTGGGGCCTCCCAGTGGGAATATTCCCTTCCCCTGGCAGCCCCGTTCTTCTCCTGAGAAAGGGAGAACAAGAGGCCACTTCCTGCTCTTCCCTTTTCATGAGCACAGGAGTCCTGTCCCCCATCGCTGCCCATTTGCTTTCCATGATCTGGGTGGGGAATAGGTGGGGCTTGGTCAACTGATAAAACCTGTGTTATAATGGAAACAGGGTGGGAGGGAATGGGGGGGCCTTGAGCTCTGATTATCACAGGTACTGCCTAATTACCCCCTCACAGGCTCCTGCCCAGTCACTCCATGAACAATGGCTCAGACTGCCAGTGAGGCAGAGCCCTAGTCCTGCCTGTTGGGGAAGGGAATGGCTTGTCTGTGATTGACTTCTGGGACCTGCTCTGAGACTTGGTGGGGGGTGGGGGGGGGGGTGGGAGCAGGAATGAGCACAGAGAATCCCTGGTACTTGCAATGCTACTGACTTCAACCTGCCTTTTCTGTTCTCTTGGGACAGCCAACGGGACATCTAGCAGCCAGCTGTCCACCCCCAAGTCAAAGCAGTCGCCAATCTCGACCCCCACCAGCCCTGGGAGCCTCCGGAAGCACAAGGTATTATGTCTCTTATACCTTACTAAACTCCCTTCTGCTTTATTTACTTGGCTAGGTGGGAATGCCGTTCCCATTCCATCTCAACGACACCAATACCACATGGCCTCCTCCTCATCTGTCTCAACAGCTTTTGGGCCGGGCCCAGGAACTCCAGCAGGTACCACAGCCACCCACTTGCTCTGATTGGTTCTTTGGGCCTCTGGCCACCAGTTGCTTTCCAATTATGAGCCAAAGGAAGGGAGCTGTTGGCCCCTGGCCCAGAGACCTGCTCTGGCCGGGGGTGGGTGGTCTCAGGCAAGTAGAAAACGAAGGTGAAGAAACATGAATTGTCAACGACCATCGAGAGAAAAAGTGTTCAAAAGCACGAATAAACAGAGAACAGCAAGCAGAAATACTCCTGAGGTATCACCGTGTGGTCATCAAAGTCACAAAGAAAAAATGGGAGAACTCGTTGTCAGAGGGGCTGTGGGAAGGAAGGCAGGAGCATTGAGTCACTGCTGGTGGAGCTGGTTGAATCAGTTCAACCATTCTGGAAAACGATCAGGAATTATGATGTAAGAAAACAGTTATTCTTTGTAACTTTGACCTACTGATCCCACTCCTAGGACTATATCCCAAAGAGGTTATTGAAAGCAATGAAAGACCCTATGTCCAAAGAGATTTCTAGCAGCACAGTCTGTGATAATAGAAAGCTGGGAACAAAATGTGTGCCCAACATAGTTTGCTAATGGCTTAACAAATTATGGGAGAGAAATGGAATGGAATCTTGCAACACTGTAAGGAATGATGAATATGAAGGATTCAGAGAAATAGGGGAAGCCTTGTATGGAGTGATGTAGGGGAAAGGAGGTGAAGGCCGAAGAACAATATGTAAAATGAACAAGAATGAAATGAGGGGTGATGTCTGTTGGACACAAATCCTTCCTTGCCGGTAACAAGAGGCCAACTCCCCAGATAGATAGTATAGTGCCTTGTCAACCACAGTTGTGCTCAGATGCTTTGGCTTAACTCTTTGGAAGAAATGTACCTTTTTAGGGAGCTCGATTGAAGCGTTTGTTGGCAAGTATCAGTCGTTTGCAAACAAAAGACACCAATCAGCTTTAAAGAAATCAATGTTTTTAAAAGAAGACAAAGTCCTAGCATCCCCACAACTTCTGCTGGTTGCCTTGGGGACCCAACTAGCATCAGCTCCTTGGTGTAGGCCTTCCTGCCCTGGACCAGGTGTGGAGGTGATGTTTGCCATGGCCTCCTCAACCTGGACCAGGCCTGAACAGATCTGCAGACACTGCAGAGTGGGCATTTCTAGTGATCGATGCCATTGCTGGCCAGAGCTCTTTACTAATATGTTTGGGGCAGTGATGATCCCCTTTGATTTCTGTGACACAGAATAATAGACTCATTAGCCAGGGCCTCAGATCAAGCCTTTCAAATGTAAACTTTGATTCAGTTGATAGATGTAATTTGAGGGCTTCCATGTGAATTCAACCTATAAGGGGATTCCACAACATATCTACAAAGGAATCCTTCAAACCACATGGCTAGAAATATGGCGCCACTCTGCAGCATAAGCAGAAATGCCTTTGTACAGAAAGCTGAAGTTCAGGGGCCTTCATGGGATTTGCTTCAAGCTAGATCCACAACAACCCCAGAAAGCAGGCTGACATGTCATCGGGTCCATCTTTATGCCCCGCAACGGCCACTCTAAAGCCCCGGGCCTGTTCAGCTTCCAGGGTATGCCAGCACTGGAGAGTATAGTACCTGCCCATGTTCGGTGGCCAGTTTTGCTAGGGGGCTATCCATGCAGGCAGAGACAGGCATTAGAGATCTATCTAGCCATCCCTGTATTAATAAACAGGAGAGGGATGAATGGACAAACTCTGGAAACCATTAGAGCCTGAAACGATGGTGCCTCCGAAGGAGCGAGACATTGACAGGACCTAAAGAGAAACATGATTCCTAACATTGTCCCCATAGCTCCCCTGAAATATGGGACACAGGTCAGAGGGGTAGGTCTACTCACAGCTGAGGGATTCCAAGACCCAGGGGTCCATGATGCTGGCACATTTACTGGGCATGCTGCCTTCATAAGAAAACTCTTTTGAAAGTATCAAACACTCCCCCCAGGAACTTTATAGAATTACCATCCCCCCATTTATTTTTACTTAAATGCAACCAAGGAAGGAAAATGGTCACTTATGAGTCAATAAGTATTTTTTCATTTATATTCTCCTTATTATTAGAATGAGAAGGGCCCTTCGTAACCATGTCATCGGACCCCTTTATTTCACAGAGGCAGAAACCAGGAAGGGCACATGACTTTAGGTCTCCTTCCACTGCCCCAAAGTGATCCAGCCCATCTTGAGTCATTAATACCCACGAAGTCCCCATTTCCATTCTAGTTCTCCCCTATAGCTACCTGTCTAGGCCAGAGACCAATAAGGTGGGTCTTTATCTCATAGCATGGAGAAGGGGAGGAAGCTCATAGTGATAGTGGGTACTACTGCCACTCGGGGGAAGGGCATCCCTCTCCTGGGCAGACACGATGACAAAGGATGTGATGATGTGGCCAGATAAGGAAGCTGAGCTGTTTTGCTTAGGGATTAGAAGTTTTGAGTTGTACATAACAGCTTTCTTCCAGTATCTGAAGGTTGGCAAGGGGACTCATGCTTACTCTGCTCGGCTCCAGAGGGCAGAGCTTATCTCCCAGTGGAGACGAGTTCACACAGAAGACACTTCAAGCTTTGATGTCTGTCGGGACATACTTTCTAAGCATGAGAGCAAGCTGGCCCAAAACAGGGAGAATTCACGTGGAGGCCGGACACCCGCTCATCGTCGGCATCGCGGTCGTCGTCATCATCTTCCTGCTGGCGTAGAGCTTGCCTAGGTGTGCCTCTGAGGTCTCCTGCAGCTCTGAGATTCTATGATTCTGCTATAATGTGATCATAGAGTGTTAGTGCTGGGAGGAACTGGAGTGCCCCGTTACTTTACAGAAAGGAAATCCGAAGACCGAGGATGGCTAGGGAGGGCCATAGGATCCCACAATGTCAGAGCTAGAAGAAGCCTTAGCCATCAGCTAATCAAGTTTCCCATTTTACAGCGGAGGCAACTGAGGCTGAGAGAAGGGAATGGGCTCCAAGGTCCCATGGTGAGTTAAGTGGCAGAGCCAGCACTGGGACCTAGGCCTCTCCTAGGTTCACATGTCCGGTGTGAAGGCAAGTTAACACTGGCTCCTTTTCTTCTTTCAGGACCTGTACCTGCCTCTGTCCTTGGATGACTCCGACTCCCTGGGAGATTCGATGTGAAGAGAAGACAATGTCCAGCGTCCAGAGGCCAACTTTCCACTTTCCTCCTATACAGTATGGTACTTCTGCTAGAGTGTCCAATAGGGCTGTTATTGCTTTCAAGTTTCAAAGAGAGAGAGAGAGAGAGAGAGAGAGAGAGAGAGAGAGAGAGAGAGAGAGGGAGAGGGAGAAGGAGAGAGAGATAAAAAAGAAAAAGGACACAGAGTTAACGTGGGCTTTTTCTGTGATTCCTCCTCTGGGCCACAAATCCACAGTTAGCAAGTAAGGAGGCTAGACTGATGCCATTCTTTTGAGTCATTTGATGGGGATGTGATATGTGCCGTTCCATGGACCTTCTGTGAAATTCCTGAGCCCCCCATGGGGCTCATTCTGTCTCATTCTAGTGCTATAGGGTGCCTTCCATGGAGGGTAGCTCGTACAAGTGACTGGGGGCAAAGGGAATCTGGAGCAAAAAAAATCTTTGGGGAATCCTCAACTGGGCAAAAAGTGCCCCTGATCTCCTTGTCTGAAGAAGGCTGCCAGGGGCAGGAGCTGGTGCTGGTCATCTCTCAGCTTGAACGTCTGGCAGAGCCCTAGCCTGGCATCTGACACCAATTTGGGATGCCAAGGGGGCGGGTGAGCAGGGAAGCCAGTGACTTGTACTAGCACAGCCATCTACTGGGGGTGCTAGCGCCATACTGAGGGAAGGGGACCACAGCAGAGGGATTCCCAGCCTGGCCCACCAAAGCAGGAGCCATGTCTGCTAGGCTTTGGAGAACATGCCCAACTCCTTCACCTCCTCCACTGAGCTAAGCAGGAATCCAGGAGCCAACCTGCTCAACTGGGGCCAAGGGACTTGAAGCAGCCACTTCTGAAGGCCACATTCACCATCTTGTCAGTGATGGTTTCAGTCTAGCTCCACATCTTCTCTGTCCAATGCCTTGTGAACCACCAACACTGAAAACACTGTGAGAATCTGTTTTCAGGGCTGACATCTTTCAGTCACATTTTATAGCAAGAACTCAATCTCCTTTTTATAAAAAAAAACAAAAACAAAAACCTCATGTCTGTTTCAGGAGTAAACTCTTCCTGCTCTTTTTTTATAAACTGGGGCTTTTTCTTTTGTCTAAAAAATACATGCAGAAAATGAAAAAAAATCCACCACCAACCTTCTGAGCCATCAAAGGATGATGGAGTTTCGTGATGATGCTGTCACTGCCAGACTGCCTTCTGGAGATGCCAAGAACAGCCAAGGCCCACACAGTGGGATCAGCCTTCAGATGAGCTTTGGAACAATTGAGCTTGACCACCCAATGCCAGCAGGTGCACCATTCCCACTGCATCCTCCCCCCTTCCTATGCCACCCAAACACAGAAGGCGTTGCTCCTCTTCACCTCGGATGCCTGATTTGGCCCAGCTGGAGGAGCTCCGTGAAGAAGTCATGAGGCCTCCTCAACTGAGATCTGAAGCAACACCTGCCAGTGCTCGTGGCAGCAGATGGGAAGCGTTCCTGACTCCACCACCATTTCCTCATGTGTTAGAAGGGATAGGGAAGGTTAGAATGAGGTGGGATGGCTTGGCTTGGCTTGGCTTCTGAATGATTCTGGGTCATTCCTCCACCCTACCTGGAGTGAGCCAGTTCCATATGTGTGTGTGTGTGTGTGTATGTGTAAAACTGTGTCACCATCAAGCGTCTACCTCAGGCTGAGCTACTGACTACTGATGTGGACACAGGATGGGACACACAGTGCTGTGGTTGGGGGCCACTCAGATCTTAGGCTTATAGAACATCCGAGCTAGAAGGGGCCTTAGAACTCATTTCATCCAACCCTCTCATTTGCATTGAGAAAACTGAGGCCCAAAGGGAGGAAATAATTTGTCCAGCAGCACACAGGGAGTAGGCAGCAGAGACAACATTTGAACCCCAAACCTATGACTCAAAATTACCCAAGTCAAGCTCAAGACTGGCCCTACTACTGAAGCCAAGGCAATGCAGGATGCATATACCCTCCACTCCTGTTCTGTTGATCCTTAGGGCAGCAGAAAGGCTCTCTTCTCTTCCTCCTCCTTCTCTGGCCACTTCCCTCACATCCTTCCCAGGAGCTCATTATCAATTCTTTGAATGGAGAAGTGGATTATACTCTAGTTCCCCTGTTATTCATATGTTGATTAACAGAGGAAGGAGGGCTCTACGAGTCACACCTCAAAGGCCTAAAGCACCAGCGCCATCTCCAGTCCCCCAGGGCCTCAATCCAGGGCTTTTGCCTGTGCAGAGAAAGCCACTTACCATTGGCCATCTCCTCAGCCTCTTCTGGGCTCCCACCAGCATCCTGACATTTCTTTTGACTAGAACGACGCCCAAGGCTCCCAGACCACAGGCCCCGGGCTCATCTCCTAAAACTCGTTAAGTTCAGAACAAGCATCTTGCCTTAAGTAGCTCCATGGAGCCGCTGATCTGGCATCCAGGCAGGCACAAGCTTTGCCTGTGTGGCACTTCCCTGCTGTTACCATCAGGCCCTCTGGAGGGCAGAAGCCGGCTCCTGTCTCTTGGGATGCCCAGTCTCTTCTGTTCAGTAGCAAGCCAGCCAGAAGAGAAAGGTCAGGGCATTCCTGGCCTTCTCTGCATACCCATCTGGGCTCCCCAGGTCTATACCCAGGGTAGGCCCAAAAGGACCCACTCATTGGCCTTTCCCCAGCTTATTCATTAAGCAGGATTATCAGTCCCTAAGGGGTATAATCAACGAATTCCGTAGCGAGCTCAGGCTCCTAGACTCAGCTGCCTTAGCTGTTTCTAAGGCTCCCTCGGCCCAGGCGGCGTAGCTGCAGAATTCTTTCAAACTTTCCAAGAAGAAATAATCCCCCTTTTGTTTAGAGTATTCATAATTATAGCTAAAGGTGGCATACTACCCTTTATGAGGCAAAGATGGCATTCATCTTAAAAGCTGGCAGGGAGAACAACTTCTCTAATTAAGAAAGATGGGAAAATACTAGATAGAATATTATCTAAAAGTGTGCGGCAACATACGGGCTTTTTTCCTCTCTGGAGGGAACACAAGAGGTCAGCTATTCCAACGCCTTCATTTACAGTTGAGGAAACAGGCCCAGAGAGGGGAAGTTGCCCAGCAAGTTAGGACTGTTTGGGGATGAATGCAGTCTGGTGGAACAGTCCCATGTCTGGGATTTCTCTTTTTGGTTTGAGGCTCTAAGCAGCTTGGCACTGTGCCCCTCCTTCTCATGCTTCCAAGCATCTTCATGAGATTTTGAAAACCTTTAGGGGGCTGCCTTTGAAACTGACCATCTGAACCCCCTTTGCAGGGCCCTCTGTGCCCAGCCAGGCCAGTGCTGGCCTGCTCGGCTTTCCCTCCAGGCTCCCTTGGCTTCTTTTCTGCACAGGCAGCAGACCCTGAGTGCTTCAGAAAGCATTTGCTGCCTCCCCCTTCCCCCATCCCATGTATATAATATATGTATCTAACATAATGGCTGTCACTCGGTTCAACCTCATGAAGAACTAGAAAAAGGGACAAAGCAGAAGACAGGGGTATGCATGGGGGTAGGGAGCAGATGGAAAGGAGGCCAGCAATTTCCTAAATGAGGTTCAATAGGGGGACCAGGAGCTGAAAGGTAATGGAGAGAACTATCATCAGGCAAGCCAAGCCAAGGCTGTCTTTTAGCACTTCGGGACCTTTGGGGCCCCCACAGACACGGAATGTTATAGCTTGAAAGGCCCCTAGGCACGTAGAGGCTCTGACTCAGAGGGACCTTGGGCTATACAATGGCGTAACATGAGAGGATAGAATATATGATGTGTCAGCACTAACTAGGAGGGACCTTGGCATAGAGAACATTAGTGCTGGAAGGGCTTTGTGAAATCGTCTCATCCAACCCCTTCATGGTATAGAGAACAAAAGTAATGTCCACAAAGACAAAGGATTTGGCCCAGCTGGTGGCAGGGCCAGAGCCAGAAGCCAGCTATCCTGCCTCCCAGTGGTGCCCTCACCAGTCCACTTAGCTTTTCCTCCCCTGGCTTTCTGAGAGATGCTGGATCTGGGAACCCCTATCTCATCAAGCAGAGAGAGCAAGGTTCAACCCCCTCCCCCACAGAGGAAAGAAGGTGCCACCATTCAGAGGAAGCAGAGGAGCAAGGAGATAGGGTGAACCTAGCAGTATGGCAAGGGAAAGCCCAAGGAGCCCCAAGTGGCCCTTCGAGCATGAGACCTGGCCCCCCTCTGGGAGAAGTACTCAGGCCTGGCCCTATGTGCTCAGCTCTTATGGCCTCCAGTCCTCCAGTCTGGGGCCTGAACAGACTAGCTGTCATCTCCCATCCCAATGCACCTTGCTGGCCAAGCAGCCTTGCTCACAGAGCAGGAAAGGAAGAAGGCAGAGGAGCCACAGCCAAAGGGTGCCTCTACTCCTTTTAGGGAGCTTTGAAACACTTTCTTTTCAAGACTTGGTGTGGCCATTATCAGCTGGATCCGTTCCTTTGGTGGCTAACCTTAGCCACTTCTCTCAGACCCCACTTGGCCTGGGGTTGGCTTTCTCTGGCCCTGTGGTTAGGGACTGCTCCCAGAAGGCTCTGGGGAAGGAGTTAAACCCAAGATCTGTCCATCTGCTTAGAGCTGTGAGGGCCCACCTGACCTTATGGTGCCTCAATCTCCATGGCCAGTCCTGGGCTACTTTTGGGTCAAGGGGGTCGGGAGGGCCATTGGATCTTGGAAAAGTCACCAAAGCTTTAACAATGAGCACCTTGTTCCCTTTTAGAGTCTTCAGGGCCCTGTCAGTCACTCTTCTATCTACCCCCCCCCCTCCACTTCCTCTTTGTGCCTCTGACCTCTCCATACCCACAGCATTACGTACCCTCCCATTGTCCATGTTCTCTTGGTAGCCCTGTCCTCTACCCACTGTGCTTTCTCTGCACCTCCATTCTTGGGGCCCCCTGCTTTTTCCCATACTGCCAGTATCCTTGTTCTCTCCGTGTCCCCCATTCTCTCTGTACCTTCAGCTTGGGCACCAACCACATCTTCTGCAGTCCTCTCTCACCCCTCTGTACCCACGCTCTCTTTGTACCCTCTCTGTGACTCCCCTCAGTACTCTCTGGGCCCCCACTGCGTTCTCTGTATTCGCTATATCTTTCTGTGCCCACTCTGGCTCACATGGCCACTCTCTCCAGACCCTCACTCTGCACACAGCCCCATTCTCTCTGCATTGCCCTCATCTCCACTATCCTCTCTGCTTCCTTCCTGTGTTGCTTCTCGGGCTCTGGACTTGGAAGCCTCTAAAGCTAGCCCTGGGCTCCAGCCTCTCTGTCAGTCACCCAAGAGACCTTCTGCTCCCTAGGGTCCTAGTGAAGGTGCCCCCTTCTCCTGGCTTCCCTGAACCAGGGATGACCCAAGGGTACATGTCCAGACCTGTCACTCAGACTTCCTCCTGTTCCTTTCCCTTGAGGACCTATGATGTGCGCCTGCTTCCTTGGCAGTCAGGAAGGCTGGCTAAGACCTCTTCAGCCAAACCTGTGGGCCTCGGCCTCCCCCGGCTCTCACCCAGAGTATGACCTGGGCCTTTGGCAGCTACCCTTCAGGATGGCCTGGAAAGGCCTGGAGCTGGAGAGAGCGACATAAAAGTCCACCTAAGCCTTCCCCCCAGGCTTCCCATGGAAGGTTCCCATGCAAGGGTTAAATCCCCTCTGCAAAGAAGAATATCTTAAGAATGGATTGCACACTGTTGTTTCTGTTACTGCCCCTGTTTCTTCCTGTTCCCAGCCCAACTGGGCCAGAAGTAGGAACAGTTCAAGCCAGAACTCAAAATCCCAGCTGCTACAGCAGCATGAAGGCCAGCGTGAGCGTCGATCTCTCGTTAAACCCCTTCTGTCCTCCTTCTCTGGCCCAGCCTTTCCAGCACTGCCTGGCTGCCCACCTCTGAGCATCCAGGCTCAGCATTCTCCGGCCTGAGATAGGCCCTTCAGAGGCCGGGAGAGCAGTGCATTGCCACTAGGGCCAAAAGCACTGTGCTGTTTGCCATCCAAGGTTCGAGATTGTCTGGCCAGAGCAGAGTGCCCAAACAGGTCAGCTCCCTGACGCTTCCCAACTCCCAAATTGGCAGGCTGCAGCCTCTGAGCCTCAAGGCCCATGATGGGCCCCTGCCACACCCCACCACAAGTACCCTTGAAGGGTTAGCCCTCTCTCCTTCTCCTTCTCTGCCAACACACACACATACCACACACACGTACATACCACACATGTACATACCACACATACAACATACATACACACACATACACATGGACATACACATACACCCCCCACATACACACACATACCCCACACACATGCACACACCACACACACACATATGCACACACACATACCCCTCATACATGCACATGCCACACATACATATATGCACACATACCCCCATACATGCACACACCACACACACACACACACACAATCGTATGCTCCCCTCTCCTCCTCCACAATTCTCTCTATTTACTCATCTTCATTCAGCCTTGCCAGCTCAGGAAAAGCCTCCTTCTCTGTCGGCCCTTGGGCCTGAGCATATCCCTCCTGGCTGACCAGGCTGGGCTGCCATTTTGTGAAGCAGAGAAGGGTGCAAACAGCTGAACATAAACCCCATCAGTGGATCCTCCCCGTCTTCTCACAGCCCCTTGGTCTTTTTGTGATATAGCTTCGAGCCCATAGTGTGGATTTGATTATCATTTGCTGTTGGGGGGGGTGGGAGGGAGGAGGGAGGGCAGGGAATAGAGGGAAGGGAGTGGGTTGGGGGCTGAGGTTTAAAGTTTAGCTGGCATACTTTAAGCCATCTGTACAGAGCCACATGGGGGGTGGGGTGGGAGGGTCATGCCAAGTGTAAGAATTGAGTTGTATTTAGGAGTCAGTAGGATTTGGGGGTTGATTGAAATGCAAAAAGTATTTAACAAAGTACACTTTGTATAAAGACATTAATTTAACAGATGTTCTTTCCTCCTGTGATGAGACTCAAGTAGCATTCCATTTGGGCACATACTC
The DNA here is from genome assembly GCF_011100635.1 of Trichosurus vulpecula. Taxonomy (NCBI): domain Eukaryota; kingdom Metazoa; phylum Chordata; class Mammalia; order Diprotodontia; family Phalangeridae; genus Trichosurus; species Trichosurus vulpecula. The sequence goes on along the minus strand of NC_050582.1, from coordinate 3,428,467 downwards.
TCTGAGACTAGCCTGCGTGAGCACTGCACGGAGGTGTGATCAGGGGCTCCACGCCAAGGGTGGCCGGTGGAATGGCAAATCGAGGGGCCTGGCCTTTCGGATGACTCATTCATGTCTGTTTTCATCAAGGGAGGTGGGCAAGCAGGAGATGGCACCAGGATGGCGTGCTCTTGCCCTGCTTGAAGACAGTGAGCCCAGTTTCCCTGGAAGCAGCTGAAGCTCAGCAGGGCACAATGGCCATTCTCGATTTCTCTTTGAAGTATAATGGTCACCAGTCAGCTTGTACAGAAACCATTGCTGTGGTCATTTGGAAAAGGGGTGGGTGGGTGGAGTTAAGGGCAGTAGGGAGTCCCGGCACCATTAGTGATGCTGGGGCTGTAAATTTAGTGTTAGAGACTGTATGTAGCTTTGGAGAGTCAGTGCATGGTACCATACATCCCATTCCTCAGTGACTTTGTTGGCAACTTCGGAAAAGGAAGTCTTCTCTTTTTCTCCGTTCCTCTCCCCTCCTCCCCCTTCCCTAGCCCCAGGCTGTCTCTGGCCATAAATTACAGATCTGAGACCAATCTATGTGGGCAAAAAACCAAAAAGCATTGTGCAACAGGTCCTCACTGCCATTGGCCTCCTCCCCAGGAACCCTGGGATTGAAGGCCCCGCTCCCCTTGATGGTAAAACCTTGGGTGAGCTGAACCACCTCTCACCCTTTGATAATATTGGAGGCCTGTGCATCGTCCCGGATGTCATCCCTCTCAGCCCAGCCAGGCTGCAAGGGGCCCTCAGGGGGACATCAGAGCTTCAGAGGATCAGCTTGGCCTCAGGTCCTTCACCCAAAGCAGATGGATGCAGCAAGGACCTTGGAGATGGGGTGGGAGGGGCTGCTTTCTCTTTTCCAAACAGGTTTACTTTCAAATATAGCCATTAGGAGGGGCTGGCTCTCCCTTCAGGCCACCCGTTCTCTCTCTAGCAGACCACTGGAGCTGGCCTCTTCCTGCCTCCTGTGGCCAAAGGCCCCAGTGTTCCACTAGAGGCTGAGAGCTGTCTTTGGCAGGGGTCTCAAGGTCTAGAGCAGCTCCCTCCATACAGACAATGTCGTGGCCACAAGGCAGACTTGCAGACCAGTCACCATGGTGTGTCCTACCCTGGAAGAGCAGCCAGAGCATTGCTGGGATGCGGGCTTTTGCCCACAATGTCTGTTCTTCCTTGTTTTCTCATTTCCGTGTACATTGGCAAGGTGTGTGTAATGTCATTTTCCAAAAATAAAACTTGGTTTCCAGATTTCTGGCTGACAACTCCCCTTTTTCATCACCAGGCCCCTGATAGTGGATAGTAGTGTGTTAAGGCACTTGGGCAATGCTGGGGGCCGGCCAGCCCAACCCTCCACCCCTTCGTCATTGGGCCCCTGATAGTAGATAATGGCATGTTAAGGCACTTGGGGGACCCTGGGGGCCAGCCAGCCTTCGTGGAAGAGGATGCCGAAGGCCAGTGGACACTGTGACCCCCACTGAGCAAGGTGCTATGTTTGGCAGTCCCTGGGCTCCAGGTGTGCCCAGTGAGAGCTGGGCAGGGATTCAATGACTGTCTCTTTCCATGGTTGCGATGCTGACTCCCCACCAAGGCTGGCCTTCCCCACAGGAAGATTTTAAGGCTCCAAGAAGGCCCCCTGTGCTCCCTCCCTGGCTGCTGGCTGCAAGTTCTAATGCCCTTCCACAGAGCCAGGGCCTCCCTTCCCAAGGGAAAGCTCTGGCTTAAGCCCTATATGCCCCTAAGTTGGAGAGAGAGCCTAGGCCAACAGTGCCACTCCCTCGTGTTGAGAGTGACAGAAGAGCCTGTCCTTGGAACGAGAGGAGTTATTTTTTTAGTGGGGGAAGAAGATGAAGGGAACTTGTTGACTGATTGCTTAGTACCTGAACCTGGGGCCAGGGAGAGGGAAGGGACCCAGACAAACTGCAAGGACACTACCATTTTTCTCAAAGCTAGGACAGGGCGGGTGAGTGGCCCTGAATTCTGGGCTGGTAAATGGGAAAGGGGGGGCACCTTGTACTCCCTGGAACATGGTTTGTTCCTCTAGGCCCAAGGTTTTGTCCCAGGGGCCCCAGGAACAGAGAAGATGGTTGCTAATGGGAGGGATCCTCCCCGCATCATGACTGATGAAAGCATGTGACAGGCAAGGCCATTTTGGAGTCAGAGCCCTGGGTTAAAGGCCTGGCTCTCATGTTAGGTCCCTGGGCACTTGGGGGCTTCTCTCTCTTTGCCTCTGTTTCTCCTTCTGTCAAATAAGAGGGTTGGACTCAATAATCTCTAAGGTTCCTTCCATCTCTGAGTCTCTGACTCCCAAGCTGCGCCCCTAGGCCAGAGCTTCCCCCTTCCCCCCTGGCCCTCCCTGCCTCCAGATTGCTCTCCAAAGTGTCCTGATAGAATTTTCCAAAAGCGCTGCTGTGTGGTGGAGGAGGGGAAGGTTACTGCCCTGCTCTATGCTCCCCCATCCCAGGGGGTGGGCAAGGAGCTGGGTCGTCTTCACCTCGATTCCGAGGCTTCTCAATCCACTTTCTAGAAATTGTGGAGGTTATTGGGCCATTGCCCACAGCCCAGGTAGTCAACATTTGGGTTAAAAACATCACCTTCACAAATGCAGCCTTGGAGAGGCAGGAGCAGACAACGGTTCGAATGAAAAAGAGGGGGCAAGAAGCCCAGCATGGTTAGGTGCCTGGCCCAAAGTCACATCGACCTAGATCCCACACGAGTCTCACCTTCTGGCCCCCTGAGGGGCAGCGGGCCTTTGCTTCACTTTCCAGGGGAGAATCAGAGCCCATCTAGAGGAGGAGGCCTTAGGCTGGGAGTGGGAAGAGGGGGACACAGGAAGGTGGGAAGGAGGGTGGCTGAAAGGGACTTGGGAATTCATTTAGCTCTACCCCTTCATGCTACAGATGAGAACACAAAGAGCGGAGATGACTAAGATCACCCTGATAATGTGTCAGAGTCAGAATACCCTAAAAGAAAGAAGAAAGAAGGGAAGGGGGCAGGAGGAGGAGGGCTGAAAGGAGGGAGAGAGGAAGAGATGCGGAGACGAAAGGGGCAGTAAGGGGAGGGTCCCTGGCAATATCTCCTGACCCATATTTGGAATGCTTGGACTCCTGTGTCCCCTTCAGAGGCCAACATTCAGTAGTCTGGCTTGGGTCTTCAAGGTCCCCTAACATTGGTGGGTTCATAGGATCAGAGGACCCTTGCTCTGGACTTGGAAGGGACCTCAGAGCCCAAATTACAGATGAGGACACTCAGGCAAGGGGGGGTGGGGGTGAAGGGACTTTGTTGTGGTTCAATCTTGTCTGACTCTCCATGACCCCATTTGGGGTTTTCTTGGCAAAGATCCTGAAGTGCTTTGCCATTTCCTTCTCCAGCTGATCTTACAGATGAGGAAACTGAGGCAAGGGATTTGCTCAAGGTGATTAAGTATCAAAGGTGGGAATTGAGCCCAAGTTCTCAGACTCTATAAATCTGCCTTGTCTTCACAAAATCTGGGAGCATTAGTTGGTATCTAGTCCAGCCTATGGACAAGAAAGCCTTAAAGCCAATCCCTAAGGAGCGGCCCCCCAACCTCCCCTTGGAGACCTCCAGGGAGGGAGAGAGAGCTTACTGTATCCCAAGGCAGTGCAGGCCACTCATGCGTCCCTCTGGTTTTCTGACGCCAGACCCAAATCTGCCTCTCTGTTGTGCTCCTCCCCCACCCCCTCTGTTCCTAATCCCAGCAAGCAGAACAAGGCTAACCCCTCTTTTCCACATGATGACCCTCAAAAGCTTAAAGGCAATTGTCGGGTCCCCCTGAGTCTTTTCCGGGCTCCTCACCCCCACATCCATCATCTGATCACAAGACCACCCAAGAATCAACTGAAGGCACTGGGGGAGGGGTTAACTTAGAGGGAGACAAGACTTGGCTCTTGTTGTGTGTGAGTCTGGCCTCCCCAACCAGGGACTCGTTCAAGGTCTGGTGTGGGACCTGGACTCCAGGAATGGCTCTGCTGCTGACCCCTGGTAGGACCTTGGCAAAGTCCCTTCCCATGTCGAGGCCTGACTTTCCCTCTTTGGACAATGAAAGGGATGAGTGAGATAGCCTCTGAAGCTCTTCAGGTCTGAGGCTCCATGACTCCAAGGGGAAGGATGGTCCAGCTACCTGGTCACTGCACTGCCACCTAGTGAAAAGTAACCTTACTGGCCCCAGAGGCCAAATGCTAAGAGTCCTTTCGAGCAACGTGAGAAGGACTGAGTGGGTAAGTCGCTTTGGCCAGAGTCCCTTCCGGGCCACCTCGACCTGGGTCAGAGGCTCTGCAACTAGGACCCAACCCAAGCTAGAAAAGTGGGATTTGAACCCAGGTCTTCTGCCTCCAAACCCCGTACTCCTTTGGCCATGCACGTGTATCTTCCAGACAGCAAAAATGTATTTTCTACAGTTCCTTTACATGGAGCAAAATGAATACACAAAGCCCTCAATGACATGGTGGGGAAAGATCCCCAGCAGAAGGGATGAGGGGAATCAATCCAACCCCAGACCACGTGGCCCAAAGCTTCCCAAGGTCCTTTCTCTCGTCTCTCTCTGCCTCCCCTCTTCTCTCTCTTTCTCTGTCTCTGTTTCTGTTTCTGTCTCTCTTTCTCTCTCTGTCTCTGTCTCTCTGTCTCTCTCTTTCTCTTCTCTCTATCTCTCTCTCTGTCTCTGTCTGTCTCTCTGTCCCCCACTCTGTCTCTCTCTTTCTCTGTCTCTTTCTCTCTCTGTCTCTCTGTCTCTGTCTGCCTCTGTCTGTCTCTCCTCTCTGTCTCTCTTCTCTCTGTCTCTGTCTGTCTCTGTCTGTCTGTCTGTCTGTCTGTCTCTGCCTCTTTTCTGTCTCTCCACCCTCTCTCTCCTCCATCTCTCTCTTTTCTCCCTCTCTCCCTCCCTTTCTCTCTCTCTTCTGCCTCTCCTCTCTCTCTCCCTCCCCTCTCTCTCTCCCTCCCCTCTCTCTCTGTCTCTGTCTGTCTCTCCCCCCCACTCTGTCTCTCTCTTTCTCTGTCTCTTTCTCTCTCTGTCTCTCTGTCTCTGTCTGCCTCTGTCTGTCTCTCCTCTCTGTCTCTCCTCTCTCTGTCTCTGTCTGTATCTGTCTGTCTGTCTGTCTGTCTGTCTCTGCCTCTTTTCTGTCTCTCCACCCTCTCTCTCCTCCATCTCTCTCTGTCTCTCTCTCTTCTCCCTCTCTCCCTCCCTTTCTCTCTCTCTTCTGCCTCTCCTCTCTCTCTCCCTCCCCTCTCTCTCTGTCTCTGTCTGTCTCTCCCCCCCCACTCTGTCTCTCCCTTTCTCTGTCTCTCTCTTTCTCTTTCTGTCTCTCTGTCTCTGTCTGCCTCTGTCTCTCTCTCCTTCCCTCTCTCTCTCACCCTCTTTCTCTGTCTCTCCCTCTGTCTCTGTCTCTCTCTGTCTCTCTGTCTCTGTCTCTCTCTCTGTCTCTCTCTCTCTCTCTCTCTCTCCCCTAGTTTGACCCATGACCCCCTCAGGACCTTTGAAACAAATCCTGCTTTCTCTCCCAGCCCATCCATCCCTGGACCCATTTTGGGATTTGCCCAGTCTTTGCCTTCCTCTCAGCCATTCAGAAGTCTCCTGAGAACCTGATGGGCTGCTAGGCTAGAGGGGCCTCCTTTCCTCTCATCCCCACCAAGGGGCTAAACTGAGTCTACACACATGTAAATGAGACAGAACCAAATGATGCCACCTGCCAGCCACAGAGGTTCTCATCTGTGCCTCAGTAGGAGCACTTAGACAAGAGCCTGGGAATGTTGAGCCCGGAGAAGAGAAGGTCCTATCCTGTGCCCCCAGGCTATGTTTACCCTGGCAAAGAACAGAAATCCCCATCCATCCCTCTCTTTTTTGAAGAGACAGGATGGTGGAGTGGAATTAGGAAGAGCCAGGTGTTTAGCCCCTCTCTGCCCACATTAAAACAGCAGTCCTGGACCCCCCAACGGGGCCTCGGGGTCTGAGACTAGCTCCTAGGGTCACCTTATTGCCAACCACCTTCTCCAGCATCATGAGCTTTAGAGCATGAAGGACCCTTCGAAATCCTATCCAGTCCAATGCCCCCACTCTCATTTTATAAATTCATAAAGCAGGTCCAGAGAGGACCAGGGAATTGGAGCCCCTTGCTAGTTCTATGACCATGGCCAAGTCACTTCTCTCTGAGCCGGAATTTCATCCTCAAGGTGTTGGGAGGCTCTGTGAGGCATGTAAAGTGCATTGAGGATTTTATTTGTTATGTGAATGCCAGTTATCTTTCTTTCTTCCTGCCTTTCTTTTCTTTCTCTCTTTCCTTCTCTCTCTCTCCCTCTCTCTCTCTTTCTCTCTCTCTTTTTCTTGCTCTCTTAGCAGATCTCAGTCCCCAAGGCAGCTGGCCCAGCCCTGCCCCCAGCCAGGGGGGCATCTCAGTTGGCCCAATGTCAAGAATGTAGGGAGGCAGGGACATGGGAACACGGGAACGCCTTCCCCTCTCTCCCTTATGACTCAAGATCAATTCCTGGCTGCCTAAGCTGGACAACGGTTCCCAAACTTGCTCAGCAGAGCTTTCCCCTGCACACAGAGCTTGGTACGGCCCAAAGAATTGTCAGTCTCTGCCTCAAGTGGGAAAGTTTCCTGTGACTGCCGACAGTCCGGACCGGAGGTTTCCTAAACCAGGTAAGTCCTGGGGACCCTGGGCACAGGCCACCCTGGCTCTCCAGGGAAGCCCCGGGCTCAGCTGCTGGTTGGACAGGACAAGGCTGGACAGCATTTCTGAGATCAGCGCAGCTGATATAGGACTGGCTGAAAGGAGCCGCACTTCTGTGGCAGGCAGGTAGTGAGGGCGATCCCTGGGCCACGGGCCAGCCCCCGGTCAATACTTTGGTGAGCTGCCAAGGCTTAGGAGGAGGGAGATACTGAAGGGTCAAGCCCAGCTCTGCAGTTTCCAAGTTGGCTGACTCGAATTCTTTAACTTGATTCTTTAATTCTTCATTCTTAAAAATGAAGAGATTCCACTAGCTGGCCTCCAACATCTCTGCCAGCTCTCAATCTAGGAGCCTGGGGAAGTTTTCTCTATAAAGAGCTGGCTAACAGAGGTAGATGCCTCAACACACCTTAGGATCCTAGACTTTAAGCTAGCAGGGACCCATTCAGTCCACCTCTCTCACTTTGCAGATGATGAAGCTGAAACCCAGAGAGAGGAAGTGATTTGCCCAAGGCCCCTCAGGAGGTTCCCCCAAGACCTCTCAGGAGGTTCCCTCAAGGTCCCCCAGGTGGTCTCCCCAAGGTCTCCTGGGCGGTCCCCCCAAGGTCTCCTGGGTGGTTCCCCCGAGGCCCTCCGGACGGTCCCCCCAGGTCCCTCCAAGCGGCAGAACCCCAGAGCCAGAAGCTAAATCCAACATTCTTTCCACAACATTCGCAGCTTCCCAGTCCCCAGTTAGCTTGCAGTAAGGTGCCCTGGCTCCACGAACTGCCTCTTCTGAGCAGTCTGCTCTGGCGCTCCTGGGGACTGGGGAGCTCCCACAAACAGGATCGAATCCTCCCCGCCCCCCTGCCCCAAAAGGTCCTCAGTTTCTGAGACTGGCTCCTCCAGCCACTCTCCCCTTTCACGAGTTTTAGAGTGTGAAGGACTCTTGGAAATTGCATCTGGTCCGATGCCCACATTTTCATTTTATAGATTCATAAAGCAGGTCCGGAGAGGCAAAGGGGATTGGAAAGTCCTACATTGGAATTCCAAACCCGGCAGCAGCAGGCTTCTGTGCGTCTCTCGGGTTGCTGCTGCCTGGGCTGCCTGGGCTCCTGTTCCCTAATGAGTGCCCTGTTCTGCATCCTGGATCCCCCCCAGCCCGTTCTCACAATCCCCTCAACAGCTGGGAAGTGCAGAGCAGAGCCCGGGGCATGGCAGGATCTCGGGGCTTAGGAGGCAGCGTCTAGAACGTAAGGTCCAAGAGAAGTCAAGAATCAGGGCTCTCCTTGGTGGCTGGTGTTTAGGGAGCATGTCAAATTATGTTGCGGGAGAAAGAGCCCGATGACCTGCGTTCAAATCCCGAACTGCCACTCACTGCTCGGGTGATTTGGGGGAAACCTCATCTGTAAAATTAGGGGTCTGGCCTCTAAAGCCCCATCTCTCTGTAGACCTAGGACTCAGCCATGTCGGACTGGAGCCTCAGCCTCTCTTCCCTCCGGCTTTTCCCACCCCCAAAGCTGAGCCCCTGTTTCCACCCTGGAGGAGCTCAAATCGGGGCTGGAGATGGTGGGGGACGACTCAGTGACCATGAGCTCAGGCCATGGCATAGGCAGCGCTTGCTGCCCTTCAGTATCTCTAAGCTCAGCGGCCAGGCAGCAGGCTCCCTGGGCAGGTCCTCCCCACCACGGGCCTTGTGTTCCAATGACCAAGGTCTCTTTTCAAGGTCTCTTCCTCCCCTCCTCTTTCCTCCCTCCCATTTGTTTTCTCTGCCACTGCTTGGAGCGCCCTGTCGGTGCCACTGTCCCCAGCTAAGCTCCCTACTTTCTGCTCTGCCATGATTAACCTCTGTGGGGAATCAATTTCCCTTTGAAAAAGACTTGAGTCCATTTGAACCCATTTCTGAGCCATTCCTGGGAGGGGAAAAAAAGGGAAAGATGAAAGGCAGCATCTCAGGCTGCTTCAGAGGAGAAAGAAACTAGCACCAGGGGAAGTCTGCTGAGCCCCTCTGTGGGCCTCAGGTTCCTCATCTGTAAGAGGAGAGGCTTGGGTTAAATGATATTTAAAGAAAGCCCCTTCCAGCTCTAAATTCTACGAAATCCTATCCGTTTTTTGGGCTAGAAGGGACCTCAGAGGCTGTACAGTCTAACTACCTCGTGGTACTGATGGGGAAACTGAGGCCCAAGGAGGGGCAGTCACTCATTCAAGATTTCAGAGATTTAGAGCTGGAAGGGGCTTTAGACAACAGTTCATCCAGTCCCTTCCTTTTTGCCACAGGGGAAGCACGAGGGGCCCAGAGTCAGGCAGTTAGCAGCGGAATTTGAAGCCAAATCCTCTGACCTGCATTGTGCTGGCTCCCTTGGGCTAAGGCACCATCAAGAAGACTGGCCTTGCCTGGCTCTGTCAGGGACTGAGGCCAATACAGGGGGCTCCCTCTGGACCAGGCAGGCACTGGGCTCCCAAAGAGCCAGAGGAATGGGGCTACAGGCCCAGAGCCAAGCACACATATACACACACACTATACACATGCCACACACACACACACACACACACACCACACACATATACTACACACATGCCATACACACCCCACACGCACACACCATACACATGCCACAGACACACACATATAACACATAGGACACACACATACACACCCCACACAGAACACACACACACTACACCACACACATACATACTTATACACTAGCTCAGTCGTGTAAGGAAACAAGTCTCTGGCCCCCAGGGCCAGCACAGCAGGAGAATGAGGACAGTCAGGCAGCCAGAAGCCAGCAGTAACCAGCAGGGGGAAAGGCTTTGCAGCCCCTCTGGAGTCTGGCCTTTTCCCAGGGGGTACCGTGGTGAGGCTCCGGAGGTAGCTTCCCCAGCAGCCTCTTTGGATTCCTCAAAGTACTGGTTCTTGGCAACCTTGCCAAGTACAAGAAGTACCTGGTTAGCCCAAAGGGTCAGGATAAGGGATGTTTTGGTTAATTGGGTATTCTGGTTGTACTGGGTCAACCTGGCACAGTCTGGTTTCCCCAACAGGTTACTAAGCCACTAACAGCTTGCTCCAAGGATCTCCCTGAGACTATAAATTGCAGCGAAGGTACCTGGCACATAGTAGGCCCTTAATAAATGTTTATTGAATGAATGAATATGCTTTAAATACAATTGTTATCATCCCCGTTCTTTAGATAAAGAAACTAAGGCAAACAGGCTAAGTGACTTGCCCAGGGTCACACTGCTAGGAAATGTCTGAGGCTGAATTATGAACTCAGGTCTTCTTGACTCTAGGCCCAGCACTCTTTCCACTCTGCCATACCAGGTAAACCACGGGGCTGGGAGAATCTGTTATCCCCCTCAGGTAGGCTGGTGAAGCTGGAATGGAGGGGGTGGCTGGAAGTGGGTCAGAGAAACTAGGAAGGAGCAAGGCTGGGAAGGAGTGGGGCCTATATGTCCCCTGCTTCCTTCATGGTTGGCTCTGGGCAGTCACCAAGCCTCAAGGTTGGAGTCAAGGGAGAGCCACTGTGGTCTGGTGCTTGTCAATGGACAGATCTTGGAGACCAGGGCAGAGATAAGACACTTCAGCTACACTGGAACCAGGTAAGAGGGTTTGGAGCAAGACTTTGGGGGAGGGTCTAGATGGCTTCTAGTTTTATTAGGAGCCACCACTAATACCCTGTATGCATCAGCAGCTATTGAAGAATATAAATCCAATAAGACACACTAGAAAATAATAGTGATGCGGAGCAGCCTTGCTCCCCTTCCTTCATGTCTAGAGCATGAAGACTGGACGCATTTGCTACAAATGGGTCTGAGTATAAGTCTCGTTCTGATCAGCCAGTAAATATCAATCCTGGCCAGAGTCATCTGGCTAATGTGAAATCTCCGGCCTGCTAGAGAGGGTCTGCTCGTTCAGACGGAGGCCTTGACACGTGGCGATCGAGCGGTAAGAGCGTTGCCTGTTTTTATCAGCCCTGATTATCAGCCTATTTGTGACAATATTAACTTAAGCCCGTGGCAACGTTAACCAGTTGCTGGATTTTAGCCTTGCTAGGGCCAGACTCTGGATATTCTAGCACGGCATGAAAGGACATGCAGGATCCGAGCAAATGTGTCAATTTCGCCTGATTGTGCGCCCAGTGGGGATTACTGGCCATCAGCACCCTATCTTTGAGAAGCAAGCACAGGCTCCAGAAAGCCTTACTATCGCTCCAAAGCGACTTAAAAATAAGGTGCCTCGCATCAGAAGTTGTGAAAAAGAGCTTAGGTAACTGGGCCAATGGTCTATGAAGGGCAGGAATTCCAGTCAATGAGATAGCGGCTCTGCTTTTGGGCCTGAAACACAGGACTCGATCTTCCCTACAATTTCCTCTTTTCATTCTCCCGCTCTCCCTCTTATTGGTGAAAAAGGACTGCCCCGCTGACCTTGGCACACAAGTTCTAGCTGTGTCTCCCATTCTTCTGAGGCTATTTGCCAGTCTCAGTTTCTAACTCAAGCCTGCACAGCCATTCAGAAGATGCCCAGTGCACTCACCTGTTAAATGGGGATAAATGATATCTCTACTATGAGAGATGCATCTTCCCATATAAATGGGAGGATTTTGTACTCACAGAGGACTAGAGCGCTGTACTCCGTCATGACTCCAGACCAACCACTGGCCTCATGTGCGTTTGAGACTGCCTGAGAATAGCTTACTGGCATTTCTATAGGGCTTAACCTTTTCCAAAGCAGTTTAGAGACATGTCAGATGAGCTTCCAAAGAACTCTGGAGTTAAGGCCCCACCCCCGCCCCCACCTTGTTTTTTACCTGGACCTATGATTTTCCCCACTAAGGAAAGTCCCTCCACCAGTACACATCAACACCCACTCTGCAACTTTGAGTCCTGAAGGATTGTCCAGGGCACTCTATTGTGCAGCGCAGTATTGTTCTTGTCTTGAATGGCGCAGCTTCCAGCATCTTCCGGTCAGTCTCAGCCCGGCCTACTTGCTAAGTGTCTGCAGCCCTTTTCTCCATTGTGAAGTGAATGTTGTTCTCATTGTAGCTGGAGATCGAAATCATGCTTGCTGTGGTGAAACCTTTTAAAGGCCAGAAGTACCATGAGCTCAAGCAGGCGTGCCTCCGACAGCACCAGCTCTTTGAGGACCCTGAGTTCCTTGCTGGCAATGAGTCCCTCTTCTTCAGCCGCCGCCTGCCAGGCCCAGTGGAATGGAAGCGGCCCAAGGTAATGACTCAGATCAGCAGGTAGGTTGGGGCCACGCGGTGGCGTGTCAGGGAGCTGCAGCTAGCACCCTGTGGTCCAGGAGATGCCAAAGTTAGGAAAGGAATGAAGCCTAGTCCTGATACCCTCTTCCCTTCCTCTTTGCCAGGAGATAGGGTCACAACACCTCAAATGAATTCTCAGTCCTCCTTACTTCTAGTGGAGGAAGGGGGCGCTCAAGCAATGGGGTCCTGTTAGAAGTGACAACATCCCTTGTGGAGATCCAAATCCATGATCATTGACCCCTCAGCGCCGAGGACCTTAACAAAGATGCCAGCAGAGGATGGGTAAAATCCACCCAGCCCCTCTGCCTTTTTAATCTGGTAACCCTTAGGGAGGCAGTGTGGTAGGATGTACTCCAAATCCTGGCTGGGACTGTGCGCCTCACTGTCCTCCTCTGTCAAATGAAGGCATTGGACCAGATGACTTCTGGGGTCTCTCCTAGCTTTAAATCCTATGAAATGAAGTCTAGGATTTGAACTAATGCGAGAGGTCAGCACCAAAAGGAGATGAGAGCGTGGGCTGGTCCACCAGAACATGGAAGGGCCCTCGAGTTTGTCGCATTGGAGCCCATTGGAGGGTTGGCTGAAGAAGTCACTCCTAGCCTCAGGAGGGAGATGACAAGAGCCCAAGATTCCACACAATAGAGTGTGAACAGTCCTGGGCCAGAGGGCCAAAAGACATCAGAAGGCCTTGGCAGCTTACTGGCTATGATATCGACAGCAATGACAGTGGCTCACACATGGGCAGCATTGGCAGTCCTTTGCATACAGTACCAGGTGCCACAGGTGCTGCCGGAGAGGGAACAGTGGGCAGTGATATAGTCCTACCCTGATGTCCCTGGAGGCAGAGCCCGCCAGGGGGACTTCATTGCCCAGGTGGCCAGTGGGGAGCAGATGTGATGAGTGAGTGACAGGGCCATGGCAGGGGAGAGAATAAGTTGGAAAGGCCAGGGGCCACCCAAAGGTGAGGGCCCAGCTTCAGAGCAGGGCAGCCTTGGCCCAGAGGGAATGGAATGTGGCCTTGCTTCCTAGTAGGTCAGTGGGTCTGCAGGGCTTCCTTCCCTTGCCCACACCCCCTCCAGCCCCTACTTCCTCAGGACCCTAGGGGCTGAGAAGAGATGACTAAGGGTTTTGGCTCCTATGCTACTGCTGGCTCTGCTCAGTGTCTCGGGGGCCCGGGCAGGAACTCTGTTAACCCAGGTCAAGGCTGAGTTAAAGCACATTGCTTAAGCCTAGGCCCAGATATGAGAGGTGCAGACCCAGGCCCAGGTTCCTCTCCTGACTGCCTACAGCTGGGCCGAGGGATCAGTGGGGGCTGCTGCCCTCCTTCTTGTACTGGGCAGCTGGCAGCCAGGACCAATTAGAGCTCTCCCTGGGTGGCCATGGTCTGATCGGGATTCATGCTCCACTGAGACTTTGGAGCCTAGAGCTACTGACTGAACCCTCCATCCTGGGGTCAGAGCTGGAGTCCACAGTTAGGAGGGACTGCAGAAGCCATGGAGTCCAACCCTCTCATCTCACAGAAGGGGAAACTGAGGAAGCCCAGAGAGGGCAAGGGATTTATCCAGGTCACCCGGCCAGCTCAGAAGTACTAGAGCCTTTTCACTCTACCTTTACTGGGAATGCAGAGGTCAGAGCCCAAGGCCCATAGCAAGTCAGCTGATCACTTTCCCAGGCTATCCTTAGGGCTAACCAGGGCCCACCTCTCTCCACAAAATTTGAGCCTAGTTCCCAGCCCTTCCTCTCTGCCCCACCCTCCTTCATCCAAGCCCCTCCTTGGCACCATCACCTAGAGGCCCACTCCCCACATGCCTCTGCAAAGAGCCCCAGCATCCTGTCATGGCTCTCTCTCCCATACTGCCTTGGAACTGTACTTTCCCATGCTATCCAAGAGGCACCAGAGTTTCTATCTGTTTCCTCCCCTCCTCCTCTTCCAGTCCTTGCCAGCCCATTCTGAGCCTCCCTCCCACGTCGGTCCCTCCTATCGCCTTTGCTGAGCTCCTGCCAGACGTTGAGGGGGCTCCAGAGCAGGGGAGGCTGGAGGTACGCCAGGTTGAGAAAGCATGTGACCCCTCTGACCCTCCGGCCTCTAGGACTAGGAGTTCCTTGGTGCAGCCCTGTGAGCTCATTGGCATAGGAAGCTCCCAGTGGCAGCTGGGGAGTGGGGAAACTGTCCCCACCAACGGAGACTGGTGACACATCAGCACCTCAGCCCGGGGTCCCACATCTAGTGAGTGTTGGGAGGGGGAAGGGGAGGACTTGAACCCAAGCCTCCTTACTCCAAGTCTGCTGTTCCATTCAGTCCACCGTGCTGCCTCTCATTAGAACAACAAGAAGAATAGCAAATGGTAAGGCTAGATTCCTAATAATGATTACAACAGTGCTTGAATGCTGCCTGCATTGAAATGTTTTGTTTCTTTGTGGGAAGGCCGGAGCTTGGCTTGGCCCCCATGTCCTTGGACACTGCTGAAGGCTGAGGGCTAGGGGCCCTGGACAGGGTGAGGCTCTGTTGAAGAGGCTGACTCCAAGGCCAGGCCGGGCCGGGCCAGGCCGGGCCGGAGGGAGAACATTCATTTCAGGGAGGAGCAGGGAAGAGAACGTTTGGGAGTCGAGGGGGGGTGGGACACAGAGGTTAGCTGAAGCACTTAGTAGGTACTTTCATGTCTCTGTGTTTGGGTCTCCTTCCTCTCCCCCTCCCCTCTGTGAGCTCCAAGAGGACAGGGACCCTAGTCTAACTTAACTTTGCTTAAGCGCACAGTGGGTGCTTATTTTAAATATAGTTTGTAATTCATCAAATGAGTGAACACTTCCATGACTTTACAAATATTCTCTCCTTTGATCCTCACAACAACCCTGCATTTTACAGATGAGGAAACTGAGGCAGACAAAAGACAAGAGTGACTTGTCCAGGGCCACACAGCTACTAAGTAAGGCAAGATTCGAACTTGTCTTCCTGAATGAGTGAATGAATGAATGACTTGGTCTGTCATGGAATGAATGAATGAATGAATGAATAGATGGATAGATGGACGAATAAATGACCTGGTCTGTCATGGAATGGATGAATGAATGGATGGATGGATGGATGGATGGATGGATGGATGGATGGATGGATGACCTAGTCTGTCATGGAATGAATGGATGGATGGATGGATGGATTAATGGATGGATGGATGGATGGATGAATGAATGACCTGGTCTGTCATGGAATGAATGAATGAATGGATGGATGGATGAATGAATAAATGAATGACCTGGTCTGTCATGGAATGGATGGATGGATGGATGGATGGATGGATGGATGGATGGATGGATGACCTGGTCTGTCATGGAATGAATGAATGAATGGCTGCAGGAGGGAAAATGGCAGCTCACTGAGAGCAGGAACAGCACTAGCCTGGGCTTTGCTTGCACAGTGTCTGGCATGGTTCCAGGCCCATCAGGTATTACAAGAATACTTGGTGGCTAGCTTCCTACACATTGTTTGATTGGCCACTTTCGGACTGGTCCAGACTTAGGGGAAGGCATCAAGGAGAGCCATCCCCATCAGAGGCCAGCACTGGTGGACATTGGGTCTGGGCCCCCCAGATACATCTCAGGATCATAGAGTTAGACAATCTACTTCAACAGCCCCTCCATTTTACAGATGAGGAAACTGAGGCCCACAAAGATGTTAGGTGACTTGCAAGTAGAGACATGATTCAAACCTAGGTCCTCTCTCCCCAGCACCAGGGCGCTTTCCACTACACCACACTACCTCTCCTTAAATCAAGCTGAAACTTTCTCCCATTGTACCTCCAGTGCCTACCATAGTGCCTGGCATAGTGCTGGCACTTAATAAATGATTGATTGCCTTCTTTTAGTGCCAAGCAAAACTATGTCTACAGGTGACCCCAAAAGAAACAAAACACAGGAAATTGAACCCATAACTTTGGCCTCCGTTCCACCACATTCTCATTAACCCAATGGGCAAGTTCCCCCCTCACCCCTTTATGCCTTAGTTTCCTCCTCTAGAAAATGAGGGGGATTGGACTTGGTGAGCTCTAAAATCCTCAGCTCCTTCCCTGCCTGAGCCTCAGTTTCCCCATATGTGAAAATGCCTTCCAGTTCTGCAATCCTATCATCTTCCACTTTGCTCAACTGGATGAGACCTCTCCCCTGGCAGCCTCAAGCAAGCAGCTCTCACTTCCAAGAGAAAAGGTCACATTCTCAGTCTGGGATCTCATCACTCCCACCCAAGTGTTCCTGAGGGTTTTCCATGATGGACCAAACCCACATGGCTGGCAAAGCCCCAGGCTCTGGGTGTCCTCCCTCCTCCCCATCTCAGGTTTGGCCACGGAGGCTGTTTACAGGCTCTGGGCTGGGGCTACCAGTCCTCATTCACTCCATGGCTCCAGGCAGAGAAGGGCACCCCAGAGATCCGGGAGAGAGGCAAGCTGTCATGCTGTCTGCATCTCTGCTGGAGTGTTTGTGCGTGCGTGCGTGCGTGCGTGCGTGTGTGTGTGTGTGTGTGTGTGTGTGTGTGTGTGTATGTGAGTGATTGTAGATGTGGAAGCATGTGGATGTATGAATGTGTGTGTGGAGGAGTGAGGATGAATAGATCGAGTGTGAGTGATTGTGTGAAAGTGTGAGAATGTGTGTGTATGTGTGAGTGATTGTGTGAAAGTGTGAGTGTGTGTGTGTGTGTGTGTGTGTGTAAATGTGAGGGAGTGTTCAGGGGTCCTCAATTGTCTAGTCCAGCTCTAATTTTATGATTCTATAATCCAATGAGGCTATGTGAGTGTATGTCAGAGACATAAAGTCAGAAAGACAGAGACAGAAAGGCAGAGACAAAGATGGAAAGACAGAGACAGAGACAGAAATCTATCCCCTCTCTCTTGTCACTAACTCTCCCTCTTCTCTCTCCACTCACTTCCTCAGCCAGTCCAAGCCACCCAAGGGTGGGCCTGCTCACAGACGGCCTTTGGGGGCAAGCTTGGCCCCTGTCTGAGCTTCAGCTCCCGCCTCTGTAAAACAGAATCCCAGAATGTCAGAACTGGAAGGATCCTCAGAGGCCCAGAGAGATGAAGGCACTTGCTAAGTCTCTTCCCTGCACTCCTAGTGCTCTTGCCTGGTCCATTGACCACATTTGCCCACAATGGTCCCTGAAACACCTCTCCCTTTTACACTGTTGTTACAGCTAGAGAGAGGGAGAGTCCACAGTACCCAGGCCCAAGACAGTGGCCAAGCCAGCCCAATGGCCAGTCTGAAGTGGCCCCACTTTGCCATTTGAAAAGTTGCCCCCCACAAAAGAAGGAGGGCTTGGCTCAGTCTGCTCACTAGGCTGCTTTTGCATTCCTGTAGTCTACCACCATCCCCGGAAATCATTTGACAAACAGCCTGGCCCTGCAGCAGCACAGCTGGGCCAGCACAGCTGGGAAGCTTTAGGGGCCTCCCTTCCATAACCCTGACTAACCAAGACATCAAAATATATGAGTGCGATCTCTCTCCCCTGACCCCCAGTCTGGTAAGGTGGGCGGCCCCCAGTGAAATGACCCATCTGCGTTCTGTGGCCCTGATACTCTGCCACCAAGGGCCTCCCGCCACCACCACCCTGGCCACCACATTCCTCCCCAAGCCTAGACAGAGGTACAGCCAAAAAGAGGAAGGGAGAGGCAGCGGCCCCATTCCATCCTTTGAAAACCCTAGCCACTGAGGTGCCATTTGGTGGCCCACTTCCTAGCCTAGGCCCTGTCCCCATCCACCTACCCAGCTAGCATGAACACAAGGCCTCAGGGTCCAGGAATTTTGGCTCCATAACTGACCCACCGCGTGCCCTTGGGCACGTCCTTTCTCTAAGACTCAGTTTCCCCCTGCTCCCCATTAGCACCAAAGCTCTCTGTTATCCTGTTGCTCCCTCACTCACACACACTCAAATGAGTCAATACTCCTCGGTTCCCTCACTCATTCACGTACTCCCAAGCTCACTTCTGGCAGGAGGGTTCCTCACTGGCAGAGACTCTGCCGTGACCAGAAGGAAGCCGGGAAGGTGAGGCCTGGAAGGGGCCTCCTGTGTGAAGTCCTAACAGAGCTGCCTTCGTTCCAGGACATCTGTGACAACCCACACCTGTTTGTGGGTGGGATCAGCTCCCACGACTTACATCAAGGAAAGCTGGGGAATTGCTGGTTCGTAGCAGCCTGTTCTTGCCTGGCCCTCCAAGAATGTCTCTGGAAAAAGGTAATTAATGGTAATTAATGGCCTTGGCCACGGAACGGCATGCACACACTTCAGAGTCGCTTCCAGCCTATGATGGGGTTTGTCCCAGTGACGGGGACCAGCTGCTCCCTTCCTCTTACTGAGGCCAAAGCAAGTGGGCTTGCTCCAGGCTCCTGGAGCCCAGGAGGAGTCTGCATTGGGGTTAGACTGTTGGGAGGCTGGGGACAAGAGACTGGGAGAAAAGCTTGGGCAGTGCCATGTCCTGGAGGCCCAGACAGAGCCAGAGCCCTCAGCACATAGATGTCAGTGGGGTAAGGAGGAAATGAACGGGTGAAGGTGTAAAGAAATGAGTAAGTGGATGAATGTGTGAGCCACTGAGGGGACTGAGACAATGAGTAGCCTAGATGCAAGTGGCCTCTTGTAGCCCTAGGCCTGTCTCTGTCCTCAGGTGCCCATCAGAACCAGTGGGAATTGTGTATTCACATTCAGCATATCCCTGCCCTGTCTCTGGCTGGCAGAGTCATTTCTTGGCACTCTGGTCAGTGGTGCCCAGGACTACAGCCGAGGCAGCTCAGGGATAGCTATGGTCTCCTCATGGATACATTGGCATGGCAGGAGGAGGGGGCGTCAGCTGTGCTATTGCCAATCCCTTGTGCCCAGGTGATCCCCGAGGCAAAGGAGCAGGACTGGGACTCTCGAAGGCCTGAGAAATACGCAGGAATATTCCACTTCCGCTTCTGGCACTTTGGCGACTGGACTGACGTAGTGATTGACGACCGTCTGCCCACCATCAATGGGGAGCTGATTTTCTGCCACTCCAATGTGCCCAATGAATTCTGGAGTGCCCTGCTGGAGAAGGCCTATGCAAAGTAAGCCCTGCTGGGAAGCCAGGAGTGGGGAGAGCAGAGGTTGAGGTGGCCTACTGGGCAGTAGGAGCCTCCCTTCACCCTGGGCTTCATTGTTGTCCAAACACCTGTATCTGAGCAGAAGCTGGGCAGGAGCTAAGGCACACACTCCCAGATGCCCAGAAGAGCAGCACCAGCCAGCACTGGCTTCTCCCCATGTCCCTAATTCCTTCACTGTTTGCAAGGGGCAACTGAGGCCCAGTCAGGGCAAGGGGATCCATGCCACAGATCATCACCTCAAGCACCATGAGGTTCCATCCCCTTGACATACAAAGAACAAGGCAGAGAGCAGGCAGGGATTAGCAGCATTGCTTTGACAGGAGTGAGCCCAGAGGTCCTGGGCTAGGTTTGAAGGACCCTAGCACCTCTTCCTCCCCCTGCCATGGGGGCATGGGCACTCTAAGGACATAGGGTCTGGCCTTCCTGGCCTCCAATCCATGTGTCCTGGCACATTAGGGAATCCCATGTTTTGCTGACACTCTAGATCCCAAACCCTGCTGGGAAGGGAGTCCCAGGCAGGGGACAGAATGGCCAAGGCCTCCCTATGTAGGAAGGAGGCCAGCACCAACTGCCTCCTCTCCTCCCCTTCGTCTCCCCTCTCCCTCCGACTTCTGCTCCCAGGCTGGTGGGCTGTTACGAGGCTCTAGATGGCGGGAACACCGCGGACGCCATCACAGACTTCACGGGAGCCGTGTCTGAAACCATTGACCTGAGGAAGGGCAATTATGGAAAGCTCCTCCTGGAGCAGACCAAACTCTTTGAGGATCTGTTCAAGGCCCACAACAGAGGGGGCCTCATCAGCTGCTCCATCCTGGTACGTTGCTTCCCAAGCATTAACGGGCACAGATGATCCCCAGTCCAGGCCTTCTTGAATGAATTCATGCATGCATGAATGTGTGAATTAATGAAGTGACTGTGTGAATGAGGTGGAACAAGGGAAAGGTAAGCTGGGGGAGGACGAAGTCCCAGCAGCAAAGAGCAGACATCCAGACACACTGCATAGCACCTGAGTCTGTGAAAGAAAGAGCTATCCGATCAGCCCAAGAACGCCATAGGGACCCAAGTGTGGAGGCCATTAGGGAAGAGGTAGCCAGGCCCTCAATGGGGTCTTGTTATTGCCAAATGTGGCTCACCAGGAAGGCCAGGCTGAGGGATGGGGCTGATACTGGCCAAGACCTGGGGGAGCCAGCTTTGAGCATCAAGGACAGGCAGCAGGTGATCCAAGGAGCACTGCCCCAGGCTCACCCCTATATCCACTGAGATAAGTCTGGCCACCACCTCCTTCCTTGGCACAAAGTAACCAGTGACATAAGGCTGACCTAAAAGCGAGATGTTTGCTCATGCCAGGCTTCTGGATGCGGCCCAGAAAGGAGCCATGCTCAGACTGAGAGTCGCAGAATGAGACTGGGTCCAAGGTCGGCCAGCCAGTCTAAGCCATCCCAGAAGAGCATTCAGGGCCCACAACCTCCTCTGCATGGAGACCTCTAGTGAGGAGGCAGCCAATAGCCCTTTGGAAAGGTTTTCCTTAGAGTGAGCCTAGCTCTTTCTGAGCTCCGTGCTCCAGGCCTTCATAGGGCTCCCTCCAAGAGCTTTACAGTAGATTCCTCCAGGCCCTGTTCAGATGAGAGGCTTTTGCCCTCCCACACTGACCCAGCAGAGCCCCTGAATAGAGAATAGAGATCAGAGTGGGAGGTAAGTGTGTGTGTATATGTGTGTGTGTGTGTGTGTGTGTGTTTGTGTGTGTTGGAGGTACAGGGGAGGTGGGTTGGAGGGATGGAGGGAGGAGTGTCAGGGTGAGGCCTAACACTCTTTGTGCCCTTCTGGGTTCTCTGAATTGTAGCCTGACATTGCCAATGAGCGTCAAGGAACCACTGAGCAGGGTCTAGTGAGGGGCCATGCCTACTCAGTAACCGACATCCGCAAGCTGCGCCTTGGAGGACGACTCCTGGCTTTCTTCAAGGCTGAAAAGCTGTTCATGATCCGGATGAGGAACCCATGGGGAAAGCGGGAGTGGAGTGGGCCCTGGAGTGACAGGTGAGCCTGCTGTCCTGGGCCCTCTGCCCTGGGCCCTCATTTGGCCTCGATGAGGCAGCAGAGATTCATACTTGCTCTCATTCCTCCACCATTTTCCACATTACAAAGCACTCTCCTCACAACACTCGTAGGACATAGGACCCATTTACAAACAGAGTAAACTGAGGCCCAGAGAAGTCACATGACTAGTAAAAGAACTGGGACCTGAAGCCATGTTTCTTGACTCCAATGCTCTTTCTACTGTAGTCCAGGTCCTGCTTTCTCACTCTCTCACGGTTGCCCATGAAGTGCCCAAGTCCCATCATTTTTGCCCCTGGTGACTATGGGCTCAACCCCTCCTAGGCCCACGGTCAATGCCTTGCTCTTTGTGAGACTCAAAGCAGGTCCCTCATTAGGCGAAGGAAGAAGATGATCCCAGAGATTCTGATATTCCATGTTTAGGGAACCTCTCAAGTCCAGCATCCTCCGTACTATGCCCTAAGACCCCTTCTGGATCTCATGTTCTATGTCCTAAGTTGGTGAGAAATATATGAGGCCTTCCCAGGGATGAGGTCCAAGGAAGGACCACAAGGTCTATGGAAGGACCATGAGGTCCATGGAAGGTCCATGAGGTGCAAGGGAAGGTCCATCCCCTCTGCCATGGGCTGATGGAGGGCTTGACCGTGGATCTAATCCCTCCATTCTCTGTCCTTTAGCTCTGAGGAGTGGCAAAGAGTGAGTGAAGTGGAGAGGAAGAACATGGGACTCAATGTGACGGATGATGGAGAATTCTGGTGAGGAATGGGGCCTTCTGGCCTGATTGCCTGGGAGGCAGCAAGATTGCTCAATGGGCCTGGAGTCAGGAAGACCTGAGTTCAAATGTGACCTCAGACACTAGCTTTGTTACCCTGGGCAAGTGATTTCACCTCATAACCTGGCCTCCTCCTACTTTTCCAGTCTTTTTATACCTCCCTCCCTGACACATATTCTTCAATCCAGCTACATCTACATGCTCCTTGGCATCCATTTCCAGTCTCCACTCCTTTGCACTGGCTGTGGCCCAGGTCTGAAAGGTTCTCACTCCTCACCTCTTCCCCTTATTTTCCTTGGCTTCCTTTGAATCTCAGCTCAGATCCTGCCTTTCCCAGTCTCCCCACTGCTAGTGCCTTCCCCTCTGAGATTGTCTTCCATCTGTTTTTTTCTATATCTTGTATATGTCCAGTTATTTGTATGTTGTGTCCCTATTGGGCTGTGAACGCCTTGAAATAGAAACTGGTTTTGCCCTTCCTTGTATCCTCAGTGCTTACCACAGTCCCTGACACATAGTAGGTGCTTAATAAATGCTCATTGAATGGCTGACTGACAGAGGTAGGTGCTATTTTTATCCCTACTTTAGAGATGAAGAAATCAAGGTGAATAACTCATCTAGGATCACATGGCTAGGGAGAATCTGAGGAACATTTGAACTCAGGATGTTCTGATTCAAGACCCAGCCTCCAGCCACTATCCTACATTTATATATGTATGTTTTTTATTTTAAATAGTATTTTATGTTTCCTATCCTACATTTACATTGAGACATTCCCTCTCTTGATCTTGCAACAATGCTGTCTGTCACATGCTGATGGTCACATGGCTACTGGGTATCTGTGGAAGGACTCAAGGCCAAGGCTTCCTGACTCCGTCAGAGAAAACATTTGGGGCAAGTTGAGAAAGGAGGGATCCCTTCATGCGGGGAGGTCTCAGGATCTCAGGAGGTGGAAGAGGGAGGATATTCCAGGGGTGGGGGTCAGAAGAGGGGGAAGAGAGAGATCAGGAATCAGGGAGCATGTGCTAGAAGAGAGAACAGGTAGAAAGGTACTGTGAAATGAGGCTGGAAAGGTGGGAGCAAGCCAGCTTGTGGTGAGCCTTAGAGAGGAGTTGGTCTTTGATCCCAAGGCTGTGGGGGGGGTCACCTTCTGCATGGAGGAGGGATTGGGGAAACCAGGGAAGATTAGGGCAAAGCTGGAGGCCAGGACAGCAGTTGGGCCCAGGAGAGTAGGGCTGATGGGGCCAGTTGTAGGCCAGAGTGGATCTGAGGTTGAGGTTGAAGAAATGGTCCAGGCCACTGGTCCCCATCCCAGACCCCAGAGCCACTAAACTGTCCTAGGGCCCTGCTGGGGGGAAGTGAGTAAGGATTGTTCTTCTAGACACATCCCAAGGATCTTTTAAGAAGTGGCAGCCTCCTCTGAGAGCCTCTGGTTCAATCCCATGCCATCACAGAGGATGAGGCTGAGTCCCAGCATAGAGAAGGGCCTGGGCCAAAGGTCACATAGCAAATGAGTGGCAAAGCCAAGGTTTGCACCCAGGGCTTTTCCTCCTACCTCGTACCAGGGGAGCACAAGACAGGGGCCATTTCCCACAGATCAGCAGAGAGGAAGGAGTGCTAGATTGGAAGTCACAGGCTTGGGTTGGAGTCCCGACTCTCCTGCTGACTCCCTGTGTGACATGAGGCAAGCCCCTTCCCATCTCTAGGCTTCAGTTTCTTTCTCTGGCCATGCTGGATAGTTCTAATAATCCTCCTTGGCTCTAGAGAATAAAAAAGGAAATGTACTTCACTCTTTTTCATAGGAAGGTGGTGGACTGTGGGTATAGGATACAGCATGCATTCTCAGAAGTGAGTAATAATGTGAAGGTATATATCCAGAAACAATTGTGTTGTAATGAAACAAAAGGCCAAAATAGCATTAGTTTTAGAAGAAAAAAAGAAATGATTGGACTAGAGCAGGGGTGGGGAGCCTGCAGCCTTGAGGCCACATGTGGCCCTCTAGGTTCTCGGGTATGGCCTCTTGACTGACTTTTACAGAACAAACCCTTTTATTAAGGGGATTTGTTCTGGGAAGTTTGGATTCAGTCAAAGGGCCCCCGCACTTGAGGACCTAGAGGGCCACATGTGACCCTGAGGCTGCAGGCTCCCCACCCCTGGATTAGACCAGCTCTCAGGTCCTGCCCGCTCCTCTAATGCTCTGCTTCCCTGTGGCTCTCCCCCTCAGGATGGCCTTTGATGACTGGTGTAACAATTTCACGGATGTGGACATCTGCCGCAATCTGAACACTTCCATCTTCAGCATCCACAAGACCTGGGAGAAGGCCGCAGTGCGTGGAGCTTGGCTACATGATGAGGACCCTCTGATCAATCGGGCTGGAGGCTGCTTCAACAACCGTGCTACATTCTTGCAGAATCCCCAGGTTGGAGCCCCCTACCCTCCTCCAGCACCACAGTCCCTTCTCAGGCCTTTAGCCGTCCTCACAGGCATCATGGGTACACCTTTCCTCTTATGCGTGGCCCATAATGGCCTTCCCTTCTGTGCTCTCTGCTCTCAGGCAACACTCGGGGGCCTGTGTACTTTCATGCAAATGCAGGCTGGTTTTCTAGTGGCATTCCAGTGACCTGCTGGAGTACAGCTTCTTAAGTGGGGAGATAATTCGAATTACTGTGGGAAAAGATCTGGGGGGGTCCCCGTGGATCACAAGCTCAATCCGAGCCACAAAACCAATGTGATCTGGAGCAGATTCAGAGGAGCATGACCAGGATGGGGAGGGGACCAAAGACCAGGCCACGGGGGGATCATTGAAGAGAAGGCTCAGGGGGCCAGGTTAGCTCTAATAAGGTATTTGAAGGGCCAGCCCATGGAAGAGGGATTGGGCCCAGAGGACAGAACTAGGCACAGCCATGGGGGGAGGGGAGGAAAGCCAATTAACAACAGTTGAATGGCCTGCACCTTGATGAAGGTGGCCAGGCCAAGCTTGGCCCAAGGGAGCTTCCCCCTCTTTAAAATGGAGGCAGGGCAGGAATGGTCTGTTCCAAACTAGCAGCTCAGAGAATTCAGAGCTAGAAGGGCCTTTAGTCTAACCCTTCATTTTAGAAAGAAGGAAACTGAAGCCCAGGGGAGGGAAGTGCCTTTGTCCAGGTGACATAAACAGCCCATGGAGGTGGGCCCCTCCCCCACTCCAGACCGCCTGTGTCCTTAGCAGCTGCACGCATATATCTAGCAGGGGATAGACACAGCCAAGCCGAGGAAAGCTGGCCAAGAAGGCCTGTCCAAGCTGGGATCAGGCCATCAGACCCCTTGGAGTACAGCCTGTCCACGAAGGCCCCTCTGCCTGCCCTCTCCCCCGCCACACACACATACCAAAGGAAAAAGAGAAGATAGCCTGTCAAGATAGAGTCCAGGTGGCACAGGGCAGCCAAGGGGTCTTTGAAACTTAGTCAGCTCCCTCCAGAGCTTATGGGCGGGCCCAGGCCTTGGGACCATCAGAGCCTGAAGAAGAGACGCTGCCTTGCTTCAAGGATCCAAAGGGCTGACATTCAGAGGAGGGGTGAAACTCTATTAGGCCCCAGCAGGCCTTGCCAGAAGTGATGGGGGGAAGAGGCAGATCTGTGCCAGGCACCAGGAAGAACTTCCTAATGGGGAGAGCTGGCCCCAAGTGGGAGAGGTTCCCCATCCTGGGAGGTCCTTAAGCAGATGCTGGATAGTAGGGAGGAGATTCTTGGGCATCCCTTCAACTCTGAAATCCTGTGACTGTGTCTTTGTTAATGTGTTTATCAAGGTATGTATGTAGCTGTGTGTATGTGAGCGTCCCAAGCTGTGTGTGCGTGTGTGCTTGTGCGTGTTTGTGTCCTTGTGTGTGTGTGTGTGTGTGTGCACTTGAGCTCGGCAAGAGTGAAGGACTATCCTTGTAGGTCCCAGGGACAGAGGAGTAGACATAGTTTCCCAGCAGGCAGGGTGGATGGGGGGGGGGGAGGGCAGGAGACAGGACACAAAACAGAATGTCCTAGAAGAATGATCTAGGACAGACACCCCCTCCCCCCCAACCTCCTGCTTGGTTTGTGTACAAACTGCCCCCAATCTTTTCCCATGTTTTTGAAACTAGCCCAAGACTCTGTGGCCCAGGGCTCTGGTGCCTCCGTTCTCCTTGGTCTCGACCCTTCTCTCCCCTGCTCCCCGCAATGAGGAGGTCTTAACATTTGCTCCCGCCTTGGTGTTGTTTACCCACTTAACCTACTAATAACCAGCAGGCCTATCTGCTTGTCACCTATCCAAGAGCCGTCTTCACCATTATTCTGGGGAGAAACCAAATGATTGCATTTCAAGTTGGCTGTGGACCTTGGCAAAGGGCCTCTCTGAACCTCGTTCCCCTTGGTAAAACAAGAATGGTTTGGGCTGGATGCTCTCTAAAGGAACTCCCAGCTCTGCTGCTCTGTGTTGTAAGGATTCAGACCTTTCTGGTACAAAACAAAGGGCTCCGAGTAACTCATCTCTGAGCTGCCTTCCAGCTCTGCCTTTCTTCATTTTAAGAAATCTGCTAGTCTCTGGCTCTCTGCTTCCCCAACCCCCATAAAATGTCATCTGCAACAACTGGAGAGGAGGAGCCATGGGTGTAGCTGTTCATTGGTTCTTCCCATCTATCCCTTCAGTACCAGGATTGCCCATTGGAAGCACTGTCCTCTGGGCTCTGGGAGCCCTTGGGGTGCTGAGGGTGTATGGCCTCTGGCTGTCTTTGCCATCTTTGCATATACATGGCAGCTGGGCCACCAGGCTCTCCAGGAGCACCATGCTAGGTTTTTCCTATGAGAAATCAGGTTTTGACTGGTTCCGTTTCCTAGGAAGTAGGTGCCTGGCCACACAGGTGGTCTGAGTCAGTAACTCCTTCCTGGTCCCATGGATACTGACTGACACCCTCCCTTAATACCTTGCCATGGCATAAGGGCACCCTTGCAAGTTGAGAAGGCCTTGAGTGTAGGCCAAATGAAGGCCTGTGTGCCCATTAGCCAAGAACCAGCCTGACTTGGCTTTGAGAGGCTCGGCGCTAGACGGCTCTAAGGGGCCACATTTTTCAGCCACTACAACTCTCAGCAAAGTCTGCAGTGCCACCTTAGTCTGATGATCTAACTGATTTCCTTGGAGTCCTGTGATCTTTGCCTGTTATCCTGGGCCTGGCAGCCTGCTGCTCATGGGGGCTACAAGAGCAGAGAGAGGGTGTGTCCCGGGGTGCAGCCGGCCTGCAGGTCTGGGATGGGGATACTTGTGTTGAGAGCCTGCCTGGCCCAGAAGCCAACCCACAGAATGTCAGCAGAAGTGACATTTCTCTGAGGCCCACTTTGCTCCCAACAATCCCTGTGGGATTGGAGAGAGAAAGCACCTGGCCCAGGGATCACAGTAAGGCCGCTGAAGAGCTCCTGGCTCTCCCAGCTCTCAGTCCCAGACCCATCCCTGCCCTGGGCCGCTTTGGACTTGGCTCAGAAATCACTGACAAAGATGCCTCTTATTCATCCCCCTCAGTATGTCTTCAACATCAATAAGGAAGAGGACAAAGTCCTCATCTCCCTGCAGCAGCGTGATCAGCGCCCATACCGCAAGGATGGCAGAGGAGACAACTACATCATTGGCTTTGAGATCTTCCGGGTAAGAGCAGGGGAAGAGAGGTCCCCTGGGCCGGTCCCACAGCCTGGCCTCTCCACCACTGCTCCTCTGGGCCTGACGCTCTCTACCCCTCATGCCAGGTGGAGCTAAATCGGGAATACCGGCTCCATCAGCTGCAGGTCCAGGAGAGGGTGGTGGGCTCCACCTATGTCGACTCCCGCACGGTGTTTCTGAGAACCATACTGAAGAAGGGCCGCTATGTCATCATCCCCACCCTGTTCCAGCCTGGCGACATCAGCGAATTCATCCTGAGGCTGTTCACCGATGTTCCCTCAGAGCTCAGGTCCTCTTCCAGAGGGACCCAAGATTGGAAAGCTAGAAAGGAGGGCCCTCGAATCCAACCCCCTTGTTCTCCAGGCCCACAGCACTGAAGCACCTTGCCCCGAGGTAGTCAGGAAGTGGGCAAAGCTAGGTTCCAAGCCAGTGCTCTTTCCACAACCTGCCCACCATTTTCCAGAGGCTTGATGTGGGAGCTGCAGGAGAGAAAAGAGCATGGGGCTCAGAGCCAGGAGGCCCAGCTTCACAGCCCGGTTCTTTTACTACCTTCATGGGCCTCAGCAAAAGGGCAGGATTGGATGAGTTCAGAAGTCCCTCGGAGCTGTCGCTCTCTGAGCTTGGGCCTCACCCAGGCCAATGAGCCAGTGAGTGGCAAGATTTTAACCCAGCTTCTCATTCCCTTGCAGGGAGCTCATGCTGGACAAGCCCGAGCCCGGGTGTAGGAGCTTCCTGTGCGGCTATCCCCAGCGAGTCACCCAGCTGAGCGTTCATAGCGTGGAGGGGCTAGCCAGACAGAACGGCTCCAGACGTACGGGTCGGGTCGGTGGGCACAGAGTTGGGGCAGGAGCAGGGTCAGGCCTCAGCAACAGGAGAGGAGGGAAGGAGGAGGGAGGAAGGAGTCCAGATGAGCAGCATCAGAGAGGAGGCTCCACTGGCCTCCAAATGCCAGCTTTGCTGCTTAATGACATCATTGATCTCATTTGAGTCTCAGAAAAGCCCAGTGATGTAGGTGCTACAAGATGAGAAAACTGAGGGTCAAAGAGGTTAAATGACTTGAGCGTGGTCTCCCTGTTAGTGAGTATGAGAGGCAGGATTAGAACCCAAGTCTTCCTATCTCTCTCCTACTTACAAGCTATGGGAACTTGGGTAAGTCAGAGGCTTGGTCTTCTCCTTTGTAAAACAAGGGGGTTGTCTCGACAATGTCTTCCAGCACTGGCAGTCTAGGAATTGAGGGCCAAACTGGGGAGGGGAGGAAACAGTTGGCATCAGAAGCCATGGGGTAGGTGGGTGGCTGACCAGCAGTGCCCTGCCTTTGGCTGAGATCCAGCTACAGGCAAGACCCGCTTTCAGGGGGCTGGGCTCTCTGCCCAGCGCTTGCCTCAAGCCCTCTGGAGCTGCTGCCAAGAATTGTGGCTGGAGCTGCTGGCCTGAGCTCCCTGGGGGCTGTGCACAATGGCCACCAGCGGCAGCTGCCCACGTGCTGCCCGGGGCCGGCGGCTCATTCCCTGCCAACAAGCAGCTCCCTCTGGCCAGCCTGCTGCCAGTGGCTGGGTCAGCTTTGTTTTGGCTGGTGCCCAAAAATGGGAAGGCCTGGGGTCTATGGAGGGCCCAATATGCGTCTATGAGAGGTGGGGGGAAGCTGTGAGGAACTTACAGTGTCACAGTGAGAGAGGAAAAGGGCCTCCGTCAAAGTCACACAATGAGTTAATGGCGAACCCCAAATGCCAGGCCCCAATGACACAGACAAGCTGCGTGGACTTTGTTTCAGGTACCAATCCCTATGTTATCATCAAGTGCGGGAGGGAGAGCGTTCGCTCCCCCGTCCAGAAAGAAACCTTCGATGCCGTTTTTGACACCCAGGCTATATTCTACCGCAAGAATCTCAAGGACCCCATTGTGGTACAGGTCAGAAGGGGCTAGTAGGGTGGCCCGAGGGCAGGGGGCTGCAGACAAGGCATCCCATCATGGCATACCCCAAGTGCCCCATGACAGGCTCAGGCCCAAACACCAAGTCCTCAAACACCTCCATCCTCACGCCTTCAGGTCTGGAACAAAAAGCTTCCATGTGACCAATTCCTGGGACAAGTGACCCTGGTAGGCGAGCCGAGCGACTCCCGGGAGCTGAGGACCCTCCAGCTTCGGGATAAGGGTGCTCCAGACGCCCCACCTGTGACCGGGCACCTCAGTCTCAAGGTGGTGTCCACTGATGACCTCATGGAGCTCTGAAAGCCTGGCCCCGGCCTCCCTCTGGTACCTTCCCTGGCCAAGTCCTCTGTTTTCTTTGTCAAGGGCCAGGGGGAGGACAGATGGGGTTAGGGGGAGGGAGGAGGAGAGAAGATTCCAGGCCCGGTTCTGCTGAGCTGGGATGGAGATGATGAGCAGTGGAAGCCCTCCTGAGCCAAGCTTGCTGATCAAGCACAAGTCATTTGAAAGTCCCATATTGTAAGCAGCCCAACTTCCTCACTCCACGGGCCAGGCCCACCTGGCCTTGTCCTGATGATTAAGGCGGTAGTCAGCGCAGGGCAGGCCTCAGGGCCCCCCATGGAGTTGGGGGGTGAAACCCACACTAACCTAGCTCCCGTCCTTCTGGCACTAACAAAGCTTTGCTTCAAAACCGCCCTGCAAGGTAGAGAACCAGGAAGTACTATTGTGGCCATCCACCGATGGAAAGAAAGGAGGTCCAGAAAAGGGTGGCCCCTTTGCCAACGCACAGTGGGCTAGAGATAGCAGGAGCTCCTCTGAGGTTTGGGGGGGACACACAGGAAGGAGGGGGTTGGGAAATGATAGTAAAAACTGACATTTATATAGAGCTTCTAACGCGCAGTGACAGGGCTTATCACCACCCCCACGTCATGGCAGGCATCATGGGCACCATGTCACAGACAAGGGAGCTGAGGCCCAGAAGGGTCAGAGGCAGAATCAGAGGCCAGATCTTCCTGGCTTCCACTCGAGTCCTCTGGCCTCTGGGGCAGCTGCCGCCTAGGAGTGGAGCCCAGTTGGGTCTCACTAAGGTGGGAACCCTTCAGGAGGCCTTTGTAAGCAGCTCTGGTAGACAGGCCTATTTGCTATGTGACATCAGGCAAGTCTTTTGTTGGGAGGAAAACACTAGGCCCAGAGTCAGAGGCCTTCTGGGGAATCTCTGGCTCCCTTGCATCCAACCAGTAGGAATGTGGCCCAGCTCCTTCCCCACTCAGGACCTCAGTTTCCCAGCTCTGTACAATGGAAAAGGCTTAGACCCAGTGACTGAGTTCTGGCATCCCTTGGGACAAGCAATGATGCCCAGAAGTCACCAGGGCAGTGTATGAGGCAGGCATCAGCCAAAGGAAGAGCTGGAACTAGCTGGACCCAAAGCCACCATGCCACCACTGCTACTTGGGTCACCTGGGGTGGGTATTGCCCTGTACTTGCAAAATAGCTTTAATCTCTGTCTTGTAGTCCCTGGCTTATAGGAGGGGAGGAGGGACAGTGGGGACCAGTCACTGGCAAAAGTGGGGATGGGTAGCCAGGGTCTGGTATCTAGTCCTGCGTTGCTCAGGGTCCCCCACACATCATGTACCCTAGGCTCCGAGGCTTTGGAGCCAGAGGGGGCAATGTGGCAGACAGCTCAGCTGGGCTGCCCCTTGGCCTTTCATCATCCTGGCTCTCCTCTTTCTCCTCAATCCCAGGCAACACTTACCCCATTCCTGCCCTGCTTTCAATAAAATCCTATCCATTCATTCATTCTACACTTTCAATGAATATGATTAAGCACCACTTCTCAGTGGGAGAATCTGACCCTTTATTTGGTTTGGTGCCTCTGGGAAGGGGCCAGAGGGGGAGGGAGAAGCTAGTCCCTGAGGCTGGGGGCAGAAGGGGGTGGCCCAAAGTAAGCATTTAGGAAAGGCATCTAAGTGATAAGAATTCTGGCCTCATACCCAGCCTAAATGGACCTTTCTGCAAAATGTACCCTTCAAACACTTGGAGACAATTATCATGCCTGCACCCCCAAGCTTCTCCAGGCTAAACACCCCCAGTTACTTCAACATGGACTCTAGACCCTTCGCCATCCCGGTTGCTGTCCAGCTTATGAAGTTCCTCCTCCAAAGTCCCCAGAACTTAGCACCACCAATCAATCAACCAGTAAATGCTTGTCCATTTCTTAAGTGCCTACTATGTGCCAAGCACTGTGCTAGACCACTGCGGATCCAGAGACAAAAGTGAGACACTTCAGAGACTCCAGTCGTGGTCTGAACAGAGCAGAGGAGCACAGGAGGATCTGTCTTTCCCCAAATATCGTCATTCCCCACCTCCTCAAAATCCACTGAGCTTCTGCAGATCTGGGACATTACCAGCTGCACGGAACGGAAGCCTGCCAATTCCTGGTCCCTCCTTTGCATGTGGGACCTTAGATGGGGGCCACAGAAAGGGATGGAGAGAGCTCTAGGAAGCAGGACAATGCACTGAACAGAGAGGCGGCCCTTCATTTGACGGATGAGGTAACCAGGGCCTTGTCCAATGGCGCAGAGGAAGGAAGGGTCCATATGCAGTGTGCCCTCCCTGCCTTGGCCATCAGTCAAAGGGACAAACCGTTCCCAGCAGGCATGGCCACAAGACTGAATCCGCGGGGGGCCTTCCATGGTGCCTGCTTTGAATTGGGGCCCACTCCAGCCAAGTGGGGGCATTCAGAATCAGTACAGCCCCCTAAGCAAGAACTAGCAGCCAGCAAGTGAATCTGCAGAGAGAGATTTCAGCCCCAAAAGAAGCAGCTTCCTGACAGGTTCAGCATTAAACAGTGGGGAAGGCTGACTGGAAAGGTGCCTCCTTCACACCCAGGAGTCCAGTGGGGCCTGGCCCTTTGAGGAGGCCTCTGCAGAAAAGGCCCCAAACGGAAGTAGGGCCTCAGCTTCCCTTGGAAAAGACTCTCTCAGGAACCAAACTGGGCAAAGGATTGAGAAGCCTAGTCTTCTCTGCTGGGAAATGATGGGCTTGGGCCAGGTGGTTCCCAAGGACCCTTCCAGCTCAGCCACTGCATAAGGCTCCCTTTGATTTTTTAAACAGTTTCTTAAAAAGAATGTTTAATTTCCTAATGGGTAGGTAGGGATGTAATTCCCCAATTTGGCCTGAAGATGGCAATGTTGTCACATGCCTGAGAGCCCTGTGATGGGGGAAGGGCAGCCGACTGGCTCCCCCAGTCTCTGGCAGACACCCTTCCCCCATCACAAGCTCAGACTCCCCCTGGAGTCCTGGAAGGCAGTGCACCTGGATGCAGGACCCAGCCTCGACTTTCCCCTCCCCACACCTTGGAGAAGGCCGAAGGATCCCGGCACACAGTGGGCAAGAGAGTTCTTGCTTATTACCCTTTCAGGGCCCATCTGTGATGTCCTCCAATGGACTAAAGTAGCCCCCCAACCCTCCATATTGTGGGCTTCACGTGGCCTTCTCCTCCTCCCTAATCCTGCCCTCAGGCCATCCCCAATACCTGGGGCTGATCTCAATGGCCAGCCAACATAAGCCCTCTGCTGACTGGGATTCCCTAACCCTGCCCTTCAAGCTCATCCTGGGGGGCTCATGTAACCCAAGAGACAGACAAGCTGTCCTGGAAAGAAGACTGGATTGGGAGAGAGAAGACTCGAGGCAGCTGAGCCAGAACCTGGAATGGGAAGATCTTCTAAGTCCATGCCCCCATCCATTAATTGGTTTGCCTTAGTTTCCTCATCTGTAAAGTAATACTTCATAGGGTTTTTGTGAGGATTCAGAAGAAAGCTCTAAAGCCCTAGAGAAATGCTAGCTAATTATCATAAATAGACAATTTCAATAATATAAAAGATGGGGGGCGGCCTGTGCCATCAGTCAAAGATTCTATAGAAGAAATTCAATTCAGTAAACATTCTTTAGGGTACTAAAGCTACTGGGGCAAGGGGCAAAAGTGAACCAATCTCTGCCCTGAAGGAGGGGAAGGGGAGGCTGATGCAACAGGTAGGCAAATGAAGAATTTAGTGCCCACCATCTCCCACTCTCCCGTAGGGTCCACTACCCCAGATTCAAGGTTGTCTGTGGGACTACACATAACTCATGAGCCCCCACTGGTGCACTGACCTTATCTGTAGTCAGCCAGAGGTCACATTTAGCTCAAAACAGCAATCAAACATTTCCCTCATAAACCTTGAGTGGCTTTCTCACAAATATGCCTCAGTGAGAAGAATAGACACACAGCACTCACAAGTGGAGACGCACAGGTAGGGAACACGTGGCCAAGGCTCCCTTCTGACTCTGCAGAGCTGAAGTGCCGCTGATGGCCTCCACCAACAATGAATGTGACTGCTTGGCGCCTGCTGATTCCTGCGCCATTGAGTAGCACTATGATGAAGGGTCTCTAGCTTTGAGCTCAGCTGGCACCCTCCCATAGGGTACTGTTAGCAGCTTTCAGAAGGGACTGGGGCCTACTCCCCAGGACCAGTAGGACCTCAGGCCTCCTGGGGCCTGTCAGATCCAAGTTCCAGTGGCCAGACTCTCAGACTCCTGGCCTCTCTTGCAGACAGACTCAGCCCCACTGAGCAATGCCATGTGCTTCTGCCAATGGGAAGTGGAAGTGGGGAGAGAAGTTGCTTCCCCCAGGCCTTGCTTCGGTGGAGTATGAAGTGACAAGACCCTCAAGAGCCAGGTTCTTGCTCTTCCATCGCTGGCTCCAGTGCCAGCAGAATCCCCCCTAACCCTCCCATTGCCTGAGGTAGAGGAAAGGGCACCTGGCAGGCCTATAGTCTGATGTTCACAGATTGTAAAGGGCATTCAAGTTTGAGTGGGTCATTTGCATATGAAAGGGTAAGGAAAGCCATTGAGGATGGGCCAACACTACGGGCCTCAAGAATAAACTTGAGTTTTGAAAAGGGCAGTTTTACATCCACAAGTGTAAAGGTGCTCAGCTGGTCAGGGGTCAACCTGCTAAAGCCTCATAGTATAAACAAGATGGGCAGAAGGGGCCACCTGAGCTGAGTCAGAACTAGAGCTTCTCAGAGGCAGGGGTAAGGAGGGAGTGCGCTCCTGGCATGGGGGACAGCCGGTGCAAAGGCCTGGAGGGAGGTAGAGGTGGGAAATAGAAGAGTTGAGGAGGACTATGAGATCTCAAACCTAGGAGTCTAGAAGGATGGCAGTGTCTCGGAACAATAATAATCCATGATTTGATAGCACCTTAAAGTTTGCAAAGCACCGGTATCATTTCATTAGTTTTACAACCAGTCTATGAGGTCAGAACTACAAATATTTTCCCCACTTTCCAGATGGAGAAACTGAGACTCAAAGAGGGTAAGCAACTTGCCCAAAGTCACACAGCTAGTGAACATCAGCAATGGCATTTCAACCCAGATCTAGCACTCCAGCCACTGTGTTACTGCTCCCTTCCAGGGGGAGTTGGGCTTCTATGTTGGAGATACTGAGGGCAAGTCCAAGGGAAGCTGTTTCTCCAGCCACGTGCACAGTCCTGAGGCAAGGCATGGGCACCCCTTGGGCGGGCAGGCCGACCCTGGGAGGTGGCATCACCTTCACTGGTGGGAGCCAGAACAGGGGCGAGGCCAAGGCAGGGGCGAAGGGAGGAGGCAGCCCGGGAGTGACAGAGAAGACAACACATAGCGGGCAGTCTGCGGTTCAGGTCATTTTTATTCACAGGACTGGAGGTCCGAGCTTCAAACGGCAATATTTGTTACACTCAAGATACAGTCATGCACTAGCCACAGTCAACCTCCAGTGCTTCAAGCACAACGTCAAAGTTCACATTGGGATCCAGCCCCTGCTCCCCAGCCCCACCCTTCGGGTCATCATGGGACAGGACGAGACAGGACAGGACAGAATGGGACAGGACACAGCCAACTCACATTTGCGGATGAAAGGAGATCCCTAGCTAGGCTAGCCCCCCCCCGGACCCTTCAGGAGCTCCCTGAGCCGGGTAGGCTGAGCGTGCCAGTGTCGAGCCAGGGCCGGGCAGCTGCTTGGTTGGCCCCATGTGGGAGCCCACCAAGGAGAACTGGGATCTCAGCTGGAATCATATTTGACACTCAAGCCACTAACAAGTTATAGGATTTTGGGGCTGAGCCCACGGTCAAGGGGTAGCAGCCCTGTATTAGGAATCTGAGGACTAGGGCTCGACCTCGTACTTCCTGGGTGACCCTGGCCAGGTCCCTTCCCCTCCCTGGGCCCTTGGTTTCCTCCTCTATAAAATGAAGGAGTTGAACTAGATCTTCTCTGAGGTCCCTTCCAGCTCTGCCATCCCATGATCCTCTGCTCCCCACACCCTTCCCTCCCCCCTCCCCCCAGGAGCCACTGAGCCCAGGACAGGCAGGTACTCAGAAAGCCGAAGCACAGCAGGCCTGGCCCATGGCTCCCTTTGAGCCACCCCAGCCTCGGATGAACCTGCTCCATTCCCCACAGACTGAGCACCTTCACCCCCAAGTCATACCAACCTAGAAGCCAAAGCTGAGAAGAGCCTGGGCTGGGAGGGGTCATGCGTAGAATTGGGACAAGCCTCCCCAGCCCAGGGCATGGCCTTGCTTCCTGAATGAGAGCCTGCCACTCCAAACCAGCCCCTCCCCCCCACATACCCCCATGATAAGTGAGGCCCCTCACCCACTGATAACCAGCCAACCAGGCCTCAGTGGGGGTAGGCCAACTATCAGCAGACCAGCCTAACAGGACTGTAACTCCTCCCCCCCACCCCCCTCTCCCTCCATCCCCTACCCCCACCCCCACCCCCACCCCCCACCCCCGGAGTTTTTACCAGCCTCACCAGGCCTGTGGCTCACTAGCAAACAGAAAGTCGGATGTCAGGTGGGGATGGCTACTGGCCCTCACTGCCTCTGAGGTTGGATTTGCAAGGTTAACCCTCTAGTTAACCCTCTAGTATGGTGCTCCTAAGCCCTTGCCTTGGAATTCAGTGGAAGGTGAGCAGCCTCACTGGTAAGTCAGTGCAGCCACACCCTGGAGCAGCCATGTTTGTCTGGGGCAGCTTGGGCTGAAGGAGCCTACTCTATAAGGCTGACCCAGCATTATTATATGCCATCCAATATCCCTAGATGTAACTTTGAGACTGGACTCTAAGCCAGCAGATGGTGCCTGAGCATGAAAGAGGCATCATTCTCTATTCCCAGGCTGCAGATCCATTGAAAGGCCGGCCCAAGTGATGCTCACAAGATCATAAAGACAGCTTGAGCGAGAGAGCTACAACAGAAGGGCCATTCCTAGCGATGAACCTCTTTTTCTCTTCCCCAAGCACTGGTAGATAGTGAACAGCCTCATTCCCTCTGCAGTACATGCTGGGAGATATATGCTGGGCCTGAAGCCTGCCAGGCTCCCGCCATACCAGCCTGGGGCCCGACAGCCAAGTGGGAACGGGAGACTTTGCTCCTCACCACCCTGGCCCAGAGGTGGGAAGGGCAAGGCCGGGATATGCCACACAACACATAGCTAGCAACCTCCAGCTTCAAAGGGCTTCCTGCACACCTTAAAGTGGCCAAGGGAAGTGAGTTATCTCCCTTACTATCACCAACACTGCTCTTGGAACACAGGTTAAGTCAGCTCCCTGATGATCCCCGAGCTTAGGATTCTCGCTCAGAAGCCCTGGCTTTCCTGCTCATCTCAGCCCACTCTGTAGCTCCTGCTGACTCTCCTCACAACTTGAACCCTGCCTCCTGGGCCCAAGTAGAGAGGGTTTGCCCCATCACCTGCCCCTGCCAGCCCAGCCATGATGGGGAACTGGCAGATGCTGCTGTACTTGGGTCCTTGCTGGCTGAGCCCAGACAGGGGCCAGGGCATAGCAGGGGAGAGGGCCCCTCACACCCACGTCACTGGAGCCTGTTAAGAGTGTGCAGAGCATTCTCAAGGGAGTGTTTGTTCCCAGTGAAGTTCTGCCAAGAAGATGAAATCTTCTAAAGCAGCTCCTCATTGCTGCCAGAGCCCATCTTTCAAATCCCAAAGTTCTCCCTGGGAAGCTAAACATCATGGAAACCCCATGTTCTCAAAAGAATGCAAACAGTGGATGACCCAAAGGTCAGGGGCCACAGAGAAGGTGAGCAGGCTGTGGAACAGCACCAGCATTGACTCGCACATGAGCAGATAGCTAAGGAGCAGCAGCAGAACCACCAAGGATACCAAAAAAGGACCAGAAAAAGAAATGGGCCAGTCACAGCACAAGCATGAGGTTCCCACATGGGCAGCCCGAACACCAGCTTGGTGCCTCCAGAAGGTTGGGGACATTGCCTATGGGGGCTTTTCAGAAAGTCATGGCCATGAATTGCCCAAGATGACAAGGCATGGAGGAACAGTGATCTGTGCCAGTGGGGAGACAAACCATCCCACTGCCAAGTCTAAAATCACTTTGGTGAATGAGCAGGGAGCACACACGCAACACACACACACACACACACACACACACACACACACACACACACACGTGCATGTACACACGCATACACATGTGCACACACGCATACACATGTGCACACACACACATACACACGCACGCACGCACACACACGTGCATGCACACACATATTATCTTTCTAGAAATTCTGCCTGCTGGCCTAAGTGAGGAGCACTATCAGCACATGGCGGGCACCTCAAAGCAACACCAGCCAAACATGCCGGAGTTCCAGCAAGCTCCCTCTGCCAGTGTCATTTGCCATCTGCCAATGTTTACCCACTCAGCCTTCAGTCCCATGCCTTCACTTCGAGGGAAATCAGCCCCACTTGACTATCTGGGATTAAGAGAGGAATTCTGCCTAGATGAATAAGAAATGGGACACGGAGGTGACAGTGACCTTAGCACCATCCCCTAGCATGCCAATGGATGACAGAGGAACAGCCCACTTCACTTGGCCTCTCGGGTCATAGGCTAGTCACTTGGCCTGATGTTCTCTCTGAGGACCCAAACCCCTCCTTCTCCCCTCCATCCTCAGAGTCCTGAAAATAGCACACCAATCCAAAGGACAAAGCACAAGATTCTGAAGAGCCAAGGAGCCTTAGCTTGCTCAGCCTGCCAGTGGCTTCTCCCTCGGTGGCCAAAGATGATCTTGGAAGGTGCAACACATGTGCCGCTCAGGGTGTGGCCCACATCCTCAAACCACCTGCTGAAAAGAGCTAGGCAGCATGGTGCAGTAGAGCCCCGGACTTGGGATTCAAGGCCCTGACTGCTACTAACTTGCTGTATATCCTTGGCCAAGGTATTTAACCTCTCCGGGCCTGTTCCCTCCTCTGTAAAATGACGAGCTCTATGATCCTTTCTATCTCTAATGTTCTCTGACTCCCTGACTTGATCAGAACAAACAGCCCAATAGACAAAGAAATCGGCTTGTTACAGGCTTAGCAAACAGGCTGCAAAATCAGAAGCTGTCCAATTCTCTGGAAACTTGGGCGACAAGAAGCTCATCCCTCCTGGAGAAGGATGGGTATGAAAGCCAAAGGGTAAAGCAGAATCCGCTCACCAGAAAGAAATCAAAGAATAAATATTTGACTCAAGTCTTCATATCCGGCCAGTCAGTGGCCAGTAAAAGAGCACAGACACACGGGAACTGACAAGGACAGACAGGCAGGACCCACCGCCATGGCCGACCTGGGACTACAGCAGCGAAGCAACGACTCACTAATTCACAGGGAAACATCTCTCTCCCGTTCCTTGGCCCTCCCTGACCCTCCTGTTGCTGCCCCCAGGCTGAGTCAGGATCCCTCCAAGGCATTGGGAGCTGAGAGGCCCTGGAGTCATAGGAAAGACCCCAGCAGATTCACCAAGGGCTTAAGGAGCTAGAGAAAGAGGTAGGGGAAGGGGGAAAGGGGCTTTGCCATATGGAGGAAGGGATGTTTAAACATGTCATATGCTAATCCTTCAGCAGAATTTTGGCAAGAGAAACAGCTTATCAGTAATACTTCTTAAAAATATAAGTAGCCATTCAACATCATGGAAGGATGGGTCTGAGAAAATGGATGATTATCAGAATATCTCTCTATGCACCCACATCCATTTGTCTCCTGGGAAAGCATGCCTACAGACATGGATTACCATTGGCCTCTGTGGCCCAGCAGTGGTCAGAAAGGACCTTGGAGAACCTCAAGGATCACCATTTCAGAGTCTCCAAGGAAAGGCCCTAAAGGCACACAAAGGACATGAATTGTTCTTTCTGGTGAACCCAGGTCAGGGTTCCCCCCCACCCTGCAAGGATAGCACACCCATCCCTCCACTGCAACCCAACAGTATCTTATGCCTCTATGGAAACAACTGACATCTATCACTGAGAAATACAAATACACATTTTCAACTGAAATAAAAATTAAGGCCTCTCATTAGCTCAAGCAGCTGCCTGGAATCTCCCAGAGCCTAGCGTATACACAGGCTGCTCCAAATGAGGGATAGGACCACACACTTTCCTGGCTTTGTCTATTGCTTCTCTCCTTTGTATGTTTCCTGGGAGGTCAAAGTCCCCCAAACTTTATATCTACATGGGAAATTAAGGAACCAGAATCACCTCCCCAGTGGGACAACTGACCCCACAGGTTTAGCCTAAACTCCCCACAGACTGTGCTTTCATTTCAGGGGACAGCTGAGTGTGTGGGTAGAGGGATGGCTGGATGAAGGGTCAGTCAGAGATGACAAGATGGATGGGTGGGTCATCAATAAATGGATGACCAAATGAATGGGTCAATGGATAGAGAGCTGGGTAGGTAGTGAGATCTTGGATAGGTTAGTAGAGGGATGGGTGAGCAGACATATGAATGGAGAATAGATGGGACAGACAAATGAACAGGTGAATGGATGGGTAAGATGGACAGATGACTGAATGGGAGATTGGCTAGGTAGATGAGTGGGTAGAAGTGCAGCAGAGCCCAGGTCAACATCACATGCAAAGTCAGGAAGAAAGCTGGAAGAATGGACAAACAAAAAAAGAATCTTGCCATAATGAGCTCAAGACACAAATACAGAAGAGGACAGTGACTCCAAAATGTCTACAAGGAAAGGCTCAGAGGAAAACAGCTTGGGCACAAACTAGAATTCCTGGAAGAGTTGAAGCAAGAGTTTAAAGCAGAGGTTTGGAAAAATGTTTTTGTAAATGGAATGGAAGTGAAAGCTTTGGAAAAGAGAATTGGAAAGGGAATGAATGGGTAGGTGGCTGGGTGGATCATGGATGAATGGACTTCTTGGTGGAAGGATGGATGGATGGATGGATGGGGGAGTAGATGAATGGGTAGGTGGGTAGATAGAAGGATGGACTGATGGATGAATGCATGGGTAGATGGGTGGATAAGTGAATAAGTGGATGAATGAATAGATGGCTAGGTGAATAGGCCTGCATAATAACAGGAAGGAGTCCACAGACTAAGAAACCCTCACTTATCCCTTTACTTCCTAGCCTGAATTGAGACACATTTTATTAAGATGTCTGACATGCTACGAATCTTGAGCCTTCTTCAACAGAAACCGTGAATTTTTCAAGGACTCAGAAACCCAACTGTCCAAATCTTTTGAAGATGCCAATGAGCTCAAAAAAGAAGGAAGTCCTTTCTTTTTTCTCCCATTCTTCCTCCTTCCTTCACTCTCTCCACCCCCTCCTTCCAGGAAACCAAAATGTGCCAGCAGCTGAATCTTTGGGGAGAGACCAGGAAAGAGTGCCACCTATGCCTCAGTGGGCTTCTCAGGTGAAATTGTTTTGGGAACTCTTCTGGAAAAGGAAACAGATTCCCACTAAGGCATGTGGGCAGTTTCTTAGAATTCAAAGTCGCTAAGGGGTGAACATGACAAATGCCCTAACCTGGAGGAGGGGGCAGCACCCACTTCAACATCTAGTTTTGAAAGGGACATGAAGCCAGCAGCAAAGATCCTGCCCCCACTCACTAGCAGACTGAGTGCTAACCAGGTCTCTCCTCACTAGATTTTTTTTATTATTAAAAAAAATTCACAAATCATTGCCTTGCACAGTTATGCTCAGAATAAAAACGATTCAACCCCATCAGGGGGCAGGCAGAGGCTAGGTCCCTAAGTGCCACCACACATGGAGGGAGTCAAGAGGTAGCATGGAGATCTTTCTGGCGGCCCCTGGGATTGCCTTCCTGGGTGGCTTTCCAGGGACAAATTCAGGGTTGGGCCCAGCAAGAACAGGCTTTGCCATGTGAATCTCTGCAACCTTCTCCAGGCATCTGGGAACATGGGAAGCCATGGGGGTAGCGGGCAGAAAGTGGGACCCCCAAACCAGGCCTTCCTGAACACACTTATCTTTTGCCTTTAAAAAATAAAATAAAAGTAACAAGCTAACTTTCTCAAGGCAAATGCAGACTGAGAGTGAGACAAACCAAGCTGACCCAAGGAAGAAGGCCCCAAACTTGGAGGGGGATGGGCAGGACAAGGGGAAGGGAAGCAGGGTTCAAGGGCTGAGGTCACATTCACAACACACTCATTCTGCCTCTTTGGGGACAGCCAAGCCATTGTTTTCTGTCCATCCTACTGCAGGCAAACTGAATGTGGGAATGGGAGCCAGGTGGGCAGATGGGTAGGAGCCATGTGAGAGTTGGAGGGGCCCTTTCTTCCTTCTCTAATGCCGAAGCAGGCCAGACACTGGGAAAAGCAACAAGCCAGGCATTCGAAAAGGAAGCGCACGGGCAGCCAGCCCATGGTGGAGAGCTGCTTCCCCCTATACCCCACACAGCCCTGAGCTGGCTCCAGCTGGCCAAGGCATATGAGAGGAGGGAGTAGGGGAAAAGCAGGCTCAGCCCCCCAACCTTATGCCCCTTACACTGGGGACATCCAAATTCGGTTTGTCTGTCTGTCTGTGCTGCAGCCCAGACAGTGAGGTCCTACAGAGTCTTGGGGGGATCTGGCTCTCCACACGCCAGGGCCGGGGCGGGTGAAGGCCCTCCCTCTCCTCACTAGCGGCTGCTGTTCTTAATCGCTTCTTTCGCGGCAAGGATCAGAGGAGTCAGGCTGGAGAGAGGCTTGGCTAGTTTTAAAAATGGATGCTGCAATAAAAAAGGAAAAGATTGAGTGTTACTGGGATATCACTCCCTTCAACATCACAGGCCCTTCCGTACCATTATGTGATGCCTTGGTAATCCACATTGCTTTTCATTGAAAAGCCCCGGGGTCCTTGATAGATGCAAAAGCACAGGACCAGAGCCTGAGAGCTGGAAGGGACCTTCATTTAACAGGTGGGGAAACTAAGGCCCCAAGAGGGGAAGGAACTTTGCCAAGCTCATGCAGGTACTAAGAGTCAGCACCAGGACTTGAACCCAGCTCCTCTGTCTCCAAAGCCAGCATTCTTTCCACTGGCCCACCCTGATTCATCTTTTGCCTTTTCAATTTCTACACCTTCCCAGAAATTAGCACCACAAAGCTGGAAGCTCAGGTCCCTCCTATACTGGTCAGACCCTGACTTTCACTGACTCATGGCTTGAGTTCACCTGGGAAGAGTCCGCACAGTTACTCAAAGCATCTCTTTGTCCAAGAGCCACCCTCGCTGGCCTGTTTCCTTCCTGCCCTAACACAACTCTCTTCTCTGCTGCCTGGTTTGCCTCCTAACCCTAAGCCCTGCTTGGCACAGACATCCCACAAAGGTCAGCTGTCAGGCCTTGGCTCTTCTCTACCCACCCTCTTTCCACATCCAAATGGACAGCCCCCAAATCTCTCTCTAGCTTCAGTCCCCATGTCCACTTGGAAGGCTCACAGCTGCCCTAACTCAATGCGTCACCAGCCTGACATCAGTTTCCCCTTGCTGCTTCTTTCGTTCTGACCCTGTCACCC
This sequence comes from Trichosurus vulpecula, assembly GCF_011100635.1. NCBI lineage: Eukaryota > Metazoa > Chordata > Mammalia > Diprotodontia > Phalangeridae > Trichosurus > Trichosurus vulpecula. Next base: position 3,385,203 of record NC_050582.1, on the reverse strand, counting down.
AGGCTAGAAGCCGTGAAGCCAGCATATGCACTCTCACCATTGAAGGCAATGGCCAGCCTGGCAGATGGTCCAGAAAAAGCTATCAGTTACTCGGCCCCAAACTATGTGTTGGCCACATGGGTGTGAGCCTTTTGTAGGAGCCCAGGGATGATCCTCACAGGCTTTGCCCTCTCACTTGGTCTGTTCACTAATCCCCCAAAGGCTGTGGGCTCAGTGTGGCTGGGTGGTGGCAAAGTCTGATAGCTTCAGGTGCCCCCAGAATCCAAGCAGGGAGATGCTGAAAACACTCTGGCCCCCAGCACTGATACTGAAGTCATGACAGCTGAACATGGGAGTCTCACCACACTCCCCAAAGCCCAGGAATTAAAGACCCATGGCCTCAAAACCTTTGAGACAAAGACTTTGCCCCTTGCCACTGCAAGACCTCACTCCCATAGATGAACCTGGACATCGGTGTGCTTTCTGGGAGTCCACAGGGATACTGGGCACCCAAGACACCAAGCTCTGTATGAGTCTCCTTGGCAAGACTGAAAACAATTGGGGACCAAGAAGACAGAGCACATGACTGGGGGGCAGGAAGCCTGGCTATCCCAGGACTGGCTCTAGGAACACATACAAGGTTCTCCACCTTCAAAGAAGGTGCAGTGGGGCATGGTGGGAAAAATACCTGCTCTGAAGCCAGAGTTCCTGGAGCAAAAGCCTTCCTGGGAGACATTAGAATACACATTGACTTTGGGCCAGTCAGGTCTCTTTTTTGAGCCTGTTTCTTCCTCTACAAAATGAGAGGCCTGGGCTTGCTGACCTCTAAAGACATTGCTAAGGCTAACACGATGCTCCTATGATCCTTTGATACCTTCTGGACCTCAATTTGCCCATCTCAGAAATGGGAGGCAGAGAGCAAGATAGACTCTCAGAATGTGTCTAAGGTACCTTCCAGCTCTCATGTCCTTCAGCTCTACTCACAAGCCAAGCTGAGAACAGCCAAAGCAGAAGCTGAGGCTGCTGAGTCCCTACAAAATGGGATGATGACATGTCACGCAAGGCATCGAAACTACTACAGAAAACCAGGCTGACTCCCTCCCTTTCCAGAGCAGGAAACAGATGCCTGCCCAGTGAGGGCAAATCCAAGGTCCCACGGGCAGGAAGAGGCCAAATGGGGACAGAGAGGCAGGTCCTGGACTCCTACCCCAGGGTCTTTGCCACCAGGCTGGCTCCATGAAGAGCCAGAGGCTTTTTCTAGAACCAAGGCTCTACTTTGCAAAGAGAACCTCACCTGGTCAATCCCTCGAGCTACAAGCATCTGCCGAGAGCAGGCCCGAGGACCCAGGCAAGCAAGAAGGCAGGTAAGAGGGCCTTGCCATCTTTCTCATCATCCTTCTCTTTGGGTTACCTGCAAAAGCTCCTTGGCAGACCCTCGCCGGTCCACATCCATCTCCAGACAGCGGTTTAAGAAGTCTCGGAACACAGGAGAAAGTCTCTCAGGATTCTGGAGCTCTGGGGTGCCATTAGTCGCTATAAGGTACAAGGCCTGGGCAGAGACAGGAGACATTTAGGCAGAAGCCCCTCCTCTGTAAGCTCATCAGGCCCTCTCACCCAGTCTCTGTGAGGACTCCAAGGGAAGGTTCTATCTCCTCATTTTTCACAGGAGAAGACCCAACGTGATTGGCCCAAGGGCCCATAGCTGGCAAAGGGCCACTATTACAGCTCAATCTGCCAAAGGCTGTGTGCAGAGCCCCACGGTGGGTGCTGGGGACACAAACAAAAAGGTCCTCTTCCACCTGCTAGAACCCTCAAGAATCTGGCAGATAGGCCAAGCCCCTCCTTTTACAGAGGCTCAGGAAAGAGAAGCAGTATGTTTAATGTCATGTGGTCCATAGCAGAGCCAGAATACAACCTGAAGCTCAGCACTGACAGGAGCCTAGGGGAGTTTGCAGGACGGGACACAGGTGAGATGGGGGAGGGTTTCACTTCCCTCTGCGCTGCCCTGCCACACCATCCCCCACACCTTCTAATTGTACCCATCTGAAGCCTGCTCGATCATGCTGCTATATCCCCTGGTTTCCCCTTCGAGGCCTGCCTGGCTCATGCTGGCATGGTCTGGTCAGATCTAGATGAGAGACCCAGTTAATTCCCAGGAATGGGCCTGGCCTGGCCCTTTCCTCTTTAACGGTTGGCAGTGGGGAACTGAACCAAAGTGACCAGCCCATCCCTGGGGCACGTTGCTCCATGGGATCCCTCCTACCTGTCTCTGCTCTAGTCCCCACTTTGGGGGTGGGAGGTATTGGAGGCAGCCAACGTGCATGAAAGGGAACCATCTGTCCACAGTACACAGACAGGGCCTCTGACTCAGGAGGAAGCCATGGGAACAGGGCCTCCAGGGAGCCTCTCTGAGCTGCTTCCCCATGGGCACTGGAGCTTACAAACACCAAGGCAAAGTCCCAGACAGGGAGCCTGAATCTCTGGACACAGGTCAAGCCCAGAGCAGGAGGCTGTGACCCCTTGGGCCCAGACAGGGCTTTCTCCCTGCTCCTGGCCCAACCTGGCTAAGGCCAGTGCCTGCAAAATGTTCAAAGGGCTGAGGCCCCACTGATGTAAGCCTTCTCCACTACAGCCTCTTCAAGCTGGAGCTGCTCTGGCTGTGAAAGATCATCCTCCCCCAGGAGTTGGCCAGCCCCTTTGACACAAGACCCACCTGCCATCACTGGGCCCAGACTCCAAACTGGCTGAGCTGCCAAGGCCCTTAGAGGCCATCTCATCCAGTCCATTCAACTTAACAGAGGAGGAAATTGAAGCCAAGAGAAGGCAAAGAAGTGGGCCAGGGTTCCACAGGCAGTTAGTGGGAGGCCTGGGAGAGTAGGTACCTTCTGGACCTGAAATGCATGGAGTCAGATATTGATGTTGTTCAAAGGATCCCTTAACAATGCCAAGCGCCTTGCCAGGCAGGCCCAGGCAGGCCCAGGCTGGCCAGTGTGGAGTTCCTGTAAGCCCATGGTGAGGAGATGCCACTCAGTGCTTAGCAAAAGTTGGAGAGAGCCCTTGCATGGTGACTGTTCAGGGGAGAACCAGCTTTAGTCAGCTTTGGCCCCACCTGACCCTTGAGCTGTGGGCAGGGTGGCAGAATGGGGAATCCTTATCCCACTTACCCGGAGCGGATTTTCATTCAGGTATGGGGGCTCGCCCTCCACCATTTCTATGGCCATGATCCCAAGGGACCAGATATCCACTTTAGGGCCATAGGCCTTCCTTGTCACCACTTCGGGGGCCATCCAGTACGGGGTCCCCACCATGGTACTTCTTTTGCTTTGTTCAGGGGTGATCTGGGCACAAAACCCAAAGTCGGCTATGGAGAAGAAAACAGTGTTAGATCCAGGCCTGGCTGTGAAATGTGTCTCTCACCCCCCCAACCCCACAAAGAAACACTTCCAGAGCATGATGGGGCTGCCTCAACAGGCAGGCAGCACACAGAAAAGGCAGCTTACCCTGGGCTCAGGTGAAGACCGTCCTTAATGATTGTTTACCCAAGAGAAATCCTGTGGCCCAGCAGACAAAAAGCCAACAAGACATGGGGGTGCAAATCCCACCTCTGATGCACAGTGACTGGGTGACTCTGGATAAATGACTTAACGTCTCTTAGTGCTCCAGAGCAAGTGCCCACCTGCACTGGTAGAGGGAATTTGCTCGCTTGGGAGTCCCCTCTACCGGAAAAATCACAGGCCCGGTCCCTGTCGCTCTCATTCCCCAAACTGGATCCTTGGATAGGCAAAGCCAGGGTAGGCAAGTTTGCACCAAAAGGGGAGTCTCTTGGCTGTCACTGACTGGGAAGGAGCAGCGAGCTGGCAGCCTCTGGCCTACCATGTCCCTTTCCTTGGGATCCTCATGGAATCTGGATGGTCCCAAGCCCATTAGTGGCTTCTGCCAACAGACAGGGCAAGTGCCCGGTGTCTCCTGAGCAGGTCCAGGGGTAGCTGGGACTCCTCTGGTTGCCTGCTGAGAGCCAGAGGAATGAACTCAATACCAACAACTGTCCAAGAGGCTAGGCCACAAAGCAAGTCCATGCCTGTGCCACCCTTCCTTGGGAGGGGAAGGCTCCTCGCCTGAGAGTTCCCTCTACCTCACTGTGAGGTGGAAATACAATCATCCCTATTTACAAATGAGGAAACTGAGGCCAGGAAAAGAGATCCTAGATCAACAGCTGCTCATCTCGTCCCTTCTCCTCTGCTCCCCACATGAGGTGGCCTCCTCTGGGGATTCAGGATCCTCTCTGAAAAGGAAAGATCCCAGGCTCTGTGCTACTCAGGGCCGCCTCTGAGGTCACCTGGCCAAAGGGAGCTTAGAATGACCCCCAACTTTCTTGAAGTACAGCCTTGCACAAGGGGAGCTGCCCAGGGCTCTCTTTGCCCCTGGACAGCCCAAACTCAAATAAGAGTGGCAGGGAAATTCCATGGGCAATATGAGGAGGCCAAAGAAGCCAGCTTTGAGGAAGAAAACCTGCCCTAGTAAGTACTATGGGCTCAGTCAAGCATTTGGTCACCCTCTTCATTAAGCTACTCTGCTGGCATGAACTAGATGGGCTAGTCTGGGAAGCCAGACTCCTGCTACGGAACCACATGGAGCACCAGAAGCTGGCCAGTCCCACACTTAGTGAGTGGAAGCTCACTGAGGGCAGGCTCAGTTCCATTTTTGTCTCTGTATCTGCATACCTGACACATTGTAGGTGCCTCCTGAATGAAAGTGAATCTAACCAGCTGCCTTAGAGTCACGTCGCCCTCGCCAAGGCCCCAGGTCGGCCAGCGTCTTCCACTCCGGCCCCTCCCACTTTCTAGCCACTTCTTGACCACAGCTAGGGCTTCACTCCCCAACAGCCCCCAACACCGGGCACCTACTCAGTTTGACTGAGCCATCCATCCCAAGGAGAATGTTGTCACTCTTAATGTCTCTGTGGATGACTTGGTTTGAGTGCAAGAAATCCAAAGCCTGGAGACACTGAAGGAGAAACAGGATTGTTAGTTAAAGGGCACAATCCCTGCCACCCCCAGCTGGATACACCACTGGGACCCAAAAAGCCCGCAGGAGGCCGCAATGTGCCAGGGGGAGAAACAGGGGTGGGGCCTGGAGCCTTCCTCGCTGTCCTGGAGATGGTGGGGGCGATACTGTGGAGGAAACATCCACGGTTGGTCCATCAGCCCGCAAGGTCCTCAAAGGCCATCATTTCTAGGGCCAAGGAATCTCCTATCTTGGGCCATGTCTCAACCTCTTACCTCTCTGCAGACAGCCGCTATCTGGCCTTCATCCATACAAGTCTCCGTGACGACATCAGTCAGAGAACCGCCAGCCAGGTACTCCATCACCACCCACAGCTCATCACCCACTAAGTAGCTGTGAGGAGCAAAGAAAGGGGTGGGGCTAAAGGACTCAAAGAACCGGGATTTAAATCTAGAAGCTGCTACTTAGTGTCTGTGTGACCTCAGGCAAAACACTTAACTTCTCTGGCCTCAGTTTCCTCATCTGTAAAAGGGACCAAATGACCTCCAAGGTCCTTTTGCCCTCTGACAATCCATGTTTTATCCTCTAGAATGATGCTAGGGACAAGCTAGAAAGCCAGGTGGCCCCAAGGCACAATGGTTGCCCTCTGGATAAGACACAAGAGAGAAGAGGAAATGGGAAGACGGGAAAGTCAGTGGTCAGGGCAGCGAAAGGGCAATGAGTCCCAGGGAACAGGCAGTGAACCCTGGCAGTGTGGACTGCCCACCTGGATAATTCCAGCTCGATCTAGAGAGTAATATGGGGCGGGTAGAAGTACTGGGTCTAGAGTCCAAAGATCTGCTTTCAAACTGATGTGACTGAAGGGGCAGGTCCCTTCCCTGCTGTGACCAAAGGGTTGGCCTAGATGGTCCCGCTATAAGCTCGGGCCTGCATGATGAACCTAATCCAAGACCCTGTCAGCTTACAAAGAAGGTAACTGAAAGCCCAGGAGGAAGAAGGAACCAGACCAAGGGCCCACAGCCAGTGAGAGGCAGAGCCAAGACTGGACCCAGCGTGAAACAGACAGGCCCGACTCTCACTCCAGATTCTCCCCAACTGATGACCACGCTCTTCTCGGGGAAGGATGCACTAACTATCAGGCGTCAGGTTCGCGAGTCATGGGTAGCATGTAGAGCGCCACAACCGTTATCTTGAAGTGCTTCCCAGCCAGGACCTTACCTGGGTCACAAAAGCAAAGGCCACTCTGGCCCTCTCCTGTCATGGTGAGCAGCAGGGGCCAAGCCTCAGCCCAACAGCCTTCTCCCCAGGGCTATCTTCACTCCCCCTGTGCCCATCTACCAGGCCTGGAACTCATGACCAAGTCAGAGAGAGCTCATGACCACGAAGCCAGGTAAGAAGAGACCACCATCAGTGTCTAAGCAATCTCATTATTCTGAGAAACTCCTCTAAGTGGGTCTAGGTTTGGGGCCAAGTCCTCTCTCTCCATATGTGGGCTCCATGTCCCCAAAATGGGCACTTCCATACCCCAGGGCCTGGAGGGCTGGGCCTGTGGTCACCTACCCCCAGTAGTTACTACTAGCTGTGACACCTTGTGGCAAGTAAGTTCACCTGTTGGAGCCTCAATGTTCTGCACTGTCTAATAAGGCCAACAACGAAT